>NC_091261.1:1535151-1838181 GCF_042477335.2 Ovis canadensis | reverse complement strand
CTCGCCTTTCCTGTGGAGAGCGCCTCCTCTTGAGATGCGACGGGAACGCCGGGAATTCTTTCCCTACGAAACAGGGAAAGGATCCCTCATCTCGAGCTAGGAGGCGGAAAAGGGGCTCCCCTGGATGTGTGCGGGACCCCACGTGCTTCCTCTCGAGTGGAGACGGGTGTGTCGTGGAACTTCTTGAGTTGCAGCAAGGGTGTGAAGGACCCTTTGGAAGTTCCAGTGGTTAGACGTGATTAGCCTCGAGAAGCCTCAGCGGAAATGGGCCTCATCTCGCCTGGAGGGCAAAACCTCCTGGATTTTTTCGAGTTGTGGCAGGTGCTCTCGACTTACGAAGGGGACCTCAGGGACCCGCTCTGGTGGCCTAAGGAAAGGCCAGTCCCCATGCGAGTTCCTAGTGGGCCCTTAGGGATTCCTCTGCCGTCGATGCCGGGGCCTAAGACCTTGTGTGGAGTCGGGGCCGGAACCTGAGGATTCCTCTCCAGTGCTGACATGGATCTTGGGGTACTTCTGGAGTCTCCCCAGGGGAGTCAGTCCTCGTCTCGAATGCGGGCATGCACTTGCGCTTTCCTCCAGAGCGGTAGCAGCAGTGTCACGCAGTCCGCCGCGTGGATCAAAGGATCTATGGTTTTCCCTCCAGTCTTTCCCACGAGGCTTTCCGACGAGGCTTTCCCACAGGGCTGTCCCACGTGCCCACGTGTTGGAAGTCGATCATCGGCTTGAACGTCAAGGCAGTGCAGGGAAAACAGGTTCCTCTGGAATGGACTGACACATCTGCGGGACTCTTGGAATGGTGGCACGACCCTGGAGTTCCTCTCGCCTTTCCTGTGGAGAGCGCCTCCTCTTGAGATGCGACGGGAACGCCGGGAATTCTTTCCCTACGAAACAGGGAAAGGATCCCTCATCTCGAGCTAGGAGGCGGAAACGGGGCTCCCCTGGATGTGTGCGGGACCCCACGTGCTTCCTCTCGAGTGGAGACGGGTATGTCGGGGAACTTCTTGAGTTGCAGCAAGGGTGTGAAGGACCCTTTGGAAGTTCCAGTGGTTAGACGTGATTAGCCTCGAGAAGCCTCAGCGGAAATGGGCCTCATCTCGCCTGGAGGGCAAAACCTCCTGGATTTTCTCGAGTTGCGGCACGTGCTCTCGACTTACGACGGGGACCTCAGGGAACCGCTCTGGTGGCCTCAGGAAAGGCCAGTCCCCATGCGAGTTCCTCGGGGGCCTCTCGGGATTCCTCTCCCGTCGATGCCGGGGCCTAAGACCTTGTGTGGAGTCGGGGCCGGAAACTGAGGTTTCCTATCCAGTGCTGACATGGATCTTGGGGTACTTCTGGAGTCTCCCCAGGGGAGTCAGTCCTCGTCTCGAATGCGGGCATGCACTTGCGCTTTCCTCCAGAGCGGTAGCAGCAGTGTCACGCAGTCCGCCGCGTAGATCAAAGGATCTATGGTTTTCCCTCGAGTCTTTCCCACGAGGCTTTCCCACGAGGCTTTCCCACAGGGCTGTCCCACGTGCACACGTGGTGGGAGTCGATCCTCGGCTTGAACGTCAAGGCAGTGCAGGGAAAACAGGTTCCTCTGGAATGGACTGACACATCTGGGGGACTCTTGGAATGGTGGCACGACCCTGGAGTTCCTCTCGCCTTTCCTGTGGAGAAAGCCTCCTCTTGAGATGTGACGGGAATGCCGGGAATTCTTTCCCTACGAAAAAGGGAAAGGATCCCTCATCTCGAGCTAGGATTCGGAAATGGGGCTCTACTGGATGTGTGCGGGACCCCACGTGCTTCCTCTCGAGTGGAGACGGGTATGTCGGGGAACTTCTTGAGTTGCAGCAAGGGTGTGAAGGACCCATGGAAGTTCCAGTGGTTAGACGTGATTAGCCTCGAGAAGCCTCAGCGGAAATGGGCCTCATCTCGCCTGGAGGGCAAAACCTCCTGTATTTTCTCGAGTTGCGGCAGGTGCTCTCGACTTACGACGGTGACCTCAGGGACCCGCTCTGGTGGCCTCAGGAAAGGCCAGTCCCCATGCGAGTTCCTCGGGGGCCTCTCGGGATTCCTCTCCCGTCGATGCCGGGGCCTAAGACCTTGTGTGGAGTCGGGGCCGGAACCTGAGGATTCCTCTCCAGTGCTGACATGGATCTTGGGGTACTTCTGGAGTCTCCCCAGGGGAGTCAGTCCTCGTCTCGAATGCGGGCATGCACTTGCGCTTTCCTCCAGAGCGGTAGCAGCAGTGTCACGCAGTCCGCCGCGTGGATCAAAGGATCTATGGTTTTCCCTCGAGTCTTTCCCACGAGTCTTTCCCACGAGGCTTTCCCACAGGGCTGTCCCACGTGCACACGTGGTGGGAGTCGATCCTCGGCTTGAACGTCAAGGCAGTGCAGGGAAAACAGGTTCCTCTGGAATGGACTGACACATCTGGGGGACTCTTGGAATGGTGGCGTGACCCTGGAGTTCCTCTCCCCTTTCCTGTGGAGAGCTCCTCCTCTTGAGATGCGACGGGAACGCCGGGAATTCTTTCCCTACGAAACAGGGAAAGGATCCCTCATCTCGAGCTAGGAGGCGGAAACGGGGCTCCCCTGGATGTGTGCGGGACCCCACCTGCTTCCTCTCGAGTGGAGACGGGTATGTCGGGGAACTTCTTGAGTTGCAGCAAGGGTGTGAAGGACCCTTTGGAAGTTCCAGTGGTTAGACGTGATTAGCCTCGAGAAGCCTCAGCGGAAATGGGCCTCATCTCACCTGGACGGCAAAACCTCCTGGATTTTCTCGAGTTGCGGCAGGTGCTCTCGACTTACGGCGGGGACCTCAGGGACCCGCTCTGGTGGCCTCAGGAAAGGCCAGTCCCCATGCGAGTTCCTCGGGGGCCTCTCGGGATTCCTCTCCCGTCGATGCCGGGACCTAAGACCTTGTGTGGAGTCGGGGCCGGATCCTGAGGATTCCTCTCCAGTGCTGACATGGATCTTGGGGTACTTCTGGAGTCTCCCCAGCGGAGTCAGTCCTCGTCTCGAATGCGGGCATGCACTTGCGCTTTCCTCCAGAGCGATAGCAGCAGTGTCACGCAGTCCGCCGCGTGGATCAAAGGATCTATGGTTTTCCCTCGAGTCTTTCCCACGAGGCTTTCCCACGAGGCTTTCCACAGGGCTGTCCCACGTGCACACGTGGTGGGAGTCGATCCTCGGCTTGAACGTCAAGGCAGTGCAGGGAAAACAGGTTCCTCTGGAATGGCCTGACACATCTGGGGGACTCTTGGAATGGTGGCACGACCCTGGAGTTCCTCTCGCCTTTCCTGTGGAGAGCGCCTCCTCTTGAGATGAGACGGGAACGCCGGGAATTCTTTCCCTACGAAACAGGGAAAGGATCCCTCATCTCGAGCTAGGAGGCGGAAACGGGGCTCCCCTGGATGTGTGCGGGACCCCACGTGCTTCCTCTCTAGTGGAGACGGGTATGTCGCGGAACTGCTTCAGTTGCAGCAAGGGTGTGAAGGACCCTTTGGAAGTTCCAGTGGTTAGACGTGATTAGCCTCGAGAAGCCTCAGCGGAAATGGGCCTCATCTCGCCTGGAGGGCAAAACCTCCTGGATTTTCTCGAATTGCGGCAGGTGCTCTCGACTTACGACGGGGACCTCAGGGAACCGCTCTGGTGGCCTCAGGAAAGGCCAGTCCCCATGCGAGTTCCTCGGGGGCCTCTCGGCATTCCTCTCCCGTCGATGCCGGGGCCTAAGACCTTGTGTGGAGTCGGGGCCGGAACCTGAGGATTCCTCTCCAGTGCTGACATGGATCTTGGGGTACTTCTGCAGTCTCCCCAGGGGAGTCAGTCCTCGTCTCGAATGCGGGCATGCACTTGCGCTTTCCTCCAGAGCGGTAGCAGCAGTGTCACGCAGTCCGCCGCGTGGATCAAAGGATCTATGGTTTTCCCTCGAGTCTTTCCCACGAGGCTTTCCCACGAGGCTTTCCCACAGGGCTGTCCCACGTGCACACGTGGTGGGAGTCGATCCTCGGCTTGAACGTCAAGGCAGTGCAGGGAAAACAGGTTCCTCTGGAATGGACTGACACATCTGGGGGACTCTTGGAATGGTGGCACGACCCTGGAGTTCCTCTCGCCTTTCCTGTGGAGAGCGCCTCCTCTTGAGATGCGACGGGAACGCCGGGAATTCTTTCCCTACGAAACAGGGAAAGGATCCCTCATCTCGAGCTAGGAGGCGGAAACGGGGTTCCGCTGGATGTGTGCGGGACCCCACGTGCTTCCTCTCGAGTGGAGACGGGTATGTCGGGGAACTTCTTGAGTTGCAGCAAGGGTGTGAAAGACCCTTTGGAAGTTCCAGTGGTTAGACGTGATTAGCCTCGAGAAGCCTCAGCGGAAATGGGCCTCATCTCGCCTGGAGGGCAAAACCTCCTGGATTTTCTCGAGTTGCGGCAGGTGCTCTCGACTTACGACGGGGACCTCAGGGACCCGCTCTGGTGGCCTCAGGAAAGGCCAGTCCCCATGCGAGTTCCTCGGGGGCCTCTCGGGATTCCTCTCCCGTCGATGCCGGGGCCTAAGACCTTGTGTGGAGTCGGGGCCGGAACCTGAGGATTCCTCTCCAGTGCTGACATGGATCTTGGGGTACTTCTGGAGTCTCCCCAGGGGAGTCAGTCCTCGTCTCGAATGCGGGCATGCACTTGCGCTTTCCTCCAGAGCGGTAGCAGCAGTGTCAGGCAGTCCGCCGTGTGGATCAAAGGATCTATGGTTTTCCCTCGAGTCTTTCCCACGAGTCTTTCCCACGGGGCTTTCCCACAGGGCTGTCCCACGTGCACACGTGGTGGGAGTCGATCCTCGGCTTGAACGTCAAGGCAGTGCAGGGAAAACAGGTTCCTCTGGAATGGACTGACACATCTGGGGGTCTCTTGGAATGGTGGCACGACCCTGGAGTTCCTCTCGCCTTTCCTGTGGAGAGCGCCACCTCTTGAGATTCCACGGGAACGCCGGGAATTCTTTCCCTACGAAACAGGGAAAGGATTCCTCATCTCGAGCTAGGAGGCGGAAACGGGGCTCACCTGGATGTGTGCGGGACCCCACGTGCTTCCTCTCGAGTGGAGACGGGTATGTCGCGGAAGTGCTTCAGTTGCAGCAATGGTGTAGGACCCTTTGGAAGTTCCAGTGGTTAGACGTGATTAGCCTCGAGAAGCCTCAGCGGAAATGGGCCTCACCTCGCCTGGAGGGCAAAACCTCCTGGATTTTCTCGAGTTGCGGCAGGTGCTCTCGACTTACGACGGGGACCTCAGGGACCCGCTCTGTTGGCCTCAGGAAAGGCCAGTCCCCATGCGAGTTCCTCGGGGGCCTCTCGGGATTCCTCTCCCGTCGATGCCGGGGCCTAAGACCTTGTGTGGAGTCGGGGCCGGAACCTGAGGATTCCTCTCCAGTGCTGACCTGGATCTTGGGGTACTTCTGGAGTCTCCCCAGGGGAGTCAGTCCTCGTCTCCAATGCGGGCATGCACTTGCGCTTTCCTCCAGAGCGGTAGCAGCAGTGTCACGCAGTCCGCCGCGTGGATCAAAGGATCTATGGTTTTCCCTCGAGTCTTTCCCACGAGGCTTTCCCACGAGGCTTTCCCACAGGGCTGTCCCACGTGCACACGTGGTGGGAGTCGATCCTCGGCTTGAACGTCAAGGCAGTGCAGGGAAAACAGGTTCCTCTGGAATGGACTGACACATCTGGGGGACTCTTGGAATGGTGGCACGACCCTGGAGTTCCTCTCGCCTTTCCTGTGGAGAGCGCCTCCTCTTGAGATGCGACGGGAACGCTGGGAATTCTTTCCCTACGAAACAGGGAAAGGATCCCTCATCTCGAGCTAGGAGGCGGAAACGGGGCTCCCCTGGATGTGTGCGGGACCCCACGTGCTTCCTCTCGAGTGGAGACGGGTATGTCGGGGAACTTCTTGAGTTGCAGCAAGGGTGTGAAGGACCCTTTGGAAGTTCCAGTGGTTAGACGTGATTAGCCTCGAGAAGCCTCAGCGGAAATGGGCCTCATCTCGCCTGGAGGGCAAAACCTCCTGGATTTTCTCGAGTTGCGGCAGGTGTTCTCGACTTATGACGGGGACCTCAGGGACCCCCTCTGGTGGCCTCAGGAAAGGCCAGTCCCCATGCGAGTTCCTCGGGGGCCTCTCGGGATTCCTCTCCCGTCGATGCCGGGGCCTAAGACCTTGTGTGGAGTCGGGGCCGGAACCTGAGGATTCCTCTCCAGTGCTGACATGGATCTTGGGGTACTTCTGGAGTCTCCCCAGGGGAGTCAGTCCTCGTCTCGAATGCGGGCATGCACTTGCGCTTTCCTCCAGAGCGGTAGCAGCAGTGTCACGCAGTCCGCCGCGTGGATCAAAGGATCTATGGTTTTCCCTCGAGTCTTTCCCATGAGGCTTTCCCACGAGGCTTTCCCACAGGGCTGTCCCACGTGCACACGAGGTGGGAGTCGATCCTCGGCTTGAACGTCAAGGCAGTGCAGGGAAAACAGGTTCCTCTGGAATGGACTGACACATCTGGGGGTCTCTTGGAATGGTGGCACGACCCTGGAGTTCCTCTCGCCTTTCCTGTGGAGAGCGCCACCTCTTGAGATGCGACGGGAACGCCGGGAATTCTTTCCCTACGAAACAGGGAAAGGATCCCTCATCTCGAGCTAGGAGGCGGAAACGGGGCTCCCCTGGATGTGTGCGGGACCCCACGTGCTTCCTCTCGAGTGGAGACGGGTATGTCGCGGAACTGCTTCAGTTGCAGCAAGGGTGTGAAGGACCCTTTGGAAGTTCCAGTGGTTAGACGTGATTAGCCTCGAGAAGCCTCAGCGGAAATGGGCCTCATCTCGCCTGGAGGGCAAAACCTCCTGGATTTTCTCGAGTTGCGGCAGGTGCTCTCGACTTACGACGGGGACCTCAGGGAACCGCTCTGGTGGCCTCAGGAAAGGCCAGTCCCCATGCGAGTTCCTCGGGGGCCTCTCGGCATTCCTCTCCCGTCGATGCCTGGGCCTAAGACCTTGTGTGGAGTCGGGGCCGGAACCTGAGGATTCCTCTCCAGTGCTGACATGGATCTTGGGGTACTTCTGCAGTCTCCCCAGGGGAGTCAGTCCTCGTCTCCAATGCGGGCATGCACTTGCGCTTTCCTCCAGAGCGGTAGCAGCAGTGTCACGCAGTCCGCCGCGTGGATCAAAGGATCTATGGTTTTCCCTCGAGTTTTTCCCAGGAGGCTTTCCCACGAGGCTTTCCCTCAGGGCTGTCCCACGTGCACACGTGGTGGGAGTCGATCCTCGGCTTGAACGTCAAGGCAGTGCAGGGAATACAGGTTCCTCTGGAATGGACTGACACATCTGGGGGACTCTTGGAATGGTGGCACGACCCTGGAGTTCCTCTCGCCTTTCCTGTGGAGAGCGCCTCCTCTTGAGATGCGACGGGAACGCCGGGAATTCTTTCCCTACGAAACAGGGAAAGGATCCCTCATCTCGAGCTAGGAGGCGGAAACGGGGCTCCCCTGGATGTGTGCGGGACCCCACGTGCTTCCTCTCGAGTGGAGACGGGTATGTCGGGGAACTTCTTGAGTTGCAGCAAGGGTGTGAAGGACCCTTTGGAAGTTCCAGTGGTTAGACGTGATTAGCCTCGAGAAGCCTCAGCGGAAATGGGCCTCATCTCGCCTGCAGGGCAAAATCTCCTGGATTTTCTCGAGTTGCGGCAGGTGCTCTCGACTTATGACGGGGACCTCAGGGACCCGCTCTGGTGGCCTCAGGAAAGGCCAGTCCCCATGCGAGTTCCTCGGGGGCCTCTCGGGATTCCTCTCCCGTCGATGCCGGGGCCTAAGACCTTGTGTGGAGTCGGGGCCGGAACCTGAGGATTCCTCTCCAGTGCTGACATGGATCTTGGGGCAACTCTGGAGTCTCCCCAGGGGAGTCAGTCCTCGTCTCGAATGCGGGCATGCACTTGCGCTTTCCTCCAGAGCGGTAGCAGCAGTGTCACGCAGTCCGCCGCGTGGATCAAAGGATCTATGGTTTTCCCTCGAGTCTTTCCCACGAGGCTTTCCCACGAGGCTTTCCCACAGGGCTGTCCCACGTGCACACGTGGTGGGAGTCGATCCTCGGCTTGAACGTCAAGGCAGTGCAGGGAAAACAGGTTCCTCTGGAATAGACTGACACATCTGGGGGACTCTTGGAATGGTGGCACGACCCTGGAGTTCCTCTCGCCTTTCCTGTGGAGAGCGCCTCCTCTTGAGATGCGACGGGAACGCCGGGAATTCTTTCCCTACGAAACAGGGAAAGGATCCCTCATCTCGAGCTAGGAGGCGGAAACGGGGCTCCCCTGGATGTGTGCGGGACCCCACGTGCTTCCTCTCGAGTGGAGACGGGTATGTCGGGGAACTTCTTGAGTTGCAGCAAGGGTGTGAAGGACCCTTTGGAAGTTCCAGTAGTTAGACGTGATTAGCCTCGAGAAGCCTCAGCGGAAATGGGCCTCATCTCGCCTGGAGGGCAAAACCTCCTGGATTTTCTCGAGTTGCGGCAGGTGCTCTCGACTTACGACGGGGACCTCAGGGACCCGCTCTGGTGGCCTCAGGAAAGGCCAGTCCCTATGCGAGTTCCTCGTGGGCCTCTCGGGATTCCTCTCCCGTCGATGCCGGGGCCTAAGACCTTGTGTGGAGTCGGGGCCGGAACCTGAGGATTCCTCTCCAGTGCTGACATGTATCTTGGGGCACTTCTGGAGTCTCCCCAGGGGAGTCAGTCCTCGTCTCGAATGCGGGCATGCACTTGCGCTTTCCTCCAGAGCGGTAGCAGCAGTGTCACGCAGTCCGCCGCGTGGATCAAAGGATCTATGGTTTTCCCTCGAGTCTTTCCCACGAGGCTTTCCCACGAGGCTTTCCCACAGGGCTGTCCCACGTGCACACGTGGTGGGAGTCGATCCTCGGCTTGAACTCAAGGCAGTGCAGGGAAAACAGGTTCCTCTGGAATGGACAGACAAATCTGGGGGACTCTTGGAATGGTGGCACGACCCTGGAGTTCCTCTCGCCTTTCCTGTGGAGAGCGCCTCCTCTTGAGATGCGACGGGAACGCCGGGAATTCTTTCCCTACGAAACAGGGAAAGGATCCCTCATCTCGAGCTAGGAGGCGGAAACGGGGCTCCCCTGGATGTGTGCGGGACCCCACGTGCTTCCTCTCGAGTGGAGACGGGTATGTCGGGGAACATCTTGAGTTGCAGCAAGGGTGTGAAAGACCCTTTGGAAGTTCCAGTGGTTAGACGTGATTAGCCTCGAGAAGCCTCAGCGGAAATGGGCCTCATCTCGCCTGGAGGGCAAAACCTCCTGGATTTTCTCGAGTTGCGGCAGGTGCTCTCGACTTACGACGGGGACCTCAGGGACCCGCTCTGGTGGCCTCAGGAAAGGCCAGTCCCCATGCGAGTTCCTCGGGGGCCACTCGGGATTCCTCTCCCGTCGATGCCGGGGCCTAAGACCTTGTGTGGAGTCGGGGCCGGAACCTGAGGATTCCTCTCCAGTGCTGACATGGATCTTGGGGTACTTCTGGAGTCTCCCCAGGGGAGTCAGTCCTCGTCTCGAATGCGGGCATGCACTTGCGCTTTCCTCCAGAGCGGTAGCAGCAGTGTCACGCAGTCCGCCGCGTGGATCAAAGGATCTATGGCTTTCCCTCGAGTCTTTCCCACGAGGCTTTCCCACGAGGCTTTCCCACAGGGCCGTCCCAAGTGCACACGTGGTGGGAGTCGATCCTCGGCTTGAACGTCAAGGCAGTGCAGGGAAAACAGGTTCCTCTGGAATGGACTGACACATCTGGGGGACTCTTGGAATGGTGGCACGAACCTGGAGTTCCTCTCGCCTTTCCTGTGGAGAGCGCCTCATCTTGAGATGCGACGGGAACGCCGGGAATTCTTTCCCTACGAAACAGGGAAAGGATCCCTCATCTCGAGCTAGGAGGCGGAAACGGGGCTCCCCTGGATGTGTGCGGGACGCTCGTGCTTCCTCTCGAGTGGAGACGGGTATGTCCTGGAACTGCTTGAGTTGCAGCAAGGGTGTGAAGGACCCTTTGGAAGTTCCAGTGGTTAGACGTGATTTGCCTCGAGAAGCCTCAGCGGAAATGGGCCTCATCTCCCCTGGAGGGCAAAACCTCCTGGATTTTCTCGAGTTGCGGCAGGTGCTCTCGACTTACGACGGGGACCTCAGGGACCCGCTCTGTTGGCCTCAGGAAAGGCCAGTCCCCATGCGAGTTCCTCGGGGGCCTCTCGGGATTCCTCTCCCGTCGATGCCGGGGCCTAAGACCTTGTGTGGAGTCGGGGCCGGAACTTGAGGATTCCTCTCCAGTGCTGACATGGATCTTGGGGTACTTCTGGAGTCTCCCCAGGGGAGTCAGTCCTCGTCTCGAATGCGGGCATGCACTTGCGCTTTCCTCCAGAGCGGTAGCAGCAGTGTAACGCAGTCCGCCGCGTGGATCAAAGGATCTATGGTTTTCCCTCGAGTCTTTCCCACGAGGCTTTCCCACGAGGCTTTCCCACAGGGCTGTCCCACGTGCACACGTGGTGGGAGTCGATCCTCGGCTTGAACGTCAAGGCAGTGCAGGGAAAACAGGTTCCTCTGGAATGGACTGACACATCTGGGGGACTCTTGGAATGGTGGCACGACCCTGAAGTTCCTCTCGCCTTTCCTGTGGAGAGCGCCTCCTCTTGAGATGCGACGGGAACGCCGGGAATTCTTTCCCTACGAAACAGGGAAAGGATCCCTCATCTCGAACTAGGAGGCGGAAACGGGGCTCCCCTGGATGTGTGCGGGACCCCACGTGCTTCCTCTCGAGTGGAGACGGGTATGTCGGGGAACTGCTTGAGTTGCAGCAAGGGTGTGAAGGACCCTTTGGAAGTTCCAGTGGTTAGACGTGATTAGCCTCGAGAAGCCTCAGCGGAAATGGGCCTCATCTCGCCTGGAGGGCAAAACCTCCTGGATTTTCTCGAGTTGCGGCAGGTGCTCTCGACTTACGACGGAGACCTCAGGGACCCGCTCTGGTGGCCTCAGGAAAGGCCAGTCCCCATGCGAGTTCCTCGGGGTCCTCTCGGGATTCCTCTCCCGTCGATGCCGGGGCCTAAGACCTTGTGTGGAGTCGGGGCCGGAACCTGAGGATTCCTCTCCAGTGCTGACATGGATCTTGGGGTACTTCTGGAGTCTCCCTAGGGGAGTCAGTCCTCGTCTCGAATGCGGGCATGCACTTGCGCTTTCCCCCAGGGCGGTAGCAGCAGTGTCACGCAGTCCGCCGCGTGGATCAAAGGATCTATGGTTTTCCCTCGAGTCTTTCCCACGAGGCTTTACCACGAGGCTTTCCCACAGGGCTGTCCCACGTGCACACGTGGTGGGAGTCGATCCTCGGCTTGAACGTCAAGGCAGTGCAGGGAAAAAAGGTTCCTCTGGAATGGACTGACACATCTGGGGGACTCTTGGAATGGTGGCACGACCCTGGAGTTCCTCTCGCCTTTCCTGTGGAGAGCGCCTCCTCTTGAGATGCGACGGGAACGCCGGGAATTCTTTCCCTAAGAAACAGGGAAAGGATCCCTCATCTCGAGCTAGGAGACGGAAACGGGGCTCCCCTGGATGTGTGCGGGACCCCACGTGCTTCCTCTCGAGTGGAGACGGGTATGTCGGGGAACATCTTGAGTTGCAGCAAGGGTGTGAAGGACCCTTTGGTAGTTCCAGTGGTTAGACGTGATTAGCCTCGAGAAGCCTCAGCGGAAATGGGCCTCATCTCGCCTGGAGGGCAAAACCTCCTGGATTTTCTCGAGTTGCGGCAGGTGCTCTCGACTTACGACGGGGACCTAAGGGACCCGCTCTGGTGGCCTCAGGAAAGGCCAGTCCCCATGCGAGTTCCTCGGGGGCCTCTCGGTATTCCTCTCCCGTCGATGCCGGGACCTAAAACCTTGTGTGGAGTCGGGGCCGGAACCTGAGGATTCCTCTCCAGTGCTGACATGGATCTTGAGGTACTTCTGGAGTCTCCACAGGGAAGTCAGTCCTCGTCTCGAATGCGGGCATGCACTTGCGCTTTCCTCAAGAGCGGTAGCAGCAGTGTCACGCAGTCCGCCCCGTGGATCAAAGGATCTATGGTTTTCCCTCGAGTCTTTCCCACGAGGCTTTCCCACGAGGCTTTCCCACAGGGCTGTCCCACGTGCACACGTGGTGGGAGTCGATCCTCGGCTTGAACGTCAAGGCAGTGCAGGGAAAACAGGTTCCTCTGGAATGGACTGACACATCTGGGGGACTCTTGGAATGGTGGCACGACCCTGGAGTTCCTCTCGCCTTTCCTGTGGAGAGCGTCTCCTCTTGAGATGCGACGGGAACGCCGGGAATTCTTTCCCTACGAAACAGGGAAAGGATCCCTCATCTCGAGCCAGGGGGAGGAAACGGAAATCCCCTGGATGTGTGCGGGACCCCACGTGCTTCCTCTCGAGTGGAGACGGTATGTCGGGGAACTTCTTGAGTTGCAGCAAGGGTGTGAAGGACCCTTTGGAAGTTCCAGTGGTTAGATGTGATTGGCCTCGAGAAGCCTCAGCAGAAATGGGCCTCATCTCGCCTGGAGGGCAAAACCTCCTGGATTTTCTCGAGTTGCGGCAGGTGCTCTCGACTTACGATGGGGACCTCAGGGACCCGCTCTGGTGGCGTCAGGAAAGGCCAGTCCCCATGCGAGTTCCTCGGGGGCCTCTCAGGATTCCACTCCCGTCGATGCCGGGGCCTAAGACCTTGTGTGGAGTCGGGGCCGGAACCTGAGGATTCCTCTCCAGTGCTGACATGGATCTTGGGGTACTTCTGGAGTCTCCCCTGGGGAGTCAGTCCTCGTCTCGAATGCGGGCATGTTCTTGCGCTTTCCTCCAGAGCGGTAGCAGCAGTGTCACGCAGTCCGCCGCGTGGATCAAAGGATCTATGGTTTTCCCTCGAGTCTTTCCCACGAGGCTTTCCCACGAGGCTTTCCCACAGGGCTGTCCCACGTGCACACGTGGTGGGAGTCGATCCTCGGCTTGAACGTCTAGGCAGTGCAGGGAAAACAGGTTCCTCTGGAATGGACTGACACATCTGGGGGACTCTTGGAATGGTGGCACGACCCTGGAGTTCCTCTCGCCTTTCCTGTGGAGAGTGCCTCCTCTTGAGATGCGACGGGAACGCCGGGAATTCTTTCCCTACGAAACAGGGAAAGGATCCCTCATCTCGAGCTAGGAGGCGGAAACGGGTCTCCCCTGGATGTGTGCGGGACACCACGTGCTTCCTCTCGAGTGGAGACGGGAATGTCGGGGAACTTCTTGAGTTGCAGCAAGGGTGTGAAGGACCCTTTGGAAGTTCCAATGGTTAGATGTGATTAGCCTCGAGAAGCCTCAGCGGAAATGGTCCTCATCTCGCCTGGAGGGCAAAACCTCCTGGATTTTCTCGAGTTGCGGCAGGTGCTCTCGACTTACGACGGGGACCTCAGGGACCCGCTCTGGTGGCCTCAGGAAAGGCCAGTCCCCATGCTAGTTCCTCCGGGGCCTGTCGGCATTCCTCTCCCGTCGATGCCGGGGCCTAAGACCATGTGTGGAGTCGGGGCCGGAACCTGAGGATTCCTCTCCAGTGCTGACATGGATCTTGGGGTACTTCTGGAGTCTCCCCAGGGGAGTCAGTCCTCGTCTCGAATGCGGGCATGCACTTGTGCTTTCCTCCAGAGCGGTAGCAGCAGTGTCACGCAGTACGCCGCGTGGATCAAAGGATCTATGGTTTTCCCTCGAGTCTTTCCCACGAGGCTTTCCCACGAGGCTTTCCCACAGGGCTGTCCCACGTGCACACGTGGTGGGAGTCGATCCTCGGCTTGAACGTCAAGGCAGTGCAGGGAAAACAGGTTCCTCTGGAATGGACTGACACATCTGGGGGACTCTTGGAATGGTGGCACGACCCTGGAGTTCCTCTCGCCTTTCCTGTGGAGAGCGCCTCCTCTTGAGATGCGACGGGAACGCCGGGAATTCTTTCCCTACGAAACAGGGAAAGGATCCCTCATCTCGAGCTAGGAGGCGGAAACGGGGCTCCCCTGGATGTGTGCGGGACCCCACGTGCTTCCTCTCGAGTGGAGACAGGTATGTCGGGGAACTTCTTGAGTTGAAGCAAGGGTGTGAAGGACCCTTTGGAAGTTCCAGTGGTTAGATGTGATTGGCCTCGAGAAGCCTCAGCGGAAATGGGCCTCATCTCGCCTGGAGGGCAAAACCTCCTGGATTTTCTCGAGTTGCGGCAGGTGCTCTCGACTTACGACGGGGACCTCAGGGACCCGCTTTGCTGGCCTCAGGAAAGGCCAGTCCCCATGCGAGTTCCACGGGGGCCTCTCGGGATTCCTCTCCCCTCGATGCCGGGGCCTAAGACCTTGTGTGGAGTCGGGGCCGGAACCTGAGGATTCCTCCCCAATGCTGACATGGATCTTGGGGTACTTCTGGAGTCTCCCAAGGGGAGTCAGTACTCGTCTCGATTGCGGGCATGCACTTGCGCTTTCCTCCAGAGCGGTAGCAGCAGTGTCACGCAGTCCGCCGCGTGGATCAAAGGATCTATGGTTTTCCCTCGAGTCTTTCCCACGAGGCTTTCCCACGAGGCTTTCCCACAGGGCTGTCCCACGTGCACACGTGGTGGGAGTCGATCCTCGGCTTGAACGTCAAGGCAGTGCAGGGAAAACAGGTTCCTCTGGAATGGACTGACACATCTGGGGGACTCTTGGAATGGTGGCACGACCCTGGAGTTCCTCTCGCCTTTCCTGTGGAGAGCGCCTCCTCTTGAGATGCGACGGGAACGCCGGGAATTCTTTCCCTACGAAACAGGGAAAGGATCCCTCATGTTGAGCTAGGAGGCGGAAACGGGGCTCCCCTGGATGTGTGCGGGACCCACGTGCTTCCTCTCCAGTGGAGAAGGGTATGTCGGGGAACTTCTTGAGTTGCAGCAACGGTGTGAAGGGCCCTTTGGAAGTTCCAGTGGTTAGATGTGATTAGCCTCGAGAAGCGTCTTTGGAAATGGGCCTCATCTCGCCTGGAGGGCAAAACCTCCTGGATTTTCTCGAGATGTGGCAGGTGCTCTCGACTTACGACGGGGACCTCAGGGACCCGCTCTGGTGGCCTCAGAAAAGGCCAGTCCCCATGCGAGTTCTTCGGGGGCCTCTCAGGATTCCTCTCCCGTCAATGCAAGGGCCAAAGACCTTGTGTGGAGTCGGGGCCGGAACCTGAGGATTCCTCTCCAGGGCTGACATGGATCTTGGGGTACTTCTGGAGTCTCCCCAGGGGAGTCAGTCCTCGTCTCGAATGCGGGCATGCACTTGCGCTTTCCTCCAGAGCGGTAGCAGCAGTGTCACGCAGTCCGCCACGTGGATCAAAGGATCTATGGTTTTCCCTCGAGTCTTTCCCACGAGGCTTTCCCACGAGGCTTTCCCACAGGGCTGTCCCACGTGCACACGTGGTGGGAGTCGATCCTCGGCTTGAACGTCAAGGCAGTGAAGGGAAAACAGGTTCCTCTTGAATGGACTGACACATCTGGGGTACTCTTGGAATGGTGGCACGACCCTGGAGTTCCTCTCGTCTTTCCTGTGGAGAGCGCCTCCTCTTGAAATGCGACGGGAACGCCGGGAATTCTTTCCCTACGAAACAGGGAAAGGATCACTCATCTCGAGCTAGGAGGCGGAAATGGGTCTCCCCTGTATGTGTGCGGGACCCACGTGCTTCCTCTCGAGTGGAGACGGGTATGTCGGGGAACTTCTTGAGTTGCAGTAAGGGTGTGAAGCACCCTTTGGCAGTTCCAGTGGTTAGACGTGATTAGCCTCGAGAAGCCTCAGCGGAAATGGGCCTCATCTCGCCTGGAGGGCAAATCCTCCTGGATTTTCTCGAGTTGCGGCAGGTGCTCTCGACTTACGACGGGGACCTCAGGGACCCGCTTTGCTGGCCTCAGGAAAGGCCAGTCCCCATGCGAGTTCCACGGGGGCCTCTCGGGATTCCTCTCCCGTCGATGCCGGGGCCTAAGACCTTGTGTGGAGTCGGGGCCGGAACCTGAGGATTCCTCCCCAATGCTGACATGGATCTTGGGGTACTTCTGGAGTCTCCCAAGGGGAGTCAGTACTCGACTCGATTGCGGGCATGCACTTGCGCTTTCCTCCAGAGCGGTAGCAGCAGTGTCACGCAGTCCGCCGCGTGGATCAAAGGATCTATGGTTTTCCCTCGAGTCTTTCCCACGAGGCTTTCCCACGAGGCTTTCCCACAGGGCTGTCCCACGTGCACACGTGGTGGGAGTCGATCCTCGGCTTGAACGTCAAGGCAGTGCAGGGAAAACAGGTTCCTCTGGAATGGACTGACACATCTGGGGGACTCTTGGAATGGTGGCACGACCCTGGAGTTCCTCTCGCCTTTCCTGTGGAGAGCGCCTCCTCTTGAGATGCGACGGGAACGCCGGGAATTCTTTCCCTACGAAACAGGGAAAGGATCCCTCATGTCGAGCTAGGAGGCGGAAACGGGGCTCCCCTGGATGTGTGCGGGACCCACGTGCTTCCTCTCCAGTGGAGAAGGGTATGTCGGGGAACTTCTTGAGTTGCAGCAACGGTGTGAAGGGCCCTTTGGAAGTTCCAGTGGATAGATGTGATTAGCCTCGAGAAGCGTCTTTGGAAATGGGCCTCATCTCGCCTGGAGGGCAAAACCTCCTGGATTTTCTCGAGTTGTGGCAGGTGCTCTCGACTTACGACGGGGACCTCAGGGACCCGCTCTGGTGGCCTCAGGAAAGGCCAGTCCCCATGCGAGTTCCTCGGGGGCCTCTCGGGATTCCTCTCCCGTCGATGCCGGGGCCTAAGACCTTGTGTGGAGTCGGGGCCGGAACCTGAGGATTCCTCTCCAGTGTTGACATGGATCTTGGGGTACTTCTGGAGTGTCCCCAGGGGAGTCAGTCCTCGTCTCGAATGCGGGCATGCACTTGCGCTTTCCTCCAGAGCGGTAGCAGCAGTGTCACGCAGTCCGCCGCGTGGATCAAAGGATCTATGTTTTTCCCTCGAGTCTTTCCCACGAGGCTTTCCACGAGGCTTTCCCACAGGGCTGTCCCACGTGCACACGTGGTTGGAGTCGATCCTCGGCTTCAACGTCAAGGCAGTGCAGGGAAAACAGGTTCCTCTGGAATGGACTGACACATCTGGGGGACTCTTGGAATGGTGGCACGACCCTGGAGTTCCTCTCGTCTTTCCTGTGGAGAGCGCCTCCTCTTGAAATGCGACGGGAACGCCGGGAATTCTTTCCCTACGAAACAGGGAAAGGATCACTCATCTCGAGCTAGGAGGCGGAAATGGGTCTCCCCTGTATGTGTGCGGGACCCACGTGCTTCCTCTCGAGTGGAGACGGGTATGTCGGGGAACTTCTTGAGTTGCAGTAAGGGTGTGAAGCACCCTTTGGCAGTTCCAGTGGTTAGACGTGATTAGCCTCGAGAAGCCTCAGCCGAAATGGGCCTCATCTCGCCTGGAGGGCAAATCCTCCTGGATTTTCTCGAGTTGCGGCAGGTGCTCTCGACTTACGACGGGGACCTCAGGGACCCGCTTTGCTGGCCTCAGGAAAGGCCAGTCCCCATGCGAGTTCCACGGGGGCCTCTCGGGATTCCTCTCCCGTCGATGCCGGGGCCTAAGACCTTGTGTGGAGTCGGGGCCGGAACCTGAGGATTCCTCCCCAATGCTGACATGGATCTTGGGGTACTTCTGGAGTCTCCCAAGGGGAGTCAGTACTCGTCTCGATTGCGGGCATGCACTTGCGCTTTCCTCCAGAGCGGTAGCAGCAGTGTCACGCAGTCCGCCGCGTGGATCAAAGGATCTATGGTTTTCCCTCGAGTCTTTCCCACGAGGCTTTCCCACGAGGCTTTCCCACAGGGCTGTCCCACGTGCACACGTGGTGGGAGTCGATCCTCGGCTTGAACGTCAAGGCAGTGCAGGGAAAACAGGTTCCTCTGGAATGGACTGACACATCTGGGGGACTCTTGGAATGGTGGCACGACCCTGGAGTTCCTCTCGCCTTTCCTGTGGAGAGCGCCTCCTCTTGAGATGCGACGGGAACGCCGGGAATTCTTTCCCTACGAAACAGGGAAAGGATCCCTCATGTCGAGCTAGGAGGCGGAAACGGGGCTCCCCTGGATGTGTGCGGGACCCACGTGCTTCCTCTCCAGTGGAGAAGGGTATGTCGGGGACCTTCTTGAGTTGCAGCAACGGTGTGAAGGGCCCTTTGGAAGTTCCAGTGGTTAGATGTGATTAGCCTCGAGAAGCCTCAGTGGAAATGGGCCTCATCTCGCCTGGAGGGCAAAACCTCCTGGATTTTCTCGAGTTGCGGCAGGTGCTCTCGACTTACGACGGGGACCTCAGGGACCCGCTCTGGTGGCCTCAGGAAAGGCCAGTCCCCATGAGAGTTCCTCGGGGGCCTCTCGGGATTCCTCTCCCGTCGATGCCGGGGCCTAAGACCTTGTGTGGAGTCGGGGCCGGAACCTGAGGATTCCTCTCCAGTGTTGACATGGATCTTGGGGTACTTCTGGAGTGTCCCCAGGGGAGTCAGTCCTCGTCTCGAATGCGGGCATGCACTTGCGCTTTCCTCCAGAGCGGTAGCAGCAGTGTCACGCAGTCCGCCGCGTGGATCAAAGGATCTATGTTTTTCCCTCGAGTCTTTCCCACGAGGCTTTCCACGAGGCTTTCCCACAGGGCTGTCCCACGTGCACACGTGGTTGGAGTCGATCCTCGGCTTCAACGTCAAGGCAGTGCAGGGAAAACAGGTTCCTCTGGAATGGACTGACACATCTGGGGGACTCTTGGAATGGTGGCACGACCCTGGAGTTCCTCTCGTCTTTCCTGTGGAGAGCGCCTCCTCTTGAAATGCGACGGGAACGCCGGGAATTCTTTCCCTACGAAACAGGGAAAGGATCACTCATCTCGAGCTAGGAGGCGGAAATGGGTCTCCCCTGTATGTGTGCGGGACCCACGTGCTTCCTCTCGAGTGGAGACGGGTATGTCGGGGAACTTCTTGAGTTGCAGTAAGGGTGTGAAGCACCCTTTGGCAGTTCCAGTGGTTAGACGTGATTAGCCTCGAGAAGCCTCAGCGGAAATGGGCCTCATCTCGCCTGGAGGGCAAATCCTCCTGGATTTTCTCGAGTTGCGGCAGGTGCTCTCGACTTACGACGGGGACCTCAGGGACCCGCTTTGCTGGCCTCAGGAAAGGCCAGTCCCCATGCGAGTTCCACGGGGGCCTCTCGGGATTCCTCTCCCGTCGATGCCGGGGCCTAAGACCTTGTGTGGAGTCGGGGCCGGAACCTGAGGATTCCTCCCCAATGCTGACATGGATCTTGGGGTACTTCTGGAGTCTCCCAAGGGGAGTCAGTACTCGTCTCGATTGCGGGCATGCACTTGCGCTTTCCTCCAGAGCGGTAGCAGCAGTGTCACGCAGTCCGCCGCGTGGATCAAAGGATCTATGGTTTTCCCTCGAGTCTTTCCCACGAGGCTTTCCCACGAGGCTTTCCCACAGGGCTGTCCCACGTGCACACGTGGTGGGAGTCGATCCTCGGCTTGAACGTCAAGGCAGTGCAGGGAAAACAGGTTCCTCTGGAATGGACTGACACATCTGGGGGACTCTTGGAATGGTGGCACGACCCTGGAGTTCCTCTCGCCTTTCCTGTGGAGAGCGCCTCCTCTTGAGATGCGACGGGAACGCCGGGAATTCTTTCCCTACGAAACAGGGAAAGGATCCCTCATGTCGAGCTAGGAGGCGGAAACGGGGCTCCCCTTGGATGTGTGCGGGACCCACGTGCTTCCTCTCCAGTGGAGAAGGGTATGTCGGGGAACTTCTTGAGTTGCAGCAACGGTGTGAAGGGCCCTTTGGAAGTTCCAGTGGTTAGATGTGATTAGCCTCGAGAAGCGTCTTTGGAAATGGGCCTCATCTCGCCTGGAGGGCAAAACCTCCTGGATTTTCTCGAGTTGCGGCAGGTGCTCTCGACTTACGACGGGGACCTCAGGGACCCGCTCTGGTGGCCTCAGGAAAGGCCAGTCCCCATGAGAGTTCCTCGGGGGCCTCTCGGGATTCCTCTCCCGTCGATGCCGGGGCCTAAGACCTTGTGTGGAGTCGGGGCCGGAACCTGAGGATTCCTCTCCAGTGTTGACATGGATCTTGGGGTACTTCTGGAGTCTCCCCAGGGGAGTCAGTCCTCGTCTCGAATGCGGGCATGCACTTGCGCTTTCCTCCAGAGCGGTAGCAGCAGTGTCACGCAGTCCGCCGTGTGGATCAAAGGATCTATGTTTTTCCCTCGAGTCTTTCCCACGATGCTTTCCACGAGGCTTTCCCACAGGGCTGTCCCACGTGCACACGTGGTGGGAGTCGATCCTCGGCTTCAACGTCAAGGCATTGCAGGGAAAACAGGTTCCTCTGGAATGGACTGACACATCTGGGGGACTCTTGGAATGGTGGCACGACCCTGGAGTTCCTCTCGTCTTTCCTGTGGAGAGCGCCTCCTCTTGAAATGCGACGGGAACGCCGGGAATTCTTTCCCTACGAAACAGGGAAAGGATCACTCATCTCGAGCTAGGAGGCGGAAATGGGTCTCCCCTGTATGTGTGCGGGACCCACGTGCTTCCTCTCGAGTGGAGACGGGTATGTCGGGGAACTTCTTGAGTTGCAGTAAGGGTGTGAAGCACCCTTTGGCAGTTCCAGTGGTTAGACGTGATTAGCCTCGAGAAGCCTCAGCGGAAATGGGCCTCATCTCGCCTGGAGGGCAAATCCTCCTGGATTTTCTCGAGTTGCGGCAGGTGCTCTCGACTTACGACGGGGACCTCAGGGACCCGATTTGCTGGCCTCAGGAAAGGCCAGTCCCCATGCGAGTTCCACGGGGGCCTCTCGGGATTCCTCTCCCGTCGATGCCGGGGCCTAAGACCTTGTGTGGAGTCGGGGCCGGAACCTGAGGATTCCTCCCCAATGCTGACATGGATCTTGGGGTACTTCTGGAGTCTCCCAAGGGGAGTCAGTACTCGTCTCGATTGCGGGCATGCACTTGCGCTTTCCTCCAGAGCGGTAGCAGCAGTGTCACGCAGTCCGCCGCGTGGATCAAAGTATCTATGCTTTTCCCTCGAGTCTTTCCCACGAGGCTTTCCCACGAGGCTTTCCCACAGGGCTGTCCCACGAGCACACGTGGTGGGAGTCGATCCTCGGCTTGAACGTCAAGGCAGTGCAGGGAAAACAGGTTCCTCTGGAATGGACTGACACATCTGGGGGACTCTTGGAATGGTGGCACGACCCTGGAGTTCCTCTCGCCTTTCCTGTGGAGAGCGCCTCCTCTTGAGATGCAACGGGAACGCCGGGAATTCTTTCCCTACGAAACAGGGAAAGGATCCCTCATCTCGAGCTAGGAGGCGGAAACGAGGCTCCCCTGGATTTGTGCGGGACACCACGAGCTTCCTCTCGAGTGGAGACAGGTATGTCGGGGAACTTCTTGAGTTGAAGCAAGGGTGTGAAGGACCCTTTGGAAGTTCCAGTGGTTAGATGTGATTGGCCTCGAGAAGCCTCAGCGGAAATGGGCCTCATCTCGCCTCGAGGGCAAAACCTCCTGGATTTTCTCGAGTTGCGGCAGGTGCTCTCGACTTACGACGGGGACCTCAGGGAACCGCTCTGGTGGCCTCAGGAAAGGCCAGTCCCCATGCGAGTTCCACGGGGGCCTCTCGGGATTCCTCTCCCTTCGATGCCGGGGCCTAAGACCTTGTGTGGAGTCGGGGCCGGAACCTGAGGATTCCTCTCCAGTGTTGACATGGATCTTGGGGTACTTCTGGAGTCTCCCCAGGGGAGTCAGTCCTCGTCTCGAATGCGGGCATGCACTTGCGCTTTCCTCCAGAGCGGTAGCAGCAGTGTCACGCAGTCCGCCGCGTGGATCAAAGGATCTATGTTTTTCCCTCGAGTCTTTCCCACGAGGCTTTCCACGAGGCTTTCCCACAGGGCTGTCCCACGTGCACACGTGGTGGGAGTCGATCCTCGGCTTCAACGTCAAGTCAGTGCAGGGAAAACAGGTTCCTCTGGAATGGACTGACACATCTGGGGGACTCTTGGAATGGTGGCACGACCCGGGAGTTCCTCTCGCCATTCCTGTGGAGAGCGCCTCCTCTTGAGATGCGACGGGAACGCCGGGAATTCTTTCCCTACGAAACAGGGAAAGGATCCCTCATCTCGAGCTAGGAGGCGGAAACGGGGCTCCCCTGGATGTGTGCGGGACCCACGTGCTTCCTCTCGAGTGGAGACGGGTATGTCGGGGAACTTCTTGAGTTGCAGCAAGGGTGTGAATGACCCTTTGGAAGTTCCAGTGGTTAGACGTGATTAGCCTCGAGAAGCCTCAGCGGAAATGGGCCTCATCTCGCCTGGAGGGCAAAACCTCCTGGATTTTCTCGAGTTGCGGCAGGTGCTCTCGACTTACGACGGGGACCTCAGGGACCCGCTCTGGTGGCCTCAGGAAAGGCCAGTCCCCATGCGAGTTCCTCGGGGGCCTCTCGGGATTCCTCTCCCGTCGATGCCGGGGCCTAAGACCTTGTGTGGAGTCGGGGCTGGAACCTGAGGATTCCTCTCCAGTGCTGACATGGATCTTGGGGTACTTCTGGAGTCTCCCAAGGGGAGTCGTCCTCGTCTCGAATGCGGGCATGCACTTGCGCTTTCCTCCAGAGCGGTAGCAGCAGTGTCACGCAGTCCGCCGCGTGGATCAAAGGATCTATGGTTTTCCCTCGAGTCTTTCCCAGGAGGCTTTCACACGAAGCTTTCCCACAGGGTTGTCCCACGAGCACACGTGGTGGGAGTCGATCTTCGGCTTGAACGTCAAGGCAGTGCAGGGAAAACACGTTCCTCTGGAATGGACTGACACATCTGGGGGACTCTTGGAATGGTGGCATGACCCTGGAGTTCCTCTCGCCTTTCCTGTGGAGAGCGCCTCCTCTTGAGATGCGACGGGAACGCCGGGAATTCTTTCCCTACGAAACAGGGAAAGGATCCCTCATCTCGACCGAGGAGTCGGAAACGGGGCTCCCCTGGATGTGTGCGGGACCCCACGTGCTTCCTCTCGAGTGGAGACGGGTATGTCGGGGAACTTCTTGAGTTGCAGCAAGGGTGTGAAGGACCGTTTGGAAGTTCCAGTGGTTAGATGTGATTGGCCTCGAGAAGCCTCATCGGAAATGGGCCTCATCTCGCCTGGAGGGCGAAACCTCCTGGATTTTCTCGAGTTGTGGCAGGTGCTCTCGACTTACGACGGGGACCTCAGGGACCCGCTCTGGTGGCCTCAGAAAAGGCCAGTCCCCATGCGAGTTCTTCGGGGGCCGCTCAGGATTCCACTCCCGTCAATGCAAGGGCCAAAGACCTTGTGTGGAGTCGGGGCCGGAACCTGAGGATTCCTCTCCAGGGCTGACATGGATCTTGGGGTACTTCTGGAGTCTCCCCAGGGGAGTCAGTCCTCGTCTCGAATGCGGGCATGCACTTGCGCTTTCCTCCAGAGCGGTAGCAGCAGTGTCACGCAGTCCGCCGCGTGGATCAAAGGATCTATGGTTTTCCCTCGAGTCTTTCCCACGAGGCTTTCCCACGAGGCTTTCCCACAGGGCTGTCCCACGTGCACACGTGGTGGGAGTCGATCCTCGGCTTGAACGTCAAGGCAGTGAAGGGAAAACAGGTTCCTCTGGAATGGACTGACACATCTGGGGTACTCTTGGAATTGTGGCACGACCCTGGAGTTCCTCTCGTCTTTCCTGTGGAGAGCGCCTCCTCTTGAAATGCGACGGGAACGCCGGGAATTCTTTCCCTACGAAACAGGGAAAGGATCACTCATCTCGAGCTAGGAGGCGGAAATGGGTCTCCCCTGTATGTGTGCGGGACCCACGTGCTTCCTCTCGAGTGGAGACGGGTATGTCGGGGAACTTCTTGAGTTGCAGTAAGGGTGTGAAGCACCCTTTGGCAGTTCCAGTGGTTAGACGTGATTAGCCTCGAGAAGCCTCAGCGGAAATGGGCCTCATCTCGCCTGGAGGGCAAATCCTCCTGGATTTTCTCGAGTTGCGGCAGGTGCTCTCGACTTACGACGGGGACCTCAGGGACCCGCTCTGGTGGCCTCAGGAAAGGGCAGTACCCATGCGACTTCCTCGGGGGCCTCTCGGGATTCCTCTCCCGTCGATGCCGGGGCCGAAGTCCTTGTGTGGAGTCGGGGCCGGAACCAGAAGATTCCTCTCCAGTGCTGACATGGATCTTGGGGTATTTCTGGAGTCTCCCCAGGGGAGTCAGTCCTCGTTTCGAATGCTGGCATGCACTTGCGCTTTCCTCCAGAGCGGTAGCAGCAGTGTCACGCAGTCCGCCGCGTGGATCAAAGGATCTATGGTTTTCCCTCGAGTCTTTCCCACGAGGCTTTCCCACGAGGCTTTCCACAGGGCTGTCCCACCTGTACACGTGGTGGGAGTCGATCCTCGGCTTGAACGTCAAGGCAGTGCAGGGAAAACAGGTTCCTCTGGAATGGACTGACACCTATGGGGTCTCTTGGAATGGTGGCACGACCCTGGAGTTCCTCTCGCCTTTCCTGTGGGAGTGCCTCCTCTTGAGATGCGACGGGAACGCCGGGAATTCTTTCCCTACGAAACAGGGAAAGGATCCCTCATCTCGAGCTAGGAGGCGGAAACGGGGCTCCCCTGGATGTGTGCGGGACCCCATGTGCTTCCTCTCGAGTGGAGACGGGTATGTCTGGGAACTTCTTGAGTTGCAGCAAGGGTGTGAAGGACCCTTTGGAAGTTCCAGTGGTTAGACGTGATTAGCCTCGAGAAGCCTCAGCGGAAATGGGCCTCATCTCGCCTGGAGGGCAAAACCTCCTGGATTTTCTCGAGTTGCGGCAGGTGCTCTCGACTTACGACGGGGACCTCAGGGACCCGCTCTGGTGGCCTCAGGAAAGGCCAGTCCCCATGCGAGTTCCTCGGGGGCCTCTCGGGATTCCTCTCCCGTCGATGCCGGGGCCTAAGACCTTGTGTGGAGTCGGGGCCGGAACCTGAGGATTCCTCTCCAGTGCTGACATGGATCTTGGGGTACTTCTGGAGTCTCCCCAGGGGAGTCAGTCCTCGTCTCGAATGCGGGCATGCACTTGCGCTTTCCTCCAGAGCGGTAGCAGCAGTGTCACGCAGTCCGCCGCGTGGATCAAAGGATCTATGGTTTTCCCTCGAGTCTTTCCCACGAGGCTTTCCCACGAGGCTTTCCCACAGGGCTGTCCCACGTGCACACGTGGTGGGAGTGGATCCTCGGCTTGAACGTCAAGGCAGTGCAGGGAAAACAGGTTCCTCTGGAATGGACTGACACATCTGGGGGACTCTTGGAATGGTGGCACGACCCTGGAGTTCCTCTCGCCTTTCCTGTGGAGAGCGCCTCCTCTTGAGATGCGACGGGAACGCCGGGAATTCTTTCCCTACGAAACAGGGAAAGGATCCCTCATCTCGAGCTAGGAGGCGGAAACGGGGCTCCCCTGGATGTGTGCGGGACCCCACGTGCTTCCTCTCGAGTGGAGACGGGTATGTCGGGGAACTTCTTGAGTTGCAGCAAGGGTGTGAAGGACCCTTTGGAAGTTCCAGTGGTTAGACGTGATTAGCCTCGAGAAGCCTCAGCGGAAATGGGCCTCATCTCGCCTGGAGGGCAAAACCTCCTGGATTTTCTCGAGTTGCGGCAGGTGCTCTCGACTTACGACGGGGACCTCAGGGACCCGCTCTGGTGGCCTCAGGAAAGGCCAGTCCCCATGCGAGTTCCTCGGGGGTCTCTCGGGATTCCTCTCCCGTCGATGCCGGGGCCTAAGACCTTGTGTGGAGTCGGGGCCGGATCCTGAGGATTCCTCTCCAGTGCTGACATGGATCTTGGGGTACTTCTGGAGTCTCCCCAGGGGAGTCAGTCCTCGTCTCGAATGCGGGCATGCACTTGCGCTTTCCTCCAGAGCGGTAGCAGCAGTGTCACGCAGTCCGCCGCGTGGATCAAAGGATCTATGGTTTTCCCTCGAGTCTTTCCCACGAGGCTTTCCCACGAGGCTTTCCCACAGGGCTGTCCCACGTGCACACGTGGTGGGAGTGGATCCTCGGCTTGAACGTCAAGGCAGTGCAGGGAAAACAGGTTCCTCTGGAATGGACTGACACATCTGGGGGACTCTTGGAATGGTGGCACGACCCTGGAGTTCCTCTCGCCTTTCCTGTGGAGAGCGCCTCTTCTTGAGATGCGACGGGAACGCCGGGAATTCTTTCCCTACGAAACAGGGAAAGGATCCCTCATCTCGAGCTAGGAGGCGGAAACGGGGCTCCCCTGGATGTGTGCAGGATACCACGTGCTTCCTATCGAGTGGAGACGGGTATGTCGGGGAACTTCTTGAGTAGCAGCAAGGGTGTGAAAGACCCTTTGGAAGTTCCAGTGGTTAGATGTGATTGGCCTCGAGAAGCCTCAGCGGAAATGGGCCTCATCTCGCCTGGAGGGCAAAACCTCCTGGATTTTCTCGAGTTACGGCAGGTGCTCTCGACTTACGACGGGGACCTCAGGGACCCGCTCTGGTGGCCTCAGGAAAGACCAGTCCCCATGCGAGTTCCTCGGGGGCCTCTCGGGATTCCTCTCCCGTCGATGCCGGGGCCTAAGACCTTGTGTGGAGTCGGGGCCGGAACCTGAGGATTCCTCTCCAGTGCTGACATGGATCTTGGGGTACTTCTGGAGTCACCCCAGGGGAGTCAGTCCTCGTCTCGAATGAGGGCATGCACTTGCGCTTTCCTCCAGAGCGGTAGCAGCAGTGTCACGCAGTCCGCCGCGTGGATCAAAGGATCTATGGTTTTCCCTCGAGTCTTTCCCACGAGGCTTTCCCACGAGGCTTTCCCACAGGGCTGTCCCACGTGCACAGGTGGTGGGAGTCGATCCTCGGCTTGAACGTCAAGGCAGTGCAGGGAAAACAGGTTCCTCTGGAATGGACTGACACATCTGGGGGACTCTTGGAATGGTGGCACGACCCTGGAGTTCCTCTCGCCTTTCCTGTGGAGAGCGCCTCCTCTTGAGATGCGACGGGAACGCCGGGAATTCTTTCCCTACGAAACAGGGAAAGGATCCCTCATCTCGAGCTAGGAGGCGGAAACGGGGCTCCCCTGGATGTGTGCGGGACCCCACGTGCTTCCTCTCGAGTGGAGACGGGTATGTCGGGGAACTTCTTGAGTTGCAGCAAGGGTGTGAAGGACCCTTTGGAAGTTCCAGTGGTTAGACGTGATTAGCCTCGAGAAGCCTCAGCGGAAATGGGCCTCATCTCGCCTGGAGGGCAAAACCTCCTGGATTTTCTCGAGTTGCGGCAGGTGCTCTCGACTTACGACGGGGACCTCAGGGACCCGCTCTGGTGGCCTCAGGAAAGGCCAGTCCCCATGCGAGTTCCTCGGGGGCCTCTCGGGATTCCTCTCCCGTCGATGCCGGGGCCTAAGACCTTGTGTGGAGTCGGGGCCGGAACCTGAGGATTCCTCTCCAGTGCTGACATGGATCTTGGGGTACTTCTGGAGTCTCCCCAGGGGAGTCAGTCCTCGTCTCGAATGCGGGCATGCACTTGCGCTTTCCTCCAGAGCGGTAGCAGCAGTGTCACGCAGTCCGCCGCGTGGATCAAAGGATCTATGGTTTTCCCTCGAGTCTTTCCCACGAGGCTTTCCCACGAGGCTTTCCCACAGGGCTGTCCCACGTGCACACGTGGTGGGAGTGGATCCTCGGCTTGAACGTCAAGGCAGTGCAGGGAAAACAGGTTCCTCTGGAATGGACTGACACATCTGGGGGACTCTTGGAATGGTGGCACGACCCTGGAGTTCCTCTCGCCTTTCCTGTGGAGAGCGCCTCCTCTTGAGATGCGACGGGAACGCCGGGAATTCTTTCCCTACGAAACAGGGAAAGGATCCCTCATCTCGAGCTAGGAGGCGGAAACGGGGCTCCCCTGGATGTGTGCGGGACCCCACGTGCTTCCTCTCGAGTGGAGACGGGTATGTCGGGGAACTTCTTGAGTTGCAGCAAGGGTGTGAAGGACCCTTTGGAAGTTCCAGTGGTTAGACGTGATTAGCCTCGAGAAGCCTCAGCGGAAATGGGCCTCATCTCGCCTGGAGGGCAAAACCTCCTGGATTTTCTCGAGTTGCGGCAGGTGCTCTCGACTTACGACGGGGACCTCAGGGACCCGCTCTGGTGGCCTCAGGAAAGGCCAGTCCCCATGCGAGTTCCTCGGGGGTCTCTCGGGATTCCTCTCCCGTCGATGCCGGGGCCTAAGACCTTGTGTGGAGTCGGGGCCGGATCCTGAGGATTCCTCTCCAGTGCTGACATGGATCTTGGGGTACTTCTGGAGTCTCCCCAGGGGAGTCAGTCCTCGTCTCGAATGCGGGCATGCACTTGCGCTTTCCTCCAGAGCGGTAGCAGCAGTGTCACGCAGTCCGCCGCGTGGATCAAAGGATCTATGGTTTTCCCTCGAGTCTTTCCCACGAGGCTTTCCCACGAGGCTTTCCCACAGGGCTGTCCCACGTGCACACGTGGTGGGAGTGGATCCTCGGCTTGAACGTCAAGGCAGTGCAGGGAAAACAGGTTCCTCTGGAATGGACTGACACATCTGGGGGACTCTTGGAATGGTGGCACGACCCTGGAGTTCCTCTCGCCTTTCCTGTGGAGAGCGCCTCTTCTTGAGATGCGACGGGAACGCCGGGAATTCTTTCCCTACGAAACAGGGAAAGGATCCCTCATCTCGAGCTAGGAGGCGGAAACGGGGCTCCCCTGGATGTGTGCAGGATACCACGTGCTTCCTATCGAGTGGAGACGGGTATGTCGGGGAACTTCTTGAGTAGCAGCAAGGGTGTGAAAGACCCTTTGGAAGTTCCAGTGGTTAGATGTGATTGGCCTCGAGAAGCCTCAGCGGAAATGGGCCTCATCTCGCCTGGAGGGCAAAACCTCCTGGATTTTCTCGAGTTACGGCAGGTGCTCTCGACTTACGACGGGGACCTCAGGGACCCGCTCTGGTGGCCTCAGGAAAGACCAGTCCCCATGCGAGTTCCTCGGGGGCCTCTCGGGATTCCTCTCCCGTCGATGCCGGGGCCTAAGACCTTGTGTGGAGTCGGGGCCGGAACCTGAGGATTCCTCTCCAGTGCTGACATGGATCTTGGGGTACTTCTGGAGTCACCCCAGGGGAGTCAGTCCTCGTCTCGAATGAGGGCATGCACTTGCGCTTTCCTCCAGAGCGGTAGCAGCAGTGTCACGCAGTCCGCCGCGTGGATCAAAGGATCTATGGTTTTCCCTCGAGTCTTTCCCACGAGGCTTTCCCACGAGGCTTTCCCACAGGGCTGTCCCACGTGCACAGGTGGTGGGAGTCGATCCTCGGCTTGAACGTCAAGGCAGTGCAGGGAAAACAGGTTCCTCTGGAATGGACTGACACATCTGGGGGACTCTTGGAATGGTGGCACGACCCTGGAGTTCCTCTCGCCTTTCCTGTGGAGAGCGCCTCCTCTTGAGATGCGACGGGAACGCCGGGAATTCTTTCCCTACGAAACAGGGAAAGGATCCCTCATCTCGAGCTAGGAGGCGGAAACGGGGCTCCCCTGGATGTGTGCGGGACCCCACGTGCTTCCTCTCGAGTGGAGACGGGTATGTCGGGGAACTTCTTGAGTTGCAGCAAGGGTGTGAAGGACCCTTTGGAAGTTCCAGTGGTTAGACGTGATTAGCCTCGAGAAGCCTCAGCGGAAATGGGCCTCATCTCGCCTGGAGGGCAAAACCTCCTGGATATTCTCGAGTTGCGGCAGGTGCTCTCGACTTATGACGGGGACCTCAGGGACCCGCTCTGGTGGCCTCAGGAAAGGCCAGTCCCCATGCGAGTTCCTCGGGGGCCTCTCGGCATTCCTCTCCCGTCGATGCCGGGGCCTAAGACCTTGTGTGGAGTCGGGGCCGGATCCTGAGGATTCCTCTCCAGTGCTGACATGGATCTTGGGGTACTTCTGGAGTCTCCCCAGGGGAGTCAGTCCTCGTCTCGAATGCGGGCATGCACTTGCGCTTTCCTCCAGAGCGGTAGCAGCAGTGTCACGCAGTCCGCCGCGTGGATCAAAGGTTCTATGGTTTTCCCTCGAGTCTTTCCCACGAGGCTTTCCCACGAGGCTTTCCCACAGGGCTGTCCCACGTGCACACGTGGTTGGAGTCGATCCTCGGCTTGAACGTCAAGGCAGTGCAGGGAAAACAGGTTCCTCTGGAATGGACTGACACATTTGGGGGCTCTTGGAATGGTGGCACGACCCTCGAGTTCCTCTCGCCTTTCCTGTGGAGAGCGCCTCCTCTTGAGATGCGACGGGAACGCCGGGAATTCTTTCCCTACGAAACAGGGTAAGGATCCCTCATCTCGAGCTAGGAGGAGGAAACGGGGCTCCCCTGGATGTGTGCGGGACCCCACGTGCTTCCTATCGAGTGGAGACGGGTATGTCGGGGAACTTCTTGAGTTGCAGCAAGGGTGTGAAGGACCCTTTGGAAGTTCCAGTGGTTAGATGTGATTGGCCTCGAGAAGCCTCAGCGGAAATGGGCCTCATCTTGCCTGGAGGGCAAAACCTCCTGGATTTTCTCGAGTTGCGGCAGGTGCTCTCGACTTACGATGGGGACCTCAGGGACCCGCTCTGGTGGCCTCAGGAAAGGCCAGTCCCCATGCGAGTTCCTCGGGGGCCTCTCGGCATTCCTCTCCCGTCGATGCCGGGGCCTAAGACCTTGTGTGGAGTCGGGGCCGGAACCTGAGGATTCCTCTCCAGTGCTGACATGGATCTTGGGGTACTTCTGGAGTCTCCCCAGGGGAGTCAGTCCTCGTCTCCAATGCGGTCATGCACTTGCGCTTTCCTCCAGAGCGGTAGCAGCAGTGTCACGCAGTCCGCCGCGTGGATCAAAGGATTTATGGTTTTCCCTCGAGTCTTTCTCACGAGGCTTTCCCACGAGGCTTTCCCACAGGGCTGTCCCACGTGCACACGTGGTGGGAGTCGATCCTCGGCTTGAACGTCAAGGCAGTGCAGGGAAAACAGGTTCCTCTGGAATGGACTGACACATCTGGGGGACTCTTGGAATGGTGGCACGACCCTGGAGTTCCTCTCGCCTTTCCTGTGGAGAGCGCCTCCTCTTGAGATGCGACGGGAACGCCGGGAATTCTTTCCCTACGAAACAGGGAAAGGATCCCTCATCTCGAGCTAGGAGGCGGAAACGAGGCTCCCCTGGATGTGTGCGGGACCCCACGTGCTTCCTCTCGAGTGGAGACGGGTATGTCGGGGAACTTCTTGAGTTGCAGCAAGGGTGTGAAGGACCCTTTGGAAGTTCCAGTGGTTAGACGTGATTAGCCTCGAGAAGCCTCAGCGGAAATGGGCCTCATCTCGCCTGGAGGGCAAAACCTCCTGGATTTTCTCGAGTTGCGGCAGGTGCTCTCGACTTCCGACGGGGACCTCAGGGACCCGCTCTGGTGGCCTCAGGAAAGGCCAGTCCCCATGCGAGTTCCTCGGGGGCCTCTCGGGTTTCCTCTCCCGTCGATGCCGGGGCCTAAGACCTTGTGTGGAGTCGGGGCCGGAACCTGAGGATTCCTCTCCAGTGCTGACATGGATCTTGGGGTACTTCTGGAGTCTCCCCAGGGGAGTCAGTCCTCGTCTCGAATGCGGGCATGCACTTGGGCTTTCCTCCAGAGCGGTAGCAGCAGTGTCACGCAGTCCGCCGCGTGGATCAAAGGATCTATGGTTTTCCCTCGAGTCTTTCCCACGAGGCTTTCCCACGAGGCTTTCCCACAGGGCTGTCCCACGTGCACACGTGGTGGAAGTCGATGCTCGGCTTGAACGTCAAGGCAGTGCAGGGAAAACAGGTTCCTCTGGAATGGACTGACATATCTGGGGGACTCTTGGAATGGTGGCACGACCCTGGAGTTCCTCTCGCCTTTCCTGTGGAGAGCGCCTCCTCTTGGGATGCGACGGGAACGCCTGGAATTCTTTACCTACGAAACAGGGAAAGGATCCCTCATCTCGAGCTAGGAGGCGGAAACGGGGCTCCCCTGGATGTGTGCGGGACCCCACGTGCTTCCTCTCGAGTGGAGACGGGTATGTCGGGGAACTTCTTGAGTTGCAGCAAGGGTGTGAAGGACCCTTTGGAAGTTCCAGTGGTTAGACGTGATTAGCCTCGAGAAGCCTCAGCGGAAATGGGCCTCATCTCGCCTGGAGGGCAAAACCTCCTGGATTTTCTCGAGTTGCGGCAGGTGCTCTCGACTTACGACGGGGACCTCAGGGACCCGCTCTGGTGGCCTCAGGAAAGGCCAGTCCCCATGCGAGTTCCTCGGGGGCCTCTCGGGATTCCTCTCCCGTCGATGCCGGGGCCTAAGACCTTGTGTGGAGTCGGGGCCGGAACCTGAGGATTCCTCTCCAGTGCTGACATGGATCTTGGGGTACTTCTGGAGTCTCCCCAGGGGAGTCAGTCCTCGTCTCGAATGCGGGCATGCACTTGCCCTTTCCTCCAGAGCGGTAGCAGCAGTGTCACGCAGTCCGCCGCGTGGATCAAAGGATCTATGGTTTTCCCTTGAGTCTTTCTCACGAGGCTTTCCCACGAGGCTTTCCCACAGGGCTGTCCCACGTGCACACGTGGTGGGAGTGGATCCTCGGCTTGAACGTCAAGGCAGTGCAGGGAAAACAGGTTCCTCTGGAATGGACTGACACATTTGGGGGACTCTTGGAATGGTGGCACGACCCTGGAGTTCCTCTCGCCTTTCCTGTGGAGAGCGCCTCCTCTTGAGATGCGACGGGAACGCCGGGAATTCTTTCCCTACGAAACAGGGAAAGGATCCCTCATCTCGAGCTAGGAGGCGGAAACGGGGCTCCCCTGGATGTGTGCGGGACCCCACGTGCTTCCTCTCGAGTGGAGACGGGTATGTCGGGGAACTTCTTGAGTTGCAGTAAGGGTGTGAAGGACCCTTTGGAAGTTCCAGTGGTTAGACGTGATTAGCCTCGAGAAGCCTCAGCGGAAATGGGCCTCATCTCGCCTGGAGGGCAAAACCTCCTGGATTTTCTCGAGTTGCGGCAGGTGCTCTCGACTTACGACGGGGACCTCAGGGACCCGCTCTGGTGGCCTCAGGAAAGGCCAGTCCCCATGCGAGTTCCTCGGGGGCCTCTCGGGATTCCTCTCCCGTCGTTGCCGGGGCCTAAGACCTTGTGTGGAGTCGGGGCCGGAACCTGAGGATTCCTCTCCAGTGCTGACATGGATCTTGGGGTACTTCTGGAGTCTCCCCAGGGGAGTCAGTCCTCGTCTCGAATGCGGGCATGCACTTGCGCTTTCCTCCAGAGCGGTAGCAGCAGTGTCACGCAGTCCGCGGCGTGGATCAAAGGATCTATGGTTTTCCCTCGAGTCTTTCCCACGAGGCTTTCCCACGAGGCTTTCCCACAGGGCTGTCCCACGTGCACACGTGGTGGGAGTCGATCCTTGGCTTGAACCTCAAGGCAGTGCAGGGAAAACAGGTTCCTCTGGAATGGACTGACACATCTGGGGGACTCTTGGAATGGTGGCACGACCCTGGAGTTCCTCTCGCCTTTCCTGTGGAGAGCGCCTCCTCTTGAGATGCGACGGGAACGCCGGGAATTCTTTCCCTACGAAACAGGGAAAGGATCCCTCATCTCGAGCTAGGAGGCGGAAACGGGGCTCCCCTGGATGTGTGCGGGACCCCACGTGCTTCCTCTCGAGTGGAGACGTGTATGTCGGGGAACTTCTTGAGTTGCAGCAAGGGTGTGAAGGACCCTTTGGAAGTTCCAGTGGTTAGACGTGATTAGCCTCGAGAAGCCTCAGCGGAAATGGGCCTCATCTCGCCTGGAGGGCAAAACCTCCTGGATTTTCTCGAGTTGCGGCAGGTGCTCTCGACCTACGACGGGGACCTCAGGGACCCGCTCTGGTGGCCTCAGGAAAGGCCAGTCCCCATGCGAGTTCCTCGGGGGCCTCTCGGGATTCCTCTCCCGTCGATGCCGGGGCCTAAGACCTTGTGTGGAGTCGGGGCCGGAACCTGAGGATTCCTCTCCAGTGCTGAAATGGATCTTGGTGTACTTCTGGAGTCTCCCCAGGGGAGTCAGTCCTCGTCTCGAATGCGGGCATGTACTTGAGCTTTCCTCCAGAGCGGTAGCAGCAGTGTCACGCAGTCCGCCGCGTGGATCAAAGGATCTATGGTTTTCCCTCGAGTCTTTCCCACGAGGCTTTCCCACGAGGCTTTCCCACAGGGCTGTCCCACGTGCACAGGTGGTGGGAGTCGATCCTCGGCTTGAACGTCAAGGCAGTGCAGGGAAAACAGGTTCCTCTGGAATGGACTGACCCATCTGGGCGTCTCTTGGAATGGTGGCACGACCCTGGAGTTCCTCTCGCCTCTCCTGTGGAGAGCGCCTCCTCTTGAGATGCGACGGGAACGCCGGGAATTCTTTCCCTAAGAAACAGGGAAAGGATCCCTCATCTCGAGCTAGGAGGCGGAAACGGGCTCCCCTGGATGTGTGCGGGACCACACGTGCTTCCTCTCGAGTGGAGACGGGTATGTCGGGGAACTTCTTGAGTTGCAGCAAGGGTGTGAAGGACCCTTTGGAAGTTCCAGTGGTTAGATGTGATTAGCCTCGAGAAGCCTCAGCGGAAATGGGCCTCATCTCGCCTGGAGGGCAAAACCTCCTGGATTTTCTCGAGTTGCGACATGTGCTCTCGACTTACGACGGGGACCTCAGGGACCCGCTCTGGTGACCTCAGGAAAGGCCAGTCTCCATGCGAGTTCCTCGGGGGCCTCTCGGGATTCCTCTCCCATTGATGCCGGGGCCTAAGACCTTGTGTGGAGTCGGGGCCGGAACCTGAGGATTCCTCTCCAGTGCTGACATGGATCATGGGGTACTTCTGGAGTCTCCCCAGGGGAGTCAGTCCTCGTCTCGAATGCGGGCATGTACATGCGCTTTCCTCCAGAGCGGTAGCAGCAGTGTCACGCAGTCCGCCGCGTGGATCAAAGGATCTATGGTTTTCCCTCGAGTCTTTCCCACGAGGCTTTCCCACGAGGCTTTCCCACAGGGCTGTCCCACGTGCACACGTGGTGGGAGTGGATCCTCGGCTTGAACGTCAAGGCAGTGCAGGGAAAACAGGTTCCTCTGGAATGGACTGACACATTTGGGGGACTCTTGGAATGGTGGCACGACCCTGGAGTTCCTCTCGCCTTTCCTGTGGAGAGCGCCTCCTCTTGAGATGCGACGGGAACGCCGGGAATTCTTTCCCTACGAAACAGGGAAAGGATCCCTCATCTCGAGCTAGGAGGCGGAAACGGGGCTCCCCTGGATGTGTGCGGGACCCCACGTGCTTCCTCTCGAGTGGAGACGGGTATGTCGGGGAACTTCTTGAGTTGCAGCAAGGGTGTGAAGGACCCTTTGGAAGTTCCAGTGGTTAGACGTGATTAGCCTCGAGAAGCCTCAGCGGAAATGGGCCTCATCTCGCCTGGAGGGCAAAACCTCCTGGATTTTCTCGAGTTGCGGCAGGTGCTCTCGACTTACGACGGGGACCTCAGGGACCCGCTCTGGTGGCCTCAGGAAAGGCCAGTCCCCATGCGAGTTCCTCGGGGGCCTCTCGGGATTCCTCTCCCGTCGATGTCGGGGCCTAAGACCTTGTGTGGAGTCGGGGCCGGAACCTGAGGATTCCTCTCCAGTGCTGAAATGGATCTTGGTGTACTTCTGGAGTCTCCCCAGGGGAGTCAGTCCTCGTCTCGAATGCGGGCATGTACTTGCGCTTTCCTCCAGAGCGGTAGCAGCAGTGTCACGCAGTCCGCCGCGTGGATCAAAGGATCTATGGTTTTCCCTCGAGTCTTTCCCACGAGGCTTTCCCACGAGGCTTTCCCACAGGGCTGTCCCACGTGCACAGGTGGTGGGAGTCGATCCTCGGCTTGAACGTCAAGGCAGTGCAGGGAAAACAGGTTCCTCTGGAATGGACTGACCCATCTGGGTGTCTCTTGGAATGGTGGCACGACCCTGGAGTTCCTCTCGCCTCTCCTGTGGAGAGCGCCTCCTCTTGAGATGCGACGGGAACGCCGGGAATTCTTTCCCTAAGAAACAGGGAAAGGATCCCTCATCTCGAGCTAGGAGGCGGAAACGGGCTCCCCTGGATGTGTGCGGGACCACACGTGCTTCCTCTCGAGTGGAGACGGGTATGTCGGGGAACTTCTTGAGTTGCAGCAAGGGTGTGAAGGACCCTTTGGAAGTTCCAGTGGTTAGATGTGATTAGCCTCCAGAAGCCTCAGCGGAAATGGGCCTCATCTCGCCGGGAGGGCAAAACCTCCTGGATTTTCTCGAGTTGCGGCAGGGGCTCTCGACTTACGACGGGGACCTCAGGGACCCGCTCTGGTGACCTCAGGAAAGGCCAGTCCCCATGCGAGTTCCTCGGGGGCCTCTCGGGATTCCTCTCCCATTGATGCCGGGGCCTAAGACCTTGTGTGGAGTCGGGGCCGGAACCTGAGGATTCCTCTCCAGTGCTGTCATGGATCATGGGGTACTTCTGGAGTCTCCCCAGGGGAGTCAGTCCTCGTCTCGAATGCGGGCATGCACTTGCGCTTTCCTCCAGAGCGGTAGCAGCAGTGTCACGCAGTCCGCCGCGTGGATCAAAGGATCTATGGTTTTCCCTCGAGTCTTTCCCACGAGGCTTTCCCACGAGGCTTTCCCACAGGGCTGTCCCACGTGCACACGTGGTGGGAGTGGATCCTCGGCTTGAACGTCAAGGCAGTGCAGGGAAAACAGGTTCCTCTGGAATGGACTGACACATCTGGGGGACTCTTGGAATGGTGGCACGACCCTGGAGTTCCTCTCGCCTTTCCTGTGGAGAGCGCCTCTTCTTGAGATGCGACGGGAACGCCGGGAATTCTTTCCCTACGAAACAGGGAAAGGATCCCTCATCTCGAGCTAGGAGGCGGAAACGGGGCTCCCCTGGATGTGTGCAGGATACCACGTGCTTCCTATCGAGTGGAGACGGGTATGTCGGGGAACTTCTTGAGTAGCAGCAAGGGTGTGAAAGACCCTTTGGAAGTTCCAGTGGTTAGATGTGATTGGCCTCGAGAAGCCTCAGCGGAAATGGGCCTCATCTCGCCTGGAGGGCAAAACCTCCTGGATTTTCTCGAGTTACGGCAGGTGCTCTCGACTTACGACGGGGACCTCAGGGACCCGCTCTGGTGGCCTCAGGAAAGACCAGTCCCCATGCGAGTTCCTCGGGGGCCTCTCGGGATTCCTCTCCCGTCGATGCCGGGGCCTAAGACCTTGTGTGGAGTCGGGGCCGGAACCTGAGGATTCCTCTCCAGTGCTGACATGGATCTTGGGGTACTTCTGGAGTCACCCCAGGGGAGTCAGTCCTCGTCTCGAATGAGGGCATGCACTTGCGCTTTCCTCCAGAGCGGTAGCAGCAGTGTCACGCAGTCCGCCGCGTGGATCAAAGGATCTATGGTTTTCCCTCGAGTCTTTCCCACGAGGCTTTCCCACGAGGCTTTCCCACAGGGCTGTCCCACGTGCACAGGTGGTGGGAGTCGATCCTCGGCTTGAACGTCAAGGCAGTGCAGGGAAAACAGGTTCCTCTGGAATGGACTGACACATCTGGGGGACTCTTGGAATGGTGGCACGACCCTGGAGTTCCTCTCGCCTTTCCTGTGGAGAGCGCCTCCTCTTGAGATGCGACGGGAACGCCGGGAATTCTTTCCCTACGAAACAGGGAAAGGATCCCTCATCTCGAGCTAGGAGGCGGAAACGGGGCTCCCCTGGATGTGTGCGGGACCCCACGTGCTTCCTCTCGAGTGGAGACGGGTATGTCGGGGAACTTCTTGAGTTGCAGCAAGGGTGTGAAGGACCCTTTGGAAGTTCCAGTGGTTAGACGTGATTAGCCTCGAGAAGCCTCAGCGGAAATGGGCCTCATCTCGCCTGGAGGGCAAAACCTCCTGGATTTTCTCGAGTTGCGGCAGGTGCTCTCGACTTACGACGGGGACCTCAGGGACCCGCTCTGGTGGCCTCAGGAAAGGCCAGTCCCCATGCGAGTTCCTCGGGGGCCTCTCGGGATTCCTCTCCCGTCGATGCCGGGGCCTAAGACCTTGTGTGGAGTCGGGGCCGGAACCTGAGGATTCCTCTCCAGTGCTGAAATGGATCTTGGTGTACTTCTGGAGTCTCCCCAGGGGAGTCAGTCCTCGTCTCGAATGCGGGCATGTACTTGCGCTTTCCTCCAGAGCGGTAGCAGCAGTGTCACGCAGTCCGCCGCGTGGATCAAAGGATCTATGGTTTTCCCTCGAGTCTTTCCCACGAGGCTTTCCCACGAGGCTTTCCCACAGGGCTGTCCCACGTGCACAGGTGGTGGGAGTCGATCCTCGGCTTGAACGTCAAGGCAGTGCAGGGAAAACAGGTTCCTCTGGAATGGACTGACCCATCTGGGTGTCTCTTGGAATGGTGGCACGACCCTGGAGTTCCTCTCGCCTCTCCTGTGGAGAGCGCCTCCTCTTGAGATGCGACGGGAACGCCGGGAATTCTTTCCCTAAGAAACAGGGAAAGGATCCCTCATCTCGAGCTAGGAGGCGGAAACGGGCTCCCCTGGATGTGTGCGGGACCCCACGTGCTTCCTATCGAGTGGAGACGGGTATGTCGGGGAACTTCTTGAGTTGCAGCAAGGGTGTGAAGGACCCTTTGGAAGTTCCAGTGGTTAGATGTGATTAGCCTCCAGAAGCCTCAGCGGAAATGGGCCTCATCTCGCCGGGAGGGCAAAACCTCCTGGATTTTCTCGAGTTGCGGCAGGGGCTCTCGACTTACGACGGGGACCTCAGGGACCCGCTCTGGTGACCTCAGGAAAGGCCAGTCCCCATGCGAGTTCCTCGGGGGCCTCTCGGGATTCCTCTCCCATTGATGCCGGGGCCTAAGACCTTGTGTGGAGTCGGGGCCGGAACCTGAGGATTCCTCTCCAGTGCTGTCATGGATCATGGGGTACTTCTGGAGTCTCCCCAGGGGAGTCAGTCCTCGTCTCGAATGCGGGCATGCACTTGCGCTTTCCTCCAGAGCGGTAGCAGCAGTGTCACGCAGTCCGCCGCGTGGATCAAAGGATCTATGGTTTTCCCTCGAGTCTTTCCCACGAGGCTTTCCCACGAGGCTTTCCCACAGGGCTGTCCCACGTGCACACGTGGTGGGAGTGGATCCTCGGCTTGAACGTCAAGGCAGTGCAGGGAAAACAGGTTCCTCTGGAATGGACTGACACATCTGGGGGACTCTTGGAATGGTGGCACGACCCTGGAGTTCCTCTCGCCTTTCCTGTGGAGAGCGCCTCTTCTTGAGATGCGACGGGAACGCCGGGAATTCTTTCCCTACGAAACAGGGAAAGGATCCCTCATCTCGAGCTAGGAGGCGGAAACGGGGCTCCCCTGGATGTGTGCAGGATACCACGTGCTTCCTATCGAGTGGAGACGGGTATGTCGGGGAACTTCTTGAGTAGCAGCAAGGGTGTGAAAGACCCTTTGGAAGTTCCAGTGGTTAGATGTGATTGGCCTCGAGAAGCCTCAGCGGAAATGGGCCTCATCTCGCCTGGAGGGCAAAACCTCCTGGATTTTCTCGAGTTACGGCAGGTGCTCTCGACTTACGACGGGGACCTCAGGGACCCGCTCTGGTGGCCTCAGGAAAGACCAGTCCCCATGCGAGTTCCTCGGGGGCCTCTCGGGATTCCTCTCCCGTCGATGCCGGGGCCTAAGTCCTTGTGTGGAGTCGGGGCCGGAACCTGAGGATTCCTCTCCAGTGCTGACATGGATCTTGGGGTACTTCTGGAGTCACCCCAGGGGAGTCAGTCCTCGTCTCGAATGAGGGCATGCACTTGCGCTTTCCTCCAGAGCGGTAGCAGCAGTGTCACGCAGTCCGCCGCGTGGATCAAAGGATCTATGGTTTTCCCTCGAGTCTTTCCCACGAGGCTTTCCCACGAGGCTTTCCCACAGGGCTGTCCCACGTGCACAGGTGGTGGGAGTCGATCCTCGGCTTGAACGTCAAGGCAGTGCAGGGAAAACAGGTTCCTCTGGAATGGACTGACACATCTGGGGGACTCTTGGAATGGTGGCACGACCCTGGAGTTCCTCTCGCCTTTCCTGTGGAGAGCGCCTCCTCTTGAGATGCGACGGGAACGCCGGGAATTCTTTCCCTACGAAACAGGGAAAGGATCCCTCATCTCGAGCTAGGAGGCGGAAACGGGGCTCCCCTGGATGTGTGCGGGACCCCACGTGCTTCCTCTCGAGTGGAGACGGGTATGTCGGGGAACTTCTTGAGTTGCAGCAAGGGTGTGAAGGACCCTTTGGAAGTTCCAGTGGTTAGACGTGATTAGCCTCGAGAAGCCTCAGCGGAAATGGGCCTCATCTCGCCTGGAGGGCAAAACCTCCTGGATTTTCTCGAGTTGCGGCAGGTGCTCTCGACTTACGACGGGGACCTCAGGGACCCGCTCTGGTGGCCTCAGGAAAGGCCAGTCCCCATGCGAGTTCCTCGGGGGTCTCTCGGGATTCCTCTCCCGTCGATGCCGGGGCCTAAGACCTTGTGTGGAGTCGGGGCCGGATCCTGAGGATTCCTCTCCAGTGCTGACATGGATCTTGGGGTACTTCTGGAGTCTCCCCAGGGGAGTCAGTCCTCGTCTCGAATGCGGGCATGCACTTGCGCTTTCCTCCAGAGCGGTAGCAGCAGTGTCACGCAGTCCGCCGCGTGGATCAAAGGTTCTATGGTTTTCCCTCGAGTCTTTCCCACGAGGCTTTCCCACGAGGCTTTCCCACAGGGCTGTCCCACGTGCACACGTGGTTGGAGTCGATCCTCGGCTTGAACGTCAAGGCAGTGCAGGGAAAACAGGTTCCTCTGGAATGGACTGACACATTTGGGGGCTCTTGGAATGGTGGCACGACCCTCGAGTTCCTCTCGCCTTTCCTGTGGAGAGCGCCTCCTCTTGAGATGCGACGGGAACGCCGGGAATTCTTTCCCTACGAAACAGGGTAAGGATCCCTCATCTCGAGCTAGGAGGAGGAAACGGGGCTCCCCTGGATGTGTGCGGGACCCCACGTGCTTCCTATCGAGTGGAGACGGGTATGTCGGGGAACTTCTTGAGTTGCAGCAAGGGTGTGAAGGACCCTTTGGAAGTTCCAGTGGTTAGATGTGATTGGCCTCGAGAAGCCTCAGCGGAAATGGGCCTCATCTTGCCTGGAGGGCAAAACCTCCTGGATTTTCTCGAGTTGCGGCAGGTGCTCTCGACTTACGATGGGGACCTCAGGGACCCGCTCTGGTGGCCTCAGGAAAGACCAGTCCCCATGCGAGTTCCTCGGGGGCCTCTCGGCATTCCTCTCCCGTCGATGCCGGGGCCTAAGACCTTGTGTGGAGTCGGGGCCGGAACCTGAGGATTCCTCTCCAGTGCTGACATGGATCTTGGGGTACTTCTGGAGTCTCCCCAGGGGAGTCAGTCCTCGTCTCGAATGCGGGCATGCACTTGCGCTTTCCTCCAGAGCGGTAGCAGCAGTGTCACGCAGTCCGCCGCGTGGATCAAAGGATTTATGGTTTTCCCTCGAGTCTTTCCCACGAGGCTTTCCCACGAGGCTTTCCCACAGGGCTGTCCCACGTGCACACGTGGTGGGAGTCGATCCTCGGCTTGAACGTCAAGGCAGTGCAGGGAAAACAGGTTCCTCTGGAATGGACTGACACATTTGGGGGACTCTTGGAATGGTGGCACGACCCTGGAGTTCCTCTCGCCTTTCCTGTGGAGAGCGCCTCCTCTTGAGATGCGACGGGAACGCCGGGAATTCTTTCCCTACGAAACAGGGAAAGGATCCCTCATCTCGAGCTAGGAGGCGGAAACGGGGCTCCCCTGGATGTGTGCGGGACCCCATGTGCTTCCTCTCGAGTGGAGACGGGTATGTCTGGGAACTTCTTGAGTTGCAGCAAGGGTGTGAAGGACCCTTTGGAAGTTCCAGTGGTTAGACGTGATTAGCCTCGAGAAGCCTCAGCGGAAATGGGCCTCATCTCGCCTGGAGGGCAAAACCTCCTGGATTTTCTCGAGTTGCGGCAGGTGCTCTCGACTTACGACGGGGACCTCAGGGACCCGCTCTGGTGGCCTCAGGAAAGGCCAGTCCCCATGCGAGTTCCTCGGGGGCCTCTCGGGATTCCTCTCCCGTCGATGCCGGGGCCTAAGACCTTGTGTGGAGTCGGGGCCGGAACCTGAGGATTCCTCTCCAGTGCTGACATGGATCTTGGGGTACTTCTGGAGTCTCCCCAGGGGAGTCAGTCCTCGTCTCGAATGCGGGCATGCACTTGCGCTTTCCTCCAGAGCGGTAGCAGCAGTGTCACGCAGTCCGCCGCGTGGATCAAAGGATCTATGGTTTTCCCTCGAGTCTTTCCCACGAGGCTTTCCCACGCGGCTTTCCCACAGGGCTGTCCCACGTGCACACGTGGTGGGAGTCGATCCTCGGCTTGAACGTCAAGGCAGTGCAGGGAAAACAGGTTCCTCTGGAATGGACTGACACATCTGGGGGACTCTTGGAATGGTGGCACGACCCTGGAGTTCCTCTCGCCTTTCCTGTGGAGAGCGCCTCCTCTTGAGATGCGACGGGAACGCCGGGAATTCTTTCCCTACGAAACAGGGAAAGGATCCCTCATCTCGAGCTAGGAGGCGGAAACGGGGCTCCCCTGGATGTGTGCGGGACCCCACGTGCTTCCTCTCGAGTGGAGACGGGTATGTCGGGGAACTTCTTGAGTTGCAGCAAGGGTGTGAAGGACCCTTTGGAAGTTCCAGTGGTTAGACGTGATTAGCCTCGAGAAGCCTCAGCGGAAATGGGCCTCATCTCGCCTGGAGGGCAAAACCTCCTGGATTTTCTCGAGTTGCCGCAGGTGCTCTCGACTTCCGACGGGGACCTCAGGGACCCGCTCTGGTGGCCTCAGGAAAGGCCAGTCCCCATGCGAGTTCCTCGGGGGCCTCTCGGGATTCCTCTCCCGTCGATGCCGGGGCCTAAGACCTTGTGTGGAGTCGGGGCCGGAACCTGAGGATTCCTCTCCAGTGCTGACATGGATCTTGGGGTACTTCTGGAGTCTCCCCAGGGGAGTCAGTCCTCGTCTCGAATGCGGGCATGCACTTGGGCTTTCCTCCAGAGCGGTAGCAGCAGTGTCACGCAGTCCGCCGCGTGGATCAAAGGATCTATGGTTTTCCCTCGAGTCTTTCCCACGAGGCTTTCCCACGAGGCTTTCCCACAGGGCTGTCCCACGTGCACACGTGGTGGGAGTCGATCCTCGGCTTGAACGTCAAGGCAGTGCAGGGAAAACAGGTTCCTCTGGAATGGACTGACATATCTGGGGGACTCTTGGAATGGTGGCACGACCCTGGAGTTCCTCTCGCCTTTCCTGTGGAGAGCGCCTCCTCTTGAGATGCGACGGGAACGCCTGGAATTCTTTACCTACGAAACAGGGAAAGGATCCCTCATCTCGAGCTAGGAGGCGGAAACGGGGCTCCCCTGTATGTGTGCGGGACCCCACGTGCTTCCTCTCGAGTGGAGACGGGTATGTCGGGGAACTTCTTGAGTTGCAGCAAGGGTGTGAAGGACCCTTTGGAAGTTCCAGTGGTTAGACGTGATTAGCCTCGAGAAGCCTCAGCGGAAATGGGCCTCATCTCGCCTGGAGGGCAAAACCTCCTGGATTTTCTCGAGTTGCGGCAGGTGCTCTCGACTTACGACGGGGACCTCAGGGACCCGCTCTGGTGGCCTCAGGAAAGGCCAGTCCCCATGCGAGTTCCTCGGGGGCCTCTCGGGATTCCTCTCCCGTCGATGCCGGGGCCTAAGACCTTGTGTGGAGTCGGGGCCGGAACCTGAGGATTCCTCTCCAGTGCTGACATGGATCTTGGGGTACTTCTGGAGTCTCCCCAGGGGAGTCAGTCCTCGTCTCGAATGCGGGCATGCACTTGCCCTTTCCTCCAGAGCGGTAGCAGCAGTGTCACGCAGTCCGCCGCGTGGATCAAAGGATCTATGGTTTTCCCTTGAGTCTTTCTCACGAGGCTTTCCCACGAGGCTTTCCCACAGGGCTGTCCCACGTGCACACGTGGTGGGAGTCGATCCTCGGCTTGAACGTCAAGGCAGTGCAGGGAAAACAGGTTCCTCTGGAATGGACTGACACATTTGGGGGACTCTTGGAATGGTGGCACGACCCTGGAGTTCCTCTCGCCTTTCCTGTGGAGAGCGCCTCCTCTTGAGATGCGACGGGAACGCCGGGAATTCTTTCCCTACGAAACAGGGAAAGGATCCCTCATCTCGAGCTAGGAGGCGGAAACGGGGCTCCCCTGGATGTGTGCGGGACCCCACGTGCTTCCTCTCGAGTGGAGACGGGTATGTCGGGGAACTTCTTGAGTTGCAGTAAGGGTGTGAAGGACCCTTTGGAAGTTCCAGTGGTTAGACGTGATTAGCCTCGAGAAGCCTCAGCGGAAATGGGCCTCATCTCGCCGGGAGGGCAAAACCTCCTGGATTTTCTCGAGTTGCGGCATGTGCTCTCGACTTACGACGGGGACCTCAGGGACCCGCTCTGGTGACCTCAGGAAAGGCCAGTCCCCATGCGAGTTCCTCGGGGGCCTCTCGGGATTCCTCTCCCATTGATGCCGGGGCCTAAGACCTTGTGTGGAGTCGGGGCCGGAACCTGAGGATTCCTCTCCAGTGCTGACATGGATCATGGGGTACTTCTGGAGTCTCCCCAGGGGAGTCAGTCCTCGTCTCGAATGCGGGCATGTACATGCGCTTTCCTCCAGAGCGGTAGCAGCAGTGTCACGCAGTCCGCCGCGTGGATCAAAGGATCTATGGTTTTCCCTCGAGTCTTTCCCACGAGGCTTTCCCACGAGGCTTTCCCACAGGGCTGTCCCACGTGCACACGTGGTGGGAGTGGATCCTCGGCTTGAACGTCAAGGCAGTGCAGGGAAAACAGGTTCCTCTGGAATGGACTGACACATCTGGGGGACTCTTGGAATGGTGGCACGACCCTGGAGTTCCTCTCGCCTTTCCTGTGGAGAGCGCCTCCTCTTGAGATGCGACGGGAACGCCGGGAATTCTTTCCCTACGAAACAGGGAAAGGATCCCTCATCTCGAGCTAGGAGGCGGAAACGGGGCTCCCCTGGATGTGTGCGGGACCCCACGTGCTTCCTCTCGAGTGAAGACGGGTATGTCGGGGAACATCTTGAGTTGCAGCAAGGGTGTGAAGGACCCTTTGGAAGTTCCAGTGGTTAGACGTGATTAGCCTCGAGAAGCCTCAGCGGAAATGGGCCTCATCTCGCCTGGAGGGCAAAACCTCCTGGATTTTCTCGAGTTGCGGCAGGTGCTCTCGACTTACGACGGGGACCTCAGGGACCCGCTCTGGTGGCCTCAGGAAAGGCCAGTCCCCATGCGAGTTCCTCGGGGGCCTCTCGGGATTCCTCTCCCGTCGATGCCGGGGCCTAAGACCTTGTGTGGAGTCGGGGCCGGAACCTGAGGATTCCTCTCCAGTGCTGACATGGATCTTGGGGTACTTCTGGAGTCTCCCCAGGGGAGTCAGTCCTCGTCTCGAATGCGGGCATGCACTTGCGCTTTCCTCCAGAGCGGTAGCAGCAGTGTCACGCAGTCCGCCGCGTGGATCAAAGGATCTATGGTTTTCCCTCGAGTCTTTCCCACGAGGCTTTCCCACGAGGCTTTCCCACAGGGCTGTCCCACGTGCACACGTGGTCGGAGTCGATCCTTGGCTTGAACGTCAAGGCAGTGCAGGGAAAACAGGTTCCTCTGGAATGGACTGACACATCTGGGGGACTCTTGGAATGGTGGCACGACCCTGGAGTTCCTCTCGCCTTTCCTGTGGAGAGCGCCTCCTCTTGAGATGCGACGGGAACGCCGGGAATTCTTTCCCTACGAAACAGGGAAAGGATCCCTCATCTCGAGCTAGGAGGCGGAAACGGGGCTCCCCTGGATGTGTGCGGGACCCCACGTGCTTCCTCTCGAGTGGAGACGTGTATGTCGGGGAACTTCTTGAGTTGCAGCAAGGGTGTGAAGGAACCTTTGGAAGTTCCAGTGGTTAGACGTGATTAGCCTCGAGAAGCCTCAGCGGAAATGGGCCTCATCTCGCCTGGAGGGCAAAACCTCCTGGATTTTCTCGAGTTGCGGCAGGTGCTCTCGACCTAAGACGGGGACCTCAGGGACCCGCTCTGGTGGCCTCAGGAAAGGCCAGTCCCCATGCGAGTTCCTCGGGGGCCTCTCGGGATTCCTCTCCCGTCGATGCCGGGGCCTAAGACCTTGTGTGGAGTCGGGGCCGGAACCTGAGGATTCCTCTCCAGTGCTGAAATGGATCTTGGTGTACTTCTGGAGTCTCCCCAGGGGAGTCAGTCCTCGTCTCGAATGCGGGCATGTACTTGCGCTTTCCTCCAGAGCGGTAGCAGCAGTGTCACGCAGTCCGCCGCGTGGATCAAAGGATCTATGGTTTTCCCTCGAGTCTTTCCCACGAGGCTTTCCCACGAGGCTTTCCCACAGGGCTGTCCCACGTGCACAGGTGGTGGGAGTCGATCCTCGGCTTGAACGTCAAGGCAGTGCAGGGAAAACAGGTTCCTCTGGAATGGACTGACCCATCTGGGCGTCTCTTGGAATGGTGGCACGACCCTGGAGTTCCTCTCGCCTCTCCTGTGGAGAGCGCCTCCTCTTGAGATGCGACGGGAACGCCGGGAATTCTTTCCCTAAGAAACAGGGAAAGGATCCCTCATCTCGAGCTAGGAGGCGGAAACGGGCTCCCCTGGATGTGTGCGGGACCACACGTGCTTCCTCTCGAGTGGAGACGGGTATGTCGGGGAACTTCTTGAGTTGCAGCAAGGGTGTGAAGGACCCTTTGGAAGTTCCAGTGGTTAGATGTGATTAGCCTCGAGAAGCCTCAGCGGAAATGGGCCTCATCTCGCCTGGAGGGCAAAACCTCCTGGATTTTCTCGAGTTGCGGCATGTGCTCTCGACTTACGACGGGGAACTCAGGGACCCGCTCCGGTGACCTCAGGAAAGGCCAGTCCCCATGCGAGTTCCTCGGGGGCCTTTCGGGATTCCTCTCCCATTGATGCCGGGGCCTAAGACCTTGTGTGGAGTCTGGGCCGGAACCTGAGGATTCCTCTCCAGTGCTGACATGGATCATGGGGTACTTCTGGAGTCTCCCCAGGGGAGTCAGTCCTCGTCTCGAATGCGGGCATGTACTTGTGCTTTCCTCCAGAGCGGTAGCAGCAGTGTCACGCAGTCCGCCGCGTGGATCAAAGGATCTATGGTTTTCCCTCGAGTCTTTCCCACGAGGCTTTCCCACGAGGCTTTCCCACAGGGCTGTCCCACGTGCACACGTGGTGGGAGTCGATCCTCGGCTTGAACGTCAAGGCAGTGCAGGGAAAACAGGTTCCTCTGGAATGGACTGACACATCTGGGGGACTCTTGGAATGGTGGCACGACCCTGGAGTTCCTCTCGCGTTTCCTGTGGAGAGCGCCTCCTCTTGAGATGCGACGGGAACGCCGGGAATTCTTTCCCTACGAAACAGGGAAAGGATCCCTCATCTCGAGCTAGGAGGCGGAAACGGGGCTCCCCTGGATATGTGCGGGATACCACGTGCTTCCTATCGAGTGGAGACGGGTATGTCGGGGAACATCTTGAGTAGCAGCAAGGGTGTGAAGGACCCTTTGGAAGTTCCAGTGGTTAGATGTGATTGGCCTCGAGAAGCCTCAGCGGAAATGGGCCTCATCTCGCCTGGAGGGCAAAACCTCCTGGATTTTCTCGAGTTACGGCAGGTGCTCTCGACTTACGACGGGGACCTCAGGGACCCGCTCTGGTGGCCTCAGGAAAGGCCAGTCCCCATGCGAGTTCCTCGGGGGCCTCTCGGGATTCCTCTCCCGTCGATGCCGGGGCCTAAGACCTTGTGTGGAGTCGGGGCCGGAACCTGAGGATTCCTCTCCAGTGCTGACATGGATCTTGGGGTACTTCTGGAGTCTCCCCAGGGGAGTCAGTCCTCGTCTCGAATGCGGGCATGCACTTGCGCTTTCCTCCAGAGCGGTAGCAGCAGTGTCACGCAGTCCGCCGCGTGGATCAAAGGATCTATGGTTTTCCCTCGAGTCTTTCCCACGAGGCTTTCCCACGAGCCTTTCCCACAGGGCTGTCCCACGTGCACAGGTGGTGGGAGTCGATCCTCGGCTTGAACGTCAAAGCAGTGCAGGGAAAACAGGTTCCTCTGGAATGGACTGACCCATCTGGGCGTCTCTTGGAATGGTGGCACGACCCTGGAGTTCCTCTCGCCTCTCCTGTGGAGAGCGCCTCCTCTTGAGATGCGACGGGAACGCCGGGAATTCTTTCCCTACGAAACAGGGAAAAGATCCCTCATCTCGAGCTAGGAGGCGGAAACGGGGCTCCCCTGGATGTTTACGGGACCCCACGTGCTTCCTCTCGAGTGGAGACGGGTATGTCGGGGAACTTCTTGAGTTGCAGCAAGGGTGTGAAGGACCCTTTGGAAGTTCCAGTGGTTAGATGTGATTAGCCTCGAGAAGCCTCAGCGGAAATGGGCCTCATCTCGCCTGGAGGGCAAAACCTCCTGGATTTTCTCGAGTTGCGGCATGTGCTCTCGACTTACGACGGGGAACTCAGGGACCCGCTCCGGTGACCTCAGGAAAGGCCAGTCCCCATGCGAGTTCCTCGGGGGCCTCTCGGGATTCCTCTCCCATTGATGCCGGGGCCTAAGACCTTGTGTGGAGTCGGGGCCGGAACCTGAGGATTCCTCTCCAGTGCTGACATGGATCATGGGGTACTTCTGGAGTCTCCCCAGGGGAGTCAGTCCTCGTCTCGAATGCGGGCATGTACTTGCGCTTTCCTCCAGAGCGGTAGCAGCAGTGTCACGCAGTCCGCCGCGTGGATCAAAGGATCTATGGTTTTCCCTCGAGTCTTTCCCACGAGGCTTTCCCACGAGGCTTTCCCACGAGGCTTTCCCACGAGGCTTTCCCACAGGGCTGTCCCACGTGCACAGGTGGTGGGAGTCGATCCTCGGCTTGAACGTCAAGGCAGTGCAGGGAAAACAGGTTCCTCTGGAATGGACTGACCCATCTGGGCGTCTCTTGGAATGGTGGCACGACCCTGGAGTTCCTCTCGCCTCTCCTGTGGAGAGCGCCTCCTCTTGAGATGCGACGGGAACGCCGGGAATTCTTTCCCTACGAAACAGGGAAAGGATCCCTCATCTCGAGCTAGGAGGCGGAAACAGGGCTCCCCTGGATGTGTGCGGGACCCCACGTGCTTCCTCTCGAGTGCAGACGGGTATGTCGGGGAACTTCTTGAGTTGCAGCAAGGGTGTGAAGCACCCTTTGGAAGTTCCAGTGGTTAGATGTGATTGGCCTCGAGAAGCCTCAGCGGAAATGGGCCTCATCTCGCCTGGAGGGCAAAACCTCCTGGATTTTCTCGAGTTACGGCAGGTGCTCTCGACTTACGACCGGGACCTCAGGGACCCGCTCTGGTGGCCTCAGGAAAGGCCAGTCCCCATGCGAGTTCCTCGGGGGCCTCTCGGGATTCCTCTCCCGTCGATGCCGGGGCCTAAGACCTTGTGTGGAGTCGGGGCCGGAAGCTGAGGATTCCTCTCCAGTGCTGACATGGATCTTGGGGTACTTCTGGAGTCTCCCCAGGGGAGTCAGTCCTCGTCTCGAATGCGGGCATGCACTTGCGCTTTCCTCCAGAGCGGTAGCAGCAGTGTCACGCAGTCCGCCGCGTGGATCAAAGGATCTATGGTTTTCCCTCGAGTCTTTCCCACGAGGCTTTCCCACGAGGCTTTCCCACAGGGCTGTCCCACGTGCACACGTGGTGGGAGTCGATCCTCGGCCTGAACGTCAAGGCAGTGCAGGGAAAACAGGTTCCTCTGGAATGGACTGACACCTCTGGGGGACTCTTGGAATGGTGGCACGACCCTGGAGTTCCTCTCGCCTTTCCTGTGGAGAGCGCCTCCTCTTGAGATGCGACGGGAACGCCGGGAATTCTTTCCTACGAAACAGGGAAAGGATCCCTCATCTCGAGCTAGGAGGTGGAAACGGGGCTCCCCTGGATGTGTGCGGGACCCCACGTGCTTCCTCTCGAGTGGAGACGGGTATGTCGGGGAACTTCTTGAGTTGCAACAAGGGTGTGAAGGACCCTTTGGAAGTTCCAATGGTTAGACGTGATTAGCCTCGAGAAGCCTCAGCGGAAATGGGCCTCATCTCGCCTGGAGGGCAAAACCTGCTGGATTTTCTCGAGTTGTGGCAGGTGCTCTCGACTTACGACGGGGACCTCAGGGACCCGCTCTGGTGGCCTCAGGAAAGGCCAGTCCCCATGCGAATTCCTCGGGGGCCTCTCGGGATTACTCTCCCGTCGATGCCGGGGCCTAAGACCTTGTGTGGAGTCGGGGCCGGAACCTGAGGATTCCTCTCCAGTGCTGACATGGATCTTGGGGTACTTCTGGAGTCTCCCCAGGGGAGTCAGTCCTCGTCTCGAATGCGGGCATGCACTTGCGCTTTCCTCTAGAGCGGTAGCAGCAGTGTCACGCAGTCCGCCGCGTGGATCAAAAGATCTATGGTTTTCCCTCGAGTCTTTCCCACGAGGCTTTCCCACGAGGCTTTCCCACAGGGCTGTCCCACGTGCACAGGTGGTGGGAGTCGAACCTCGGCTTGAACATCAAGGCAGTGCAGGGAAAACTGGTTCCTCTGGAATGGACTGACACATCTGGGGGACTCTTGGAATGGTGGCACGACCCTGGAGTTCATCTCGCCTTTCCTGTGGAGAGCGCCTCCTCTTGAGATGCGACGGGAACGCCGGGAATTCTTTCCCTACGAAACAGGGAAAGGATCCCTCATCTCGAGCTAGGAGGCGGAAACGGGGCTCCCCTGGATGTGTGCGGGACACCACGTGCTTCCTATCGAGTGGAGACGGGTATGTCGGGGAACTTCTTGAGTTGCAGCAAGGGTGTGAAGGACCCTTTGGAAGTTCCAGTGGTTAGACGTGATTAGCCTCGAGAAGCCTCAGCGGAAATGGGCCTCATCTCGCCTGGAGGGCAAAACCTCCTGGATTTTCTCGAGTTGCGGCAGGTGCTCTCGACTTACGACGGGGACCTCAGGGACCCGCTCTGGTGGCCTCAGGAAAGGCCAGTCCCCATGCGAGTTCCTCGGGGGCCTCTCGGGATTCCTCTCCCGTCGTTGCCGGGGCCTAAGACCTTGTGTGGAGTCGGGGCCGGAACCTGAGGATTCCTCTCCAGTGCTGACATGGATCTTGGGGTACTTCTGGAGTCTCCCCAGGGGAGTCAGTCCTCGTCTCGAATGCGGGTATGCACTTGCGCTTTCCTCCAGAGCGGTAGCAGTAGTGTCACGCAGTCCGCCGCGTGGATCAAAGGATCTATGGTTTTCCCTCGAGTCTTTCCCACGAGGCTTTCCCACGAGGCTTTCCCACAGGGCTGTCCCACGTGCACACGTGGTGGGAGTGGATCCTCGGCTTGAACGTCAAGGCAGTGCAGGGAAAACAGGTTCCTCTGGAATGGACTGACACATCTGGGGGACTCTTGGAATGGTGGCACGACCCTGGAGTTCCTCTCGCCTCTCCTGTGGAGAGCGCCTCCTCTTGAGATGCGACGGGAACGCCGGGAATTCTTTCCCTACGAAACAGGGAAAAGATCCCTCATCTCGAGCTAGGAGGCGGAAACGGGGCTCCCCTGGATGTTTACGGGACCCCACGTGCTTCCTCTCGAGTGGAGACGGGTATGTCGGGGAACTTCTTGAGTTGCAGCAAGGGTGTGAAGGACCCTTTGGAAGTTCCAGTGGTTAGATGTGATTAGCCTCGAGAAGCCTCAGCGGAAATGGGCCTCATCTCGCCTGGAGGGCAAAACCTCCTGGATTTTCTCGAGTTGCGGCATGTGCTCTCGACTTACGACGGGGAACTCAGGGACCCGCTCCGGTGACCTCAGGAAAGGCCAGTCCCCATGCGAGTTCCTCGGGGGCCTTTCGGGATTCCTCTCCCATTGATGCCGGGGCCTAAGACCTTGTGTGGAGTCTGGGCCAGAACCTGAGGATTCCTCTCCAGTGCTGACATGGATCATGGGGTACTTCTGGAGTCTCCCCAGGGGAGTCAGTCCTCGTCTCGAATGCGGGCATGTACTTGCGCTTTCCTCCAGAGCGGTAGCAGCAGTGTCACGCAGTCCGCCGCGTGGATCAAAGGATCTATGGTTTTCCCTCGAGTCTTTCCCACGAGGCTTTCCCACGAGGCTTTCCCACAGGGCTGTCCCACGTGCACACGTGGTGGGAGTCGATCCTCGGCTTGAACGTCAAGGCAGTGCAGGGAAAACAGGTTCCTCTGGAATGGACTGACACATCTGGGGGACTCTTGGAATGGTGGCACGACCCTGGAGTTCCTCTCGCGTTTCCTGTGGAGAGCGCCTCCTCTTGAGATGCGACGGGAACGCCGGGAATTCTTTCCCTACGAAACAGGGAAAGGATCCCTCATCTCGAGCTAGGAGGCGGAAACGGGGCTCCCCTGGATATGTGCAGGATACCACGTGCTTCCTATCGAGTGGAGACGGGTATGTCGGGGAACATCTTGAGTAGCAGCAAGGGTGTGAAGGACCCTTTGGAAGTTCCAGTGGTTAGATGTGATTGGCCTCGAGAAGCCTCAGCGGAAATGGGCCTCATCTCGCCTGGAGGGCAAAACCTCCTGGATTTTCTCGAGTTACGGCAGGTGCTCTCGACTTACGACGGGGACCTCAGGGACCCGCTCTGGTGGCCTCAGGAAAGGCCAGTCCCCATGCGAGTTCCTCGGGGGCCTCTCGGGATTCCTCTCCCGTCGATGCCGGGGCCTAAGACCTTGTGTGGAGTCGGGGCCGGAACCTGAGGATTCCTCTCCAGTGCTGACATGGATCTTGGGGTACTTCTGGAGTCTCCCCAGGGGAGTCAGTCCTCGTCTCGAATGCGGGCATGCACTTGCGCTTTCCTCCAGAGCGGTAGCAGCAGTGTCACGCAGTCCGCCGCGTGGATCAAAGGATCTATGGTTTTCCCTCGAGTCTTTCCCACGAGGCTTTCCCACGAGCCTTTCCCACAGGGCTGTCCCACGTGCACAGGTGGTGGGAGTCGATCCTCGGCTTGAACGTCAAAGCAGTGCAGGGAAAACAGGTTCCTCTGGAATGGACTGACCCATCTGGGCGTCTCTTGGAATGGTGGCACGACCCTGGAGTTCCTCTCGCCTCTCCTGTGGAGAGCGCCTCCTCTTGAGATGCGACGGGAACGCCGGGAATTCTTTCCCTACGAAACAGGGAAAAGATCCCTCATCTCGAGCTAGGAGGCGGAAACGGGGCTCCCCTGGATGTTTACGGGACCCCACGTGCTTCCTCTCGAGTGGAGACGGGTATGTCGGGGAACTTCTTGAGTTGCAGCAAGGGTGTGAAGGACCCTTTGGAAGTTCCAGTGGTTAGATGTGATTAGCCTCGAGAAGCCTCAGCGGAAATGGGCCTCATCTCGCCTGGAGGGCAAAACCTCCTGGATTTTCTCGAGTTGCGGCATGTGCTCTCGACTTACGACGGGGAACTCAGGGACCCGCTCCGGTGACCTCAGGAAAGGCCAGTCCCCATGCGAGTTCCTCGGGGGCCTCTCGGGATTCCTCTCCCATTGATGCCGGGGCCTAAGACCTTGTGTGGAGTCGGGGCCGGAACCTGAGGATTCCTCTCCAGTGCTGACATGGATCATGGGGTACTTCTGGAGTCTCCCCAGGGGAGTCAGTCCTCGTCTCGAATGCGGGCATGTACTTGCGCTTTCCTCCAGAGCGGTAGCAGCAGTGTCACGCAGTCCGCCGCGTGGATCAAAGGATCTATGGTTTTCCCTCGAGTCTTTCCCACGAGGCTTTCCCACGAGGCTTTCCCACGAGGCTTTCCCACGAGGCTTTCCCACAGGGCTGTCCCACGTGCACAGGTGATGGGAGTCGATCCTCGGCTTGAACGTCAAGGCAGTGCAGGGAAAACAGGTTCCTCTGGAATGGACTGACCCATCTGGGCGTCTCTTGGAATGGTGGCACGACCCTGGAGTTCCTCTCGCCTCTCCTGTGGAGAGCGCCTCCTCTTGAGATGCGACGGGAACGCCGGGAATTCTTTCCCTACGAAACAGGGAAAGGATCCCTCATCTCGAGCTAGGAGGCGGAAACGGGGCTCCCCTGGATGTGTGCGGGACCCCACGTGCTTCCTCTCGAGTGCAGACGGGTATGTCGGGGAACTTCTTGAGTTGCAGCAAGGGTGTGAAGCACCCTTTGGAAGTTCCAGTGGTTAGATGTGATTGGCCTCGAGAAGCCTCAGCGGAAATGGGCCTCATCTCGCCTGGAGGGCAAAACCTCCTGGATTTTCTCGAGTTACGGCAGGTGCTCTCGACTTACGACCGGGACCTCAGGGACCCGCTCTGGTGGCCTCAGGAAAGGCCAGTCCCCATGCGAGTTCCTCGGGGGCCTCTCGGGATTCCTCTCCCGTCGATGCCGGGGCCTAAGACCTTGTGTGGAGTCGGGGCCGGAAGCTGAGGATTCCTCTCCAGTGCTGACATGGATCTTGGGGTACTTCTGGAGTCTCCCCAGGGGAGTCAGTCCTCGTCTCGAATGCGGGCATGCAGTTGCGCTTTCCTCCAGAGCGGTAGCAGCAGTGTCACGCAGTCCGCCGCGTGGATCAAAGGATCTATGGTTTTCCCTCGAGTCTTTCCCACGAGGCTTTCCCACGAGGCTTTCCCACAGGGCTGTCCCACGTGCACACGTGGTGGGAGTCGATCCTCGGCCTGAACGTCAAGGCAGTGCAGGGAAAACAGGTTCCTCTGGAATGGACTGACACCTCTGGGGGACTCTTGGAATGGTGGCACGACCCTGGAGTTCCTCTCGCCTTTCCTGTGGAGAGCGCCTCCTCTTGAGATGCGACGGGAACGCCGGGAATTCTTTCCTACGAAACAGGGAAAGGATCCCTCATCTCGAGCTAGGAGGCGGAAACGGGGCTCCCCTGGATGTGTGCGGGACCCCACGTGCTTCCTCTCGAGTGGAGACGGGTATGTCGGGGAACTTCTTGAGTTGCAACAAGGGTGTGAAGGACCCTTTGGAAGTTCCAATGGTTAGACGTGATTAGCCTCGAGAAGCCTCAGCGGAAATGGGCCTCATCTCGCCTGGAGGGCAAAACCTGCTGGATTTTCTCGAGTTGTGGCAGGTGCTCTCGACTTACGACGGGGACCTCAGGGACCCGCTCTGGTGGCCTCAGGAAAGGCCAGTCCCCATGCGAATTCCTCGGGGGCCTCTCGGGATTACTCTCCCGTCGATGCCGGGGCCTAAGACCTTGTGTGGAGTCGGGGCCGGAACCTGAGGATTCCTCTCCAGTGCTGACATGGATCTTGGGGTACTTCTGGAGTCTCCCCAGGGGAGTCAGTCCTCGTCTCGAATGCGGGCATGCACTTGCGCTTTCCTCTAGAGCGGTAGCAGCAGTGTCACGCAGTCCGCCGCGTGGATCAAAAGATCTATGGTTTTCCCTCGAGTCTTTCCCACGAGGCTTTCCCACGAGGCTTTCCCACAGGGCTGTCCCACGTGCACAGGTGGTGGGAGTCGATCCTCGGCTTGAACGTCAAGGCAGTGCAGGGAAAACTGGTTCCTCTGGAATGGACTGACACATCTGGGGGACTCTTGGAATGGTGGCACGACCCTGGAGTTCATCTCGCCTTTCCTGTGGAGAGCGCCTCCTCTTGAGATGCGACGGGAACGCCGGGAATTCTTTCCCTACGAAACAGGGAAAGGATCCCTCATCTCGAGCTAGGAGGCGGAAACGGGGCTCCCCTGGATGTGTGCGGGACACCACGTGCTTCCTATCGAGTGGAGACGGGTATGTCGGGGAACTTCTTGAGTTGCAGCAAGGGTGTGAAGGACCCTTTGGAAGTTCCAGTGGTTAGACGTGATTAGCCTCGAGAACCCTCAGCGGAAATGGGCCTCATCTCGCCTGGAGGGCAAAACCTCCTGGATTTTCTCGAGTTGCGGCAGGTGCTCTCGACTTACGACGGGGACCTCAGGGACCCGCTCTGGTGGCCTCAGGAAAGGCCAGTCCCCATGCGAGTTCCTCGGGGGCCTCTCGGCATTCCTCTCCCGTCGATGCCGGGGCCTAAGACCTTGTGTGGAGTCGGGGCCGGAACCTGAGGATTCCTCTCCAGTGCTGACATGGATCTTGGGGTACTTCTGGAGTCTCCCCAGGGGAGTCAGTCCTCGTCTCGAATGCGGGCATGCACTTGCGCTTTCCTCCAGAGCGGTAGCAGCAGTGTCACGCAGTCCGCCGCGTGGATCAAAGGATCTATGGTTTTCCCTCGAGTCTTTCCCACGAGGCTTTCCCACGAGGCTTTCCCACAGGGCTGTCCCACGTGCACACGTGGTGGGAGTGGATCCTCGGCTTGAACGTCAAGGCAGTGCAGGGAAAACAGGTTCCTCTGGAATGGACTGACACATCTGGGGGACTCTTGGAATGGTGGCACGACCCTGGAGTTCCTCTCGCCTTTCCTGTGGAGAGCGCCACCTCTTGAGATGCGACGGGAACGCCGGGAATTCTTTCCCTACGAAACAGGGAAAGGATCCCTCATCTCGAGCTAGAAGGCGGAAACGGGGCTCCCCTGGATGGGTGCGGGACCCCACGTGCTTCCTCTCGAGTGGAGACGGGTATGTCGGGGAACTGCTTGAGTTGCAGCAATGGTGTGAAGGACCCTTTGGAAGTTCCAGCGGTTAGATGTGATTAGCCTCGAGAAGCCTCAGCGGAAATGGGCCTCATCTCGCCTGGAGGGCAAAACCTCCTGGATTTTCTCGTGTTGCGGCAGGTGCTCTCGACTTACGATGGGGACCTCAGGGACCCGCTCTGGTGGCCTCAGGAAAGGCCAGTCCCCATGCGAGTTCCTCGGGGGCCTCTCGGCATTCCTCTCCCGTCGATGCAGGGGCCTAAGACCTTGTGTGGAGTCGGGGCCGGAACCTGAGGATTCCTCTCCAGTGCTGACATGGATCTTGGGGTACTTCTGGAGTCTCCCCAGGGGAGTCAGTCCTCGTCTCGAATGCGGGCATGCACTTGCGCTTTCCTCCAGAGCGGTAGCAGCAGTGTCACGCAGTCCACCGCGTGGATCAAAGGATCTATGGTTTTCCCTCGAGTCTTTCCCACGAGGCTTTCCCACGAGGCTTTCCCACAGGGCTGTCCCACGTGCACACGTGGTGGGAGTCGATCCTCGGCTTGAACGTCAAGGCAGTGCAGGGAAAACAGGTTCCTCTGGGATGGACTGACACATCTGGGGGACTCTTGGAATGGTGGCACGACCCTGGAGTTCCTCTCGCCTTTCCTGTGGAGAGCGCCTCCTCTTGAGATGCGACGGGAACGCCGGGAATTCTTTCCCTACGAAACAGGGAAAGGATCCCTCATCTCGAGCTAGGAGGCGGGAACGGGGCTCCCCTGGATGTGTGCGGGACCCCACGTGCTTCCTCTCGAGTGGAGACGGGTATGTCGGGGAACTTCTTGAGTTGCAGCAAGGGTGTGAAGGACCCTTTGGAAGTTCCAGTGGTTAGACGTGATTGGCCTCGAGAAGCCTCAGCAGAAATGGGCCTCATCTCGCCTGGAGGGCAAAACCTCCTGGATTTTCTCGAGTTGCGGCAGGTGCTCTCGACTTACGACGGGGACCTCAGGGACCCGCTCTGGTGGCCTCAGGAAAGGCCAGTCCCCATGCGAGTTCCTCTGGGGATTCCTCTCCCGTCGATGCCGGGGCCTAAGACCTTGTGTGGAGTCGGGGCCGGAACCTGAGGATTCCTCTCCAGTGCTGACATGGATCTTGGGGTACTTCTGGAGTCTCCCCAGGGGAGTCAGTCCTCGTCTCGAATGCGGGCATGCACTTGCGCTTTCCTCCAGAGCGGTAGCAGCAGTGTCACGCAGTCCGCCGCGTGGATCAAAGGATCTATGGTTTTCCCTCGAGTCTTTCCCACGAGGCTTTCCCACGAGGCTTTCCCACAGGGCTGTCCCACGTGCACACGTGGTGGGAGTCGATCCTCGGCTTGAACGTCAAGGCAGTGCAGGGAAAACAGGTTCCTCTGGAATGGACTGACACATCTGGGGGACTCTTGGAATGGTGGCACGACCATGGAGTTCCTCTCGCCTTTCCTGTGGAGAGCGCCTCCTCTTGAGATGCGACGGGAACGCCGGGAATTCTTTCCCTACGAAACAGGGAAAGGATCCCTCATCTCGAGCTAGGAGGCGGAAAAGGGGCTCCCCTGGATGTGTGCCGGACCCCACGTGCTTCCTCTCGAGTGGAGACGGGTATGTCGGGGAACTTCTTGAGTTGCAGCAAGGGTGTGAAGGACCCTTTGGAAGTTCCAGTGGTTAGATGTGATTGGCCTCGAGAAGCCTCAGCGGAAATGGGCTTCATCTCGCCTGGAGGGCAAAACCGCCTGGATTTTCTCGAGTTGCAGCAGGTGCTCTCGACTTACGACGAGGACCTCAGGGACCCGCTCTGGTGGCCTCAGGAAAGGCAAGTCCCCATGCGAGTTCCTCTGGGGATTCCTCTCCCGTCGATGCCGGGGCCTAAGACCTTGTGTGAAGTCGGGGCCGGAACCTGAGGATTCCTCTCCAGTGCTGACATGGATCTTGGGGTACTTCTGGAGTCTCCCCAGGGGAGTCAGTCCTCGTCTCGAATGCGGGCATGCACTTGCGCTTTCCTCCAGAGCGGTAGCAGCAGTGTCACGCAGTCCGCCCAATGGATCAAAGGATCTATGGTTTTCCCTCGAGGCTTTCCCACGAGGCTTTCCCAAGAGGCTTTCCCTCAGGGCTGTCCCACGTGCACACGTGGTGGGAGTCGATCCTCTGCTTGAACGTCAAGGCAGTGCAGGGAAAACAGGTTCCTCTGGAATGGACTGACACATCTGGGGGACTCTTGGAATGGTGGCACGACCCTGGAGTTCCTCTCGCCTTTCCTGTGGAGAGCGCCTCCTCTTGAGATGCGACGGGAACGCCGGGAATTCTTTCTCTACGAAACAGGGAAAGGATCCCTCATCTCGAGCTAGGAGGCGGAAACGGGGCTCCCCTGGATGTGTGCGGGACCCCACGTGCTTCCTTTCGAGTGGAGACGGGTATGTCGGGGAACTTCTTGAGTTGCAGCAAGGGTGTGAAGGAACCTTTGGAAGTTCCAGTGGTTAGACGTGATTAGCCTCGAAAACCTGTGCGGAAATGAGCCTCATCTCGCCTGGAGGGCAAAACATCCTGGATTTTCTCGAGTTGCGGCAGGTGATCTCGACTTACGACGGGGACCTCAGGGACCCGCTCTGGTGGCCTCAGGAAAAGCCAGTCCCCATGCGAGTTCCTTGGGGGCCTCTCGGGATCCCTCTCCCGTCGATGCCGGGGCCTAAGTCCTTGTGTGGAGTCGGGGCCGGAACCTGAGGATTCCTCTCCAGTGCTGACATGGATCTTGGGGTACTTCTGGAGTCTTCCCAGGGGAGTCAGTCCTCGTCTCGAATGCGGGCATGCACTTGCGCTTTCCTCCAGAGCCGTAGCAGCAGTGTCACGGAGCCCGCCGCGTGGATCAAAGGATCTATGGTTTTCCCTCGAGTCTTTCCCACGAGGCTTTCCCACGAGGCTTTCCCACAGGGCTGTCCCACGTGCACACGTGGTGGGAGTCGATCCTCGGCTTGAAAGTCAAGGCAGTGCAGGGAAAACAGGTTCCTCTGTAATGGACTGACACATCTGGGGGTCTCTTGGAATGGTGGCACGACCCTGGAGTTCCTCTCCCCTTTCCTGTGGAGAGCGCCTCCTCTTGAGATGCGACGGGAACGCCGGGAATTCTTTCCTTACGAAACAGGGAAAGGATCCCTCATCTCGAGCTAGGAGGCGGAAACGGGGCTCCCCTGGATGTGTGCGCGACACCACGTGCTTCCTCTCGAGTGGAGACGGTTATGTCGGGGAACTTCTTGAGCTGCAGCAAGGGTGTGAAGGACCCTTTGGAAGTTCCAGTGGTTCGATGTGATTGGCCTCGAGAAGCCTCAGCGGAAATGGGCCTCATCTCGCCTGGAGGGCAAAACCTCCTGGATTTTCTCGAGTTGCGGCAGGTGCTCTCGACTTTCGACGGGGACCTCAGGGACCCGCTCTGGTGGCCTCAGGAAAGGCCAGTCCCCATGCGAGTTCCTCGGGGGCCTCTGGGGATTCCTCTCCCGTCGATGCCGGGGCCTAAGACCTTGTGTGGAGTCGGGGCCGGAACCTGAGGATTCCTCTCCAGTGCTGACATGGATCTTGGGGTACTTCTGGAGTCTCCCCAGGGGAGTCAGTCCTCGTCTCGAATGCGGGCATGCACTTGCGCTTTCCACCAGAGCGGTAGCAGCAGTGTCACGCAGTCCGCCGCGTGGATCAAAGGATCTATGGTTTTCCCTCGAGTCTTTCCCACGAGGCTTTCCCACGAGGCTTTCCCACAGGGCTGTCCCACGTGCACACGTGGTGGGAGTCGATCCTCGGCTTGAACGTCAAGGCAGTGCAGGGAAAACAGGTTCCTCTGGAATGGACTGACACATCTGGGGGACTCTTGGAATGGTGTCACGACCCTGGAGTTCCTCTCGCCTTTCCTGTGGAGAGCGCCTCCTCTTGAGATGCGACGGGAACGCCGGGAATTCTTTCCCTACGAAACAGGGAAAGGATCCCTCATCTCGAGCTAGGAGGCGGAAACGGGGCTCCCCTGGATGTGTGCCGGACCCCACGTGCTTCCTCTCGAGTGGAGACGGGTATGTCGGGGAACTTCTTGAGTTGCAGCAAGGGTGTGAAGCACCCTTTGGAAGTTCCAGTGGTTAGATGTGATTGGCTTCGAGAAGCCTCAGCGGAAATGGGCCTCATCTCGCCTGGAGGGCAAAACCTCCTGGATTTTCTCGAGTTGCGGCAGGTGCTCTCGATTACGACGGGGACCTCAGGGACCCGCTCTGGTGGCCTCAGGAAAGGCCAGTCCCGATGCGAGTTCCTCGGGGGCCTCTGGGGATTCCTCTCCCATCGATGCCGGTGCCTAAGACCTTGTGTGGAGTCGGGGCCGGAACCTGAGGATTCCTCTCCAGTGCTGACATGGATCTTGGGGTATTTCTGTTGTCTCCCCAGGAGAGTCAGTCCTCGTCTCGAATGCGGGCATGCACTTGCGCTTTCCTCCAGAGCGGTAGCAGCAGTGTCACGCAGTCCGCCGCGTGGATCAAAGGATCTATGTTTTTCCCTCGAGTCTTTCAAACGAGGCTTTCCCACGAGGCTTTCCCACAGGGCTGTCCCACGTGCACACGTGGTGGGAGTCGATCCTCGGCTTGAACGTCAAGGCAGTGCAGGGAAAACAGGTTCCTCTGGAATGGACTGACACATCTGGGGGACTCTTGGAATGGTGGCACGACCCTGGAGTTCCTCTCGCCTTTCCTGTGGAGAGCGCCTCCTCTTGAGATGCGACGGGAACGCCGGGAATTCTTTCCCTACGAAACAGGGAAAGGATCCCTCATCTCGAGCTAGGAGGCGGAAACGGGGCTCCCCTGGATGTGTGCGGGACCCACGTGCTTCCTCTCGAGTGGAGACGGGTATGTCGGGGAACTTCTTGAGTTGCAGCAAGGGTATGAAGGACCCTTTGGAAGTTCCAGTGGTTAGACGTGATTAGCCTCGAGAAGCCTCAGCGGAAATGGGCCTCATCTCGCCCGGAGGGCAAAACCTCCTGGATTTTCTCGAGTTGCGGCAGATGCTCTCGACTTACGACGGGGACCTCAGGGATCCGCTCTGGTGGCCTCAGGAAAGGCCAGTCCCCATGCGCGTTCCTCTGGGGATTCCTCTCCCGTCGATTCCGGGGCCTAAGACCTTGTGTGGAGTCGGGGCCGGAACCTGAGGATTCCTCTCCAGTGCTAACATGGATCTTGGGGTACTTCTGGAGTCTCCCCAGGGGAGTCAGTCCTCGTCTCGAATGCCGGCATGCACTTGCGCTTTCCTCCAGAGCGGTAGCAGGAGTGTCACGCAGTCCGCCGCGTGGATCAAAGGATCTATGTTTTTCCCTCGAGTCTTTCCCACGAGGCTTTCCCACGAGGCTTTCCCACAGGGCTGTCCCACGTGCACACGTGGTGGGAGTCGATCCTCGGCTTGAACGTCAAGGCAGTTCAGGGAAAACAGGTTCCTCTGGAATGGACTGACACATCTGGGGGACTCTTGGAAGGTGGCACGACCCTTCAGTTCCTCTCGCCTTTCCTGTGGAGAGCGCCTCCTCTTGAGATGCGACGGGAACGCCGGGAATTCTTTCCCTACGAAACATGGAAAGGATCCCTCATCTCGAGCTAGGAGGCGGAAACGGGGCTCCCCTGGATGTGTGCGGGACCCACGTGCTTCCTCTCGAGTGGAGACGGGTATGTCGGGGAACTTCTTGAGTTGCAGCAAGGGTGTGAAGGACCCTTTGGAAGTTCCAGTGGTTAGACGTGATTAGCCTCGAGAAGCCTCAGCGGAAATGGGACTCATCTCGCCTGGAGGGCAAAACCTCCTGGATTTTCTCGAGTTGCGGCAGGTGCTCTCGACTTACGACAGGGACCTCAGCGACCCTCTCTGGTGGCCTCAGGAAAGGCCAGTCCCCATGCGAGTTCCTCGGGGGCCTCTGGGGATTCCTCTCCCGTCGATGCCGGGGCCTATGTCCTTGTGTGGAGTCGGGGTCGGAACCTGAGGATTCCTCTCCAGTGCTGACATGGATCTTGGGGTACTTCTGGAGTCTCCCCAGGGGAGTCAGTCCTCGTCTCGAATGCGGGCATGCACTTGCGCTTTCCTCCAGAGCGGTAGCAGCAGTGTCACGCAGTCCGCCGCGTGGATCAAAGGATCTATGGTTTTCCCTCGAGTCTTTCCCACGAGGCTTTCCCACGAGGCTTTCCCACAGGGCTGTCCCACGTGCACACGTGGTGGGAGTCGATCCTAGGCTTGATCGTCAAGGCAGTGCAGGGAAAACAGGTTCCTCTGGAATGGACTGACACATCTGGGGGACTCTTGGAATGGTGTCACGACCCTGGAGTTCCTCTCGCCTTTCCTGTGGAGAGCGCCTCCTCTTGAGATGCGACCGGATCCCCGGGATTTCTTTCCTTTCGAAACAGGGAAAGGATCCCTCATCTCCACCTAGGAGGCGGAAACGGGGCTCCCCTGGATGTGTGCGGGAAACCACGTGCTTCCTCTCGAGTGGAGACGGGTATGTCGGGGAACTTCTTGAGTTGCAGCAATGGTGTCAAGGACCCTTTGGAAGTTCCAGTGGTTAGATGTGATTGGCCTTGAAAAGCCTCAGCGGAAATGGGCCTCATCTCGCCTGGAGGGCAAAACCTCCTGGATTTTCTCGAGTTGCGGCAGGTGCTCTCGACTTACGACGGGGACCTCAGGGAACCGCTCTGGTGGCCTCAGGAAAGGCTAGTCCCCATGCGAGTTCCTCGGGGGCCTCTCGGGATTCCTCTCCCGTCGATGCCAGGGCCTAAGACCTTGTGTGGAGTCGGGGCCGGAACCTGAGGATTCTTCTCCAGTGCTGACATGGACCTTGGGGTACTTCTGGAGTCTCCCCAGGGGAGTCAGTCCTCGTCTCGAATGCGGGCATGCACTTGCGCTTTCCTCCATAGCGGTAGCAGCAGTGTCACGCAGTCCGCCGCGTGGATCAAAGGATCTATGGTTTTCCCTCGAGTCTTTCCCACGAGGCTTTCCCACGAGGCTTTCCCACAGGGCTGTCCCACGTGCACACGTGGTGGGAGTCGATCCTCGGCTTGAACGTCAAGGCAGTGCAGGGAAAACAGGTTCCTCTGGAATGGACTGACACATCTGGGGGACTCTTGGGATGGTGTCACGACCCTGGAGTTCCTCTCGCCTTTCCTGTGGAGAGCGCCTCCTCTTGAGATGCGACGGGAACGCCGGGAATTCTTTCCCTACGAAACAGGGAAAGGATCCCTCATCTCGAGCTAGGAGGCGGAAACGGGGCTCCCCTGGATGTGTGCGGGACACCAGGTGCTTCCTCTCGAGTGCAGATGGGTATGTCGGGGAACTTCTTGAGTTGCAGCAAGGGTGTGAAGGACCCTTTGGAAGTTCCAGTGGTTAGATGTGATTGGCCTCGAGAAGCCTCAGCGGAAATGGGCCTCATCTCGCCTGGAGGGCAAAACTTCCTGGATTTTCTCGAGTTGCGGCAGGTGCTCTCGACTTACGACGGGGACCTCAGGGACCCGCTCTGGTGGCCTCAGGAAAGGCCAGTCCCCATGCGAGTTCCTCGGGGGCCTCTCGGGATTCCTCTCCCGTCGATGCCGGGGCCTAAGACCTTGTGTGGAGTCGGGGCCGGAACCTGAGGATTCCTCTCCAGTGCTGACATGGATCTTGGGGTACTTCTGGAGTCTCCCCAGGGGAGTCAGTCCTCGTCTCGAATGCGGGCATGCACTTGCGCTTTCCTCCAGAGCGGTAGCAGCAGTGTCACGCAGTCCGCCGCGTGGATCAAAGGATCTATGGTTTTCCCTCGAGTCTTTCCCACGAGGCTTTCCCACGAGGCTTTCCCACAGGGCTGTCCCACGTGCACACGTGGTGGGAGTCGATCCTCGGCTTGAACGTCAAGGCAGTGCAGGGAAAACAGGTTCCTCTGGAATGGACTGACACATCTGGGGGACTCTTGGAATGGTGTCTCGACCCTGGAGTTCCTCTCGCCTTTCCTGTGGAGAGCGCCTCCTCTTGAGATGCGACGGGAACGCCGGGAATTCTTTCCCTACGAAACAGGGAAAGGATCCCTCATCTCGAGCTAGGAGGCGGAAACGGGGCTCCCCTGGATGTGTGCGGGACCCCACGTGCTTCCTCTCGAGTGCAGACGGGTATGTCGGGGAACTTCTTGAGTTGCAGCAATGGTGTGAAGGACCCTTTGGAAGTTCCAGTGGTTAGACGTGATTAGCCTCGAGAAGCCTCAGTGGAAATGGGCCTCATCTCGCCTGGAGGGCAAAACCTCCTGGATTTTCTCGAGTTGCGGCAGGTGCTCTCGACTTACGACGGGGACCTCAGGGACACGCTCTGGTGGCCTCAGGAAAGGCCAGTCCCCATGCGAGTTCCTCGGGGGCCTCTCGGGATTCCTCTCCCGTCGATGCCGGGGCCTAAGACCTTGTGTGGAGTCGAGCCCGGAACCTGAGGATTCCTCTCCAGTGCTGACATGGATCTTGGGGTACTTCTGGAGTCTCCCCAGGGGAGTCAGTCCTCGTCTCGAATGCGGGCATGCACTTGCGCTTTCCTCCAGAGCGGTAGCAGCAGTGTCACGCAGTCCGCCGCGTGGATCAAAGGATCTATGGTTTTCCCTCGAGTCTTTCCCACGAGGCTTTCCCACGAGGCTTTCCCACAGGGCTGTCCCACGTGCACACGTGGTGGGAGTCGATCCTCGGCTTGAACGTCAAGGCAGTGCAGGGAAAACAGGTTCCTCTGGAAGGGACTGACACATCTGGGGGACTCTTGGAATGGTGTCTCCACCCTGGAGTTCCTCTCGCCTTTCCTGTGGAGAGCGCCTCCTCTTGAGATGCGACGGGAACGCCGGGAATTCTTTCCCTACGAAACAGGGAAAGGATCCCTCATCTCGAGCTAGGAGGCGGAAACGGGGCTCCCCTGGATGTGTGCGGGACCCCACGTGCTTCCTCTCGAGTGCAGACGGGTATGTCGGGGAACTTCTTGAGTTGCAGCAATGGTGTGAAGGACCCTTTGGAAGTTCCAGTGGTTAGACGTGATTAGCCTCGAGAAGCCTCAGTGGAAATGGGCCTCATCTCGCCTGGAGGGCAAAACCTCCTGGATTTTCTCGAGTTGCGGCAGGTGCTCTCGACTTACGACGGGGACCTCAGGGACACTCTCTGGTGGCCTCAGGAAAGGCCAGTCCCCATGCGAGTTCCTCGGGGGCCTCTCGGGATTCCTCTCCCGTCGATGCCGGGGCCTAAGACCTTGTGTGGAGTCGAGCCCGGAACCTGAGGATTCCTCTCCAGTGCTGACATGGACCTTGGGGTACTTCTGGAGTCTCCCCAGGGGAGTCAGTCCTCGTCTCGAATGCGGGCATGCACTTGCGCTTTCCTCCAGAGCGGTAGCAGCAGTGTCACGCAGTCCGCCGCGTGGATCAAAGGATCTATGGTTTTCCCTCGAGTCTTTCCCACGAGGCTTTCCCACGAGGCTTTCCCACAGGGCTGTCCCACGTGCACACGTGGTGGGAGTCGATCCTCGGCTTGAACGTCAAGGCAGTGCAGGGAAAACAGGTTCCTCTGGAATGGACTGACACATCTGGGGGACTCTTGGAATGGTGTCTCGACCCTGGAGTTCCTCTCGCCTTTCCTGTGGAGAGCGCCTCCTCTTGAGATGCGACGGGAACGCCGGGAAATCTTTCCCTACGAAACAGGGAAAGGATCCCTCATCTCGAGCTAGGAGGCGGAAACGGGGCTCCCCTGGATGTGTGCGGGACCCCACGTGCTTCCTCTCGAGTGCAGACGGGTATGTCGGGGAACTTCTTGAGTTGCAGCAATGGTGTGAAGGACCCTTTGGAAGTTCCAGTGGATAGATGTGATTGGCCTCGAGAAGCCTCAGCGGAAATGGGCCTCATCTCGCCTGGAGGGCAAAACCTCCTGGATTTTCTCGAGTTGCGGCAGGTGCTCTCGACTTACGACGGGGACCACAGGGACCCGCTCTGTTGGCCTCAGGAAAGGCCAGTCCCCATGCGAGTTCCTCGGGGGCCTCTCGGGATTCCTCTCCCGTCGATGCCGGGGCCTAAGACCTTGTGTGGAGTCGGGGCCGGAACCTGAGGATTCCTCTCCAGTGCTGACATGGATCTTGGGGTACTTCTGGAGTCTCCCCAGGGGAGTCAGTCCTCGTCTCGAATGCGGGCATGCACTTGCGCTTTCCTCCAGAGCGGTAGCAGCAGTGTCACGCAGTCCGCCGCGTGGATCAAAGGATCTATGGTTTTCCCTCGAGTCTTTCCCACGAGGCTTTCCCCCGAGGCTTTCCCACAGTGCTGTCCCACGTGCACACGTGGTGGGAGTCGATCCTCGGCTTGAACGTCAAGGCAGTGCAGGGAAAACAGGTTCCTCTGGAATCGACTGACACATCTGGGGGACTCTTGGAATGCTGGCACGACCCTGGAGTTCCTCTCGCCTTTCCTGAGGAGAGCGCCTCCTCTTGAGATGCGACGGGAACGCCGGGAATTCTTTCCCTACGAAACAGGGAAAGGATCCCTCATCTCGAGCTAGGAGGCGGAAACGGGGCTCCCCTGGATGTGTGCGCGACACCACGTGCTTCCTCTCGAGTGCAGACTGGTATGTCGCGGAACTTCTTGAGTTGCAACAAGGGTGTGAAGGACCCTTTGGAAGTTCCAGTGGTTAGATGTGATTGGCCTCGAGAAGCCTCAGCGGAAATGGGCCTCATCTCTCCTGGAGGGCAAAACCTCCTGGATTTTCTCGAGTTGATGCAGGTGCTCTCGACTTACGACGGGGACCTCAGGGACCCGCTCTGGTGGCCTCAGGACAGGCCTGTCCCCATGCGAGTTCCTCGGGGGCCTCTCGGGATTCCTCTCCCGTCGATGCCGGGGCCTAAGACCTTGTGTGGAGTCGGGACCGGAACCTGAGGATTCCTCTCCAGTGCTGACATGGATCTTGGGGTACTTCTGGAGTCTCCCCAGGGGAGTCAGTCCTCGTCTCGAATGCGGGCATGCACTTGCGCTTTCCCCAGAGCGGTAGCAGCAGTGTCACGCAGTCCGCCGCGTGGATCAAAGGATCTATGGTTTTCCCTCGAGTCTTTCCCACGAGGCTTTCCCACGAGGCTTTCCCACAGGGCTGTCCCACGTGCACACGTGGTGGGAGTCGATCCTCGGCTTGAACGTCAAGGCAGTGCAGGGAAAACAGGTTCCTCTGGAATGGACTGACACATCTGGGGGACTCTTGGAATGGTGGCATGACCCTGGAGTTCCTCTCGCCTTTCCTGTGGAGAGCGCCTCCTCTTGAGATGCGACGGGAACGCCGGGAATTCTTTCCCTACTAAACAGGGAAAGGATCCCTCATCTCGAGCTAGGAGGCGGAAACGGGGCTCCCCTGGATGTGTGCGGGACACCACGTGCTTCCTCTCGAGTGCAGACGGGTATGTCGGGGAACTTCTTGAGTTGCAGCAAGGGTGTGAAGGTCCCTTTGGAAGTTCCAGTGGTTAGATGTGATTGGCCTCGAGAAGCATCAGCGGAAATGGGCCTCATCTCGCCTGGAGGGCAAAACCTCCTGGATTTTCTCGAGTTGCGGCAGGTGCTCTCAACTTACGACGGGGACCTCAGGGACCCGCTCTGGGGGCCTCAGAACAGGCCAGTCCCCATGCGAGTTCCTCGGGGGCCTCTCGGGATTCCTCTCCCGTCGATGCCGGGGCCTAAGACCTTGTGTGGAGTCGGGGCCGGAACCTGAGGATTCCTCTCCAGTGCTGACATGGATCTTGGGGTACTTCTGGAGTCTCCCCAGGGGAGTCAGTCCTCGTCTCGAATGCGGGCATGCACTTGCGCTTTCCTCCAGAGCGGTAGCAGCAGTGTCACGCAGTCCGCCGCGTGGATCAAAGGATCTATGGTTTTCCCTCGAGCCTTTCCCACGAGGCTTTTCCACGAGGCTTTCCCACAGGGCTGTCCCACGTGCACAGGTGGTGGGAGTCGATCCTCGGCTTGAACGTCAAGGCAGTGCAGGGAAAACAGGTTCCTCTGGAATGGACTGACACATCTGGGGGACTCTTGGAATGGTGGCACGACCCTGGAGTTCCTCTCGCCTTTCCTGTGGAGAGCGCCTCCTCTTGAGATGCGACGGGAACGCCGGGAATTCTTTCCCTACGAAACAGGGAAAGGATCCCTCATCTCGAGCTAGGAGGCGGAAACGGGGCTCCCCTGGATGTGTGCGGGACACCACGTGCTTCCTCTCGAGTTCAGACGGGTATGTCGGGGAACTTCTTGAGTTGCAGCAAGGGTGGGAAGGACCCTTTGGCAGTTCCAGTGGTTAGATATGATTGGCCTCGAGAAGCCTCAGCGGAAATGGGCCTCATCTCGCCTGGAGGGCAAAACCTTCTGGATTTTCTCGAGTTGCGGCAGGTGCTCTCGACTTACGACGGGGACCTCAGGGAACCGCTCTGGTGGCCTCAGGAAAGGCCAGTCCCCATGCGAGTTCCTCGGGGGCCTCTCGGGATTCCTCTCCCGTCGATGCCGGTGCCTAAGACCTTGTGTGGAGTCGGGGCCGGAACCTGAGGATTCCTCTCCAGTGCTGACATGGATCTTGGGGTACGTCTGGAGTCTCCCCAGGGGAGTCAGTCCTCGTCTCGAATGCGGGCATGCATTGCGCTTTCCTCCAGAGCTGTAGCAGCAGTGTCACGCAGTCCGCCGCGTGGATCAAAGGATCTATGGTTTTCCCTCGAGTCTTTCCCACGAGGCTTTCCCACAGGGCTTTCCCACGTGCACACGTAGTGGGAGTCGATCCTCGGCTTGAACGTCAAGGCAGTGCAGGGAAAACAGGTTCCTCTGGAATGGACTGACACATCTGGGTGACTCTTGGAATGGTGGCACGACCCTGGAGTTCCTCTCGCCTTTCCTGTGGAGAGCGCCTCCTCTTGAGATGCGACGGGAACGCCGGGAATTCTTTCCCTACGAAACAGGGAAAGGATCCCTCATCTCGAGCTATGAGGCGGAAACGGGGCTCCCCTGGATGTGTGCGGGACACCACGTGCTTCCTCTCGAGTGCAGACGGGTATGTCGGGGAACTTCTTGAGTTGCAGCAATGGTGTGAAGTCCCTTTGGCAGTTCCAGTGGTTAGATGTGATTGGCCTCGAGAAGCCTCAACGGAAATGGGCCTCATCTCGCCTGGAGGGCAAAACCTCCTGGATTTTCTCGAGTTGCGGCAGGTGCTCTCGACTTACGACGGGGACCTCAGGGAACCGCTCTGGTGGCCTCAGGAAAGGCCAGTCCCCAAGCGAGTTCCTCGGGGGCGTCTCGGGATTCCTCTCCCGTCGATGCCGGGGCCTAAGACCTTGTGTGGAGTCGGGGCCGGAACCTGAGGATTCCTCTCCAGTGCTGACATGGATCTTGGGGTACTTCTGGAGTCTCCCCAGGGGAGTCAGTCCTCGTCTCGAATGCGGGCATGCACTTGCGCTTTCCTCCAGAGCGGTAGCAGCAGTGTCACGCAGTCCGCCGCGTGGATCAAAGGATCTATGGTTTTCCCTCGAGGCTTTCCCACGAGGCTTTCCACGAGGCTTTCCCACAGGGCTGACCCACGTGCACACGTGGTGGGAGTCGATCCTCGGCTTGAACGTCAAGGCAGTGCAGGGAAAACAGGTTCCTCTGGAATGGACTGACACATCTGGGGGACTCTTGGAATGGTGGCACGACCCTGGAGTTCCTCTCGCCTTTCCTGTGGAGAGTGCCTCCTCTTGAGATGCGACGGGAACGCCGGGAATTCTTTCCCTACGAAACAGGGAAAGGATCCCTCATCTCGAGCTAGGAGGCGGAAACGGGGCTCCCCTGGATGTGTGCGGGACCCACGTGCTTCCTCTCGAGTGGAGACGGGTATGTCGGGGAACTTCTTGAGTTGCAGCAAGGGTGTGAAGGACCCTTTGGAAGTTCCAGTGGTTAGACATGATTAGCCTCGAGAAGCCTCAGCGGAAATGGGCCTCATCTCGCCTGGAGGGCAAAACCTCCTGGATTTTCTCGAGTTGCGGCAGGTGCTCTCGACTTACGACGGGGACCTCAGGGCCCGCTCTGGTGGCCTCAGGAAAGGCCAGTCCCCATGCGAGTTCCTCGGGGGCCTCTCGGGATTCCTCTCCCGTCGATGGCGGGGCCTAAGACCTTGTGTGGAGTCGGGGACGGAACCTGAGGTTTCCTCTCCAGTGCTGACATGGATCTTGGAGTACTTCTGGAGTCTCCCCAGGGGAGTCAGTCCTCGTCTCGAATGCGGGCATGCACTTGCGCTTTCCTCCAGAGTGGTAGCAGCAGTGTCACGCAGTCCGCCGCGTGGATCAAAGGATCTATGGTTTTCCCTCGAGTCTTTCCCACGAGGCTTTCCCACGAGGCTTTCCCACAGGGCTGTCCCACGTGCACACGTGGTGGGAGTCGATCCTCGGCTTGAACGTCAAGGCAGTGCAGGGAAAACAGGTTCCTCTGGAATGGACTGACACATCTGGTGGACTCTTGGAATGGTGTCTCGACCCTGGAGTTCCTATCGCCTTTCCTGAGGAGAGCGCCTCCTCTTGAGATGCGACGGGAACGCCGGGAATTCTTTCCCTACGAAACAGGGAAAGGATTCCTCATCTCGAGCTAGGAGGCAGAAACGGGGCTCCCCTGGATGTGTGCGGGACCCCACGTGCTTCCTCTCGAGTGGAGACGGGTATGTCGGGGAACTTCTTGAGTTGCAGCAAGGGTGTGAAGGACCCTTTGGAAGTTCCAGTGGTTAGATGTGATTGGCCTCGAGAAGCCTCAGCGGAAATGGGCCTCATCTCGCCTGGAGGGCAAAACCTCCTGGATTTTCTCGAGTTGCGGCAGGTGCTCTCGACTTACGACGGTGACCTCAGGGAAATGCTCTGGTGGCCTCAGGAAAAGCCAGTCCCCATGCGAGTTCCTCGGGGGCCTCTCGGGATTCCTCTCCCGTCGATGCCGGGGCCTAAGTCCTTGTGTGGAGTCGGGGCCGGAACCTGAGGATTCCTCTCCAGTGCTGACATGGATCTTGGGGTACGTCTGGAGTCTCCCCAGGGGAGTCAGTCCTCGTCTCGAATGCGGGCATGCACTTGCGCTTCCCTCCAGAGCGGTAGCAGCAGTGTCACGCAGTCCGCCGCGTGGATCAAAGGATCTATGGTTTTCCCTCGAGTCTTTCCCACGAGGCTTTCCCACGAGGCTTTCCCACAGGGCTGTCCCACGTGCACACGTGGTGGGAGTCGATCCTCGGCTTGAACGTCAAGGCAGTGCAGGGAAAACAGGTTCCTCTGGAATGGACTGACACATCTGGGGGACTCTTGGAATGGTGGCACGACCCTGGAGTTCCTCTCGCCTTTCCTGTGGAGAGCGCCTCCTCTTGAGATGCGACGGGAACGCCGGGAATTCTTTCCCTACGAAACAAGGAAAGGATCCCTCATCTCGAGCTAGGAGGCGGAAACGGGGCTCCCCTGGATGTGTGCGGGACCCCACGTGCTTCCTCTCGAGTGCAAACGGGTATGTTGAGGAACTTCTTGAGTTGCAGCAAGGGTGTGAAGGACCCTTTGGAAGTTCCAGTGGTTAGATGTGATTGGCCTCGAGAAGCCTCAGCGGAAATGGGCCTCATCTCACCTGGAGGGCAAAACCTCCTGGATTTTCTCGAGTTGCGGCAGGTGCTCTCGACTTACGACGGGGACCTCAGGGACGCGCTCTGGTGGCCTCAGGAAAGGCCAGTCCCCATGGGAGTTCCTCGGGGGCGTCTCGGGATTCCTCTCCCGTCGATGCCGGGGCCTAAGACCTTGTGTGGAGTCGGGGCCGGAACCTGAGGATTCCTCTCCAGTGCTGACATGGATCTTGGGGTACTTCTGGAGTCTCCCCAGGGGAGTCAGTCCTCGTCTCGAATGCGGGCATGCATTGCGCTTTCCTCCAGAGCGGTAGCAGCAGTGTCACGCAGTCCGCCGCGTGGATCAAAGGATCTATGGTTTTCCCTCGAGTCTTTCCCACGAGGCTTTCCCACGAGGCTTTCCCACAGGCCTGTCCCACGTGCACACGTGGTGGGAGTCGATCCTCGGCTTGAACGTCAAGTGCAGGGAAAACAGGTTCCTCTGGAATGGACTGACACATCTGGGGTCTCTTGGAATGGTGGCACGACCCTGGAGTTCCTCTCGCCTTTCCTGTGGAGAGCGCGTCCTCTTGAGATGCGACAGGAACGCCGGGAATTCTTTCCCTACGAAACAGGGAAAGGATCCCTCATCTCGAGCTAGGAGGCGGAAACGGGGCTCCCCTGGATGTGTGCGGGACACCACGTGCTTCCTCTCGAGTTCAGACGGGTATGTCGGGGAACTTCTTGAGTTGCAGCAAGGGTGGGAAGGACCCTTTGGCAGTTCCAGTGGTTAGATATGATTGGCCTCGAGAAGCCTCAGCGGAAATGGGCCTCATCTCGCCTGGAGGGCAAAACCTCCTGGATTTTCTCGAGTTGCGGCAGGTGCTCTCGACTTACGACGGGGACCTCAGGGAACCGCTCTGGTGGCCTCAGGAAAGGCCAGTCCCCATGCGAGTTCCTCGGGGGCCTCTCGGGATTCCTCTCCCGTCGATGCCGGTGCCTAAGACCTTGTGTGGAGTCGGGGCCGGAACCTGAGGATTCCTCTCCAGTGCTGACATGTATCTTGGGGTACGTCTGGAGTCTCCCCAGGGGAGTCAGTCCTCGTCTCGAATGCGGGCATGCATTGCGCTTTCCTCCAGAGCTGTAGCAGCAGTGTCACGCAGTCCGCCGCGTGGATCAAAGGATCTATGGTTTTCCCTCGAGTCTTTCCCACGAGGCTTTCCCACAGGGCTTTCCCACGTGCACACGTAGTGGGAGTCGATCCTCGGCTTGAACGTCAAGGCAGTGCAGGGAAAACAGGTTCCTCTGGAATGGACTGACACATCTGGGTGACTCTTGGAATGGTGGCACGACCCTGGAGTTCCTCTCGCCTTTCCTGTGGAGAGCGCCTCCTCTTGAGATGCGACGGGAACGCCGGGAATTCTTTCCCTACGAAACAGGGAAAGGATCCCTCATCTCGAGCTATGAGGCGGAAACGGGGCTCCCCTGGATGTGTGCGGGACACCACGTGCTTCCTCTCGAGTGCAGACGGGTATGTCGGGGAACTTCTTGAGTTGCAGCAATGGTGTGAAGTCCCTTTGGCAGTTCCAGTGGTTAGATGTGATTGGCCTCGAGAAGCCTCAACGGAAATGGGCCTCATCTCGCCTGGAGGGCAAAACCTCCTGGATTTTCTCGAGTTGCGGCAGGTGCTCTCGACTTACGACGGGGACCTCAGGGAACCGCTCTGGTGGCCTCAGGAAAGGCCAGTCCCCAAGCGAGTTCCTCGGGGGCGTCTCGGGATTCCTCTCCCGTCGATGCCGGGGCCTAAGACCTTGTGTGGAGTCGGGGCCGGAACCTGAGGATTCCTCTCCAGTGCTGACATGGATCTTGGGGTACTTCTGGAGTCTCCCCAGGGGAGTCAGTCCTCGTCTCGAATGCGGGCATGCACTTGCGCTTTCCTCCAGAGCGGTAGCAGCAGTGTCACGCAGTCCGCCGCGTGGATCAAAGGATCTATGGTTTTCCCTCGAGGCTTTCCCACGAGGCTTTCCACGAGGCTTTCCCACAGGGCTGACCCACGTGCACACGTGGTGGGAGTCGATCCTCGGCTTGAACGTCAAGGCAGTGCAGGGAAAACAGGTTCCTCTGGAATGGACTGACACATCTGGGGGACTCTTGGAATGGTGGCACGACCCTGGAGTTCCTCTCGCCTTTCCTGTGGAGAGTGCCTCCTCTTGAGATGCGACGGGAACGCCGGGAATTCTTTCCCTACGAAACAGGGAAAGGATCCCTCATCTCGAGCTAGGAGGCGGAAACGGGGCTCCCCTGGATGTGTGCGGGACCCACGTGCTTCCTATCGAGTGGAGACGGGTATGTCGGGGAACTTCTTGAGTTGCAGCAAGGGTGTGAAGGACCCTTTGGAAGTTCCAGTGGTTAGACATGATTAGCCTCGAGAAGCCTCAGCGGAAATGGGCCTCATCTCGCCTGGAGGGCAAAACCTCCTGGATTTTCTCGAGTTGCGGCAGGTGCTCTCGACTTACGACGGGGACCTCAGGGCCCGCTCTGGTGGCCTCAGGAAAGGCCAGTCCCCATGCGAGTTCCTCGGGGGCCTCTCGGGATTCCTCTCCCGTCGATGGCGGGGCCTAAGACCTTGTGTGGAGTCGGGGACGGAACCTGAGGTTTCCTCTCCAGTGCTGACATGGATCTTGGAGTACTTCTGGAGTCTCCCCAGGGGAGTCAGTCCTCGTCTCGAATGCGGGCATGCACTTGCGCTTTCCTCCAGAGTGGTAGCAGCAGTGTCACGCAGTCCGCCGCGTGGATCAAAGGATCTATGGTTTTCCCTCGAGTCTTTCCCACGAGGCTTTCCCACGAGGCTTTCCCACAGGGCTGTCCCACGTGCACACGTGGTGGGAGTCGATCCTCGGCTTGAACGTCAAGGCAGTGCAGGGAAAACAGGTTCCTCTGGAATGGACTGACACATCTGGTGGACTCTTGGAATGGTGTCTCGACCCTGGAGTTCCTATCGCCTTTCCTGAGGAGAGCGCCTCCTCTTGAGATGCGACGGGAACGCCGGGAATTCTTTCCCTACGAAACAGGGAAAGGATTCCTCATCTCGAGCTAGGAGGCAGAAACGGGGCTCCCCTGGATGTGTGCGGGACCCCACGTGCTTCCTCTCGAGTGGAGACGGGTATGTCGGGGAACTTCTTGAGTTGCAGCAAGGGTGTGAAGGACCCTTTGGAAGTTCCAGTGGTTAGATGTGATTGGCCTCGAGAAGCCTCAGCGGAAATGGGCCTCATCTCGCCTGGAGGGCAAAACCTCCTGGATTTTCTCGAGTTGCGGCAGGTGCTCTCGACTTACGACGGTGACCTCAGGGAAATGCTCTGGTGGCCTCAGGAAAAGCCAGTCCCCATGCGAGTTCCTCGGGGGCCTCTCGGGATTCCTCTCCCGTCGATGCCGGGGCCTAAGTCCTTGTGTGGAGTCGGGGCCGGAACCTGAGGATTCCTCTCCAGTGCTGACATGGATCTTGGGGTACGTCTGGAGTCTCCCCAGGGGAGTCAGTCCTCGTCTCGAATGCGGGCATGCACTTGCGCTTCCCTCCAGAGCGGTAGCAGCAGTGTCACGCAGTCCGCCGCGTGGATCAAAGGATCTATGGTTTTCCCTCGAGTCTTTCCCACGAGGCTTTCCCACGAGGCTTTCCCACAGGGCTGTCCCACGTGCACACGTGGTGGGAGTCGATCCTCGGCTTGAACGTCAAGGCAGTGCAGGGAAAACAGGTTCCTCTGGAATGGACTGACACATCTGGGGGACTCTTGGAATGGTGGCACGACCCTGGAGTTCCTCTCGCCTTTCCTGTGGAGAGCGCCTCCTCTTGAGATGCGACGGGAACGCCGGGAATTCTTTCCCTACGAAACAAGGAAAGGATCCCTCATCTCGAGCTAGGAGGCGGAAACGGGGCTCCCCTGGATGTGTGCGGGACCCCACGTGCTTCCTCTCGAGTGCAAACGGGTATGTTGAGGAACTTCTTGAGTTGCAGCAAGGGTGTGAAGGACCCTTTGGAAGTTCCAGTGGTTAGATGTGATTGGCCTCGAGAAGCCTCAGCGGAAATGGGCCTCATCTCACCTGGAGGGCAAAACCTCCTGGATTTTCTCGAGTTGCGGCAGGTGCTCTCGACTTACGACGGGGACCTCAGGGACGCGCTCTGGTGGCCTCAGGAAAGGCCAGTCCCCATGGGAGTTCCTCGGGGGCGTCTCGGGATTCCTCTCCCGTCGATGCCGGGGCCTAAGACCTTGTGTGGAGTCGGGGCCGGAACCTGAGGATTCCTCTCCAGTGCTGACATGGATCTTGGGGTACTTCTGGAGTCTCCCCAGGGGAGTCAGTCCTCGTCTCGAATGCGGGCATGCATTGCGCTTTCCTCCAGAGCGGTAGCAGCAGTGTCACGCAGTCCGCCGCGTGGATCAAAGGATCTATGGTTTTCCCTCGAGTCTTTCCCACGAGGCTTTCCCACGAGGCTTTCCCACAGGCCTGTCCCACGTGCACACGTGGTGGGAGTCGATCCTCGGCTTGAACGTCAAGTGCAGGGAAAACAGGTTCCTCTGGAATGGACTGACACATCTGGGGGACTCTTGGAATGGTGGCACGACCCTGGAGTTCCTCTCGCCTTTCCTGTGGAGAGCGCCTCCTCTTGAGATGCGACGGGAACGCCGGGAATTCTTTCCCTACGAAACAGGGAAAGGATCCCTCATCTCGAGCTAGGAGGCGGAAACGGGGCTCCCCTGGATGTGTGCGGGACCCCACGTGCTTCCTCTCGAGTGGAGACTGGTATGTCGGGGAACTTCTTGAGTTGCAGCAAGGGTGTGAAGGACCCTTTCGAAGTTCCAGTGGTTAGATGTGATTGGCCTCGAGAAGCCACAGCGGAAATGGGCCTCATCTCGCCTGGAGGGCAAAACCTCCTGGATTTTCTCGAGTTGCGGCAGGTGCTCTCGACTTACGACGGGGACCTCAGGGACCCGCTCTGGTGGCCTCAGGAAAGGCCAGTCCCCATGCGAGTTCCTCGGGGGCCTCTCGGGATTCCTCTCCCGTCGATGCCGGGGCCTAAGACCTTGTGTGGAGTCGGGGCCGGAACCTGAGGATTCCTCTCCAGTGCTGACATGGATCTTGGGGTACTTCTGGAGTCTCCCCAGGGGAGTCAGTCCTCGTCTCGAATGCGGGCATGCACTTGCGCTTTCCTCCAGAGCGGTAGCAGCAGTGTCACGCAGTCCGCCGCGTGGATCAAAGGATCTATGGTTTTCCCTCGAGGCTTTCCCACGAGGCTTTCCACGAGGCTTTCCCACAGGGCTGACCCACGTGCACACGTGGTGGGAGTCGATCCTCGGCTTGAACGTCAAGTCAGTGCAGGGAAAACAGGTTCCTCTGGAATGGACTGACACATCTGGGGGACTCTTGGAATGGTGGCACGACCCTGGAGTTCCTCTCGCCTTTCCTGTGGAGAGTGCCTCCTCTTGAGATGCGACGGGAACGCCGGGAATTCTTTCCCTACGAAACAGGGAAAGGATCCCTCATCTCGAGCTAGGAGGCGGAAACGGGGCTCCCCTGGATGTGTGCGGGACCCACGTGCTTCCTCTCGAGTGGAGACGGGTATGTCGGGGAACTTCTTGAGTTGCAGCAAGGGTGTGAAGGACCCTTTGGAAGTTCCAGTGGTTAGACATGATTAGCCTCGAGAAGCCTCAGCGGAAATGGGCCTCATCTCGCCTGGAGGGCAAAACCTCCTGGATTTTCTCGAGTTGCGGCAGGTGCTCTCGACTTACGACGGGGACCTCAGGGAACCGCTCTGGTGGCCTCAGGAAAGGCCAGTCCCCAAGCGAGTTCCTCGGGGGCGTCTCGGGATTCCTCTCCCGTCGATGCCGGGGCCTAAGACCTTGTGTGGAGTCGGGGCCGGAACCTGAGGATTCCTCTCCAGTGCTGACATGGATCTTGGGGTACTTCTGGAGTCTCCCCAGGGGAGTCAGTCCTCGTCTCGAATGCGGGCATGCACTTGCGCTTTCCTCCAGAGCGGTAGCAGCAGTGTCACGCAGTCCGCCGCGTGGATCAAAGGATCTATGGTTTTCCCTCGAGGCTTTCCCACGAGGCTTTCCACGAGGCTTTCCCACAGGGCTGACCCACGTGCACACGTGGTGGGAGTCGATCCTCGGCTTGAACGTCAAGGCAGTGCAGGGAAAACAGGTTCCTCTGGAATGGACTGACACATCTGGGGGACTCTTGGAATGGTGGCACGACCCTGGAGTTCCTCTCGCCTTTCCTGTGGAGAGTGCCTCCTCTTGAGATGCGACGGGAACGCCGGGAATTCTTTCCCTACGAAACAGGGAAAGGATCCCTCATCTCGAGCTAGGAGGCGGAAACGGGGCTCCCCTGGATGTGTGCGGGACCCACGTGCTTCCTCTCGAGTGGAGACGGGTATGTCGGGGAACTTCTTGAGTTGCAGCAAGGGTGTGAAGGACCCTTTGGAAGTTCCAGTGGTTAGATGTGATTGGCCTCGAGAAGCCTCAGCGGAAATGGGCCTCATCTCGCCTGGAGGGCAAAACCTCCTGGATTTTCTCGAGTTGCGGCAGGTGCTCTCGACTTACGACGGGGACCTCAGGGAAATGCTCTGGTGGCCTCAGGAAAAGCCAGTCCCCATGCGAGTTCCTCGGGGGCCTCTCGGGATTCCTCTCCCGTCGATGCCGGGGCCTAAGTCCTTGTGCGGAGTCGGGGCCGGAACCTGAGGATTCCTCTCCAGTGCTGACATGGATCTTGGGGTACGTCTGGAGTCTCCCCAGGGGAGTCAGTCCTCGTCTCGAATGCGGGCATTCACTTGCGCTTCCCTCCAGAGCGGTAGCAGCAGTGTCACGCAGTCCGCCGCGTGGATCAAAGGATCTATGGTTTTCCCTCGAGTCTTTCCCACGAGGCTTTCCCACGAGGCTTTCCCACAGGGCTGTCCCACGTGCACACGTGGTGGGAGTCGATCCTCGGCTTGAACGTCAAGGCAGTGCAGGGAAAACAGGTTCCTCTGGAATGGACTGACACATCTGGGGGACTCTTGGAATGGTGGCACGACCCTGGAGTTCCTCTCGCCTTTCCTGTGGAGAGCGCCTCCTCTTGAGATGCGACGGGAACGCCGGGAATTCTTTCCCTACGAAACAAGGAAAGGATCCCTCATCTCGAGCTAGGAGGCGGAAACGGGGCTCCCCTGGATGTGTGCGGGACCCCACGTGCTTCCTCTCGAGTGCAAACGGGTATGTTGAGGAACTTCTTGAGTTGCAGCAAGGGTGTGAAGGACCCTTTGGAAGTTCCAGTGGTTAGATGTGATTGGCCTCGAGAAGCCTCAGCGGAAATGGGCCTCATCTCACCTGGAGGGCAAAACCTCCTGGATTTTCTCGAGTTGCGGCAGGTGCTCTCGACTTACGACGGGGACCTCAGGGACGCGCTCTGGTGGCCTCAGGAAAGGCCAGTCCCCATGCGAGTTCCTCGGGGGCGTCTCGGGATTCCTCTCCCGTCGATGCCGGGGCCTAAGACCTTGTGTGGAGTCGGGGCCGGAACCTGAGGATTCCTCTCCAGTGCTGACATGGATCTTGGGGTACGTCTGGAGTCTCCCCAGGGGAGTCAGTCCTCGTCTCGAATGCGGGCATGCATTGCGCTTTCCTCCAGAGCTGTAGCAGCAGTGTCACGCAGTCCGCCGCGTGGATCAAAGGATCTATGGTTTTCCCTCGAGTCTTTCCCACGAGGCTTTCCCACAGGGCTTTCCCACGTGCACACGTAGTGGGAGTCGATCCTCGGCTTGAACGTCAAGGCAGTGCAGGGAAAACAGGTTCCTCTGGAATGGACTGACACATCTGGGTGACTCTTGGAATGGTGGCACGACCCTGGAGTTCCTCTCGCCTTTCCTGTGGAGAGCGCCTCCTCTTGAGATGCGACGGGAACGCCGGGAATTCTTTCCCTACGAAACAGGGAAAGGATCCCTCATCTCGAGCTATGAGGCGGAAACGGGGCTCCCCTGGATGTGTGCGGGACACCACGTGCTTCCTCTCGAGTGCAGACGGGTATGTCGGGGAACTTCTTGAGTTGCAGCAATGGTGTGAAGTCCCTTTGGCAGTTCCAGTGGTTAGATGTGATTGGCCTCGAGAAGCCTCAACGGAAATGGGCCTCATCTCGCCTGGAGGGCAAAACCTCCTGGATTTTCTCGAGTTGCGGCAGGTGCTCTCGACTTACGACGGGGACCTCAGGGAACCGCTCTGGTGGCCTCAGGAAAGGCCAGTCCCCAAGCGAGTTCCTCGGGGGCGTCTCGGGATTCCTCTCCCGTCGATGCCGGGGCCTAAGACCTTGTGTGGAGTCGGGGCCGGAACCTGAGGATTCCTCTCCAGTGCTGACATGGATCTTGGGGTACTTCTGGAGTCTCCCCAGGGGAGTCAGTCCTCGTCTCGAATGCGGGCATGCACTTGCGCTTTCCTCCAGAGCGGTAGCAGCAGTGTCACGCAGTCCGCCGCGTGGATCAAAGGATCTATGGTTTTCCCTCGAGGCTTTCCCACGAGGCTTTCCACGAGGCTTTCCCACAGGGCTGACCCACGTGCACACGTGGTGGGAGTCGATCCTCGGCTTGAACGTCAAGGCAGTGCAGGGAAAACAGGTTCCTCTGGAATGGACTGACACATCTGGGGGACTCTTGGAATGGTGGCATGACCCTGGAGTTCCTCTCGCCTTTCCTGTGGAGAGCGCCTCCTCCTGAGATGCGACGGGAACGCCGGGAATTCTTTCCCTACGAAACAGGGAAAGGATCCCTCATCTCGAGCTAGGAGGCGGAAACGGGGCTCCCCTGGATGTGTGCGGGACCCCACGTGCTTCCTCTCGAGTGGAGACGGGTATGTCGCGGAACTTCTTGAGTTGCAGCAAGGGTGTGAAGGACCCTTTGGAAGTTCCAGTGGTTAGACGTGATTGGCCTCGAGAAGCCTCAGCGGAAATGGGCCTCATCTCGCCTGGAGGGCAAAACCTCCTGGATTTTCTCGAGTTGCGGCAGGTGCTCTCGACTTACGACGGGGACCTCAGGGACCCGCTCTGGTGGCCTCAGGATAGGCCAGTCCCCATGCGAGTTCCTCGGGGGCCTCTCGGGATTCCTCTCCCGTCGATGCCGGGGCCTAAGACCTTGTGTGGAGTCGGGGCCGGAACCTGAGGATTCCTCTCCAGTGCTGACATGGATCTTGGGGTACTTCTGGAGTCTCCCCAGGGGAGTCAGTCCTCGTCTCGAATGCGGGCATGCACTTGCGCTTTCCTCCAGAGCGGTAGCAGCAGTGTCACGCAGTCCGCCGCGTGGATCAAAGGATCTATGTTTTTCCCTCGAGTCTTTCCCACGAGGCTTTCCCACGAGGCTTTCCCACAGGGCTGTCCCACGTGCACACGTGGTGGGAGTCGATCCTCGGCTTGAACGTCAAGGCAGTGCAGGGAAAACAGGTTCCTCTGGAATGGACTGACACATCTGGGGGACTCTTGGAATGGTGGCACGACCCTGGAGTTCCTCTCGCCTTTCCTGTGGAGAGCGCCTCCTCTGGAGATGCGACGGGAACGCCGGGAATTCTTTCCCTACGAAACAGGGAAAGGATCCCTCATCTCGAGCTAGGAGGCGGAAACGGGGCTCCCCTGGATGTGTGCGGGACCCCACGTGCTTCCTCTCGAGTGGAGACGGGTATGTCGGGGAACTTCTTGAGTTGCAGCAAGGGTGTGAAGTACCCTTTGGAAGTTCCAGTGGTTAGACGTGATTAGCCTCGAGAAGCCTCAGCGGAAATGGGCCTCATCTCGCCTGGAGGGCAAAACCTCCTGGATTTTCTCGAGTTGCGGCAGGTGCTCTCGACTTACGACGGGGACCTCAGGGACCCGCTCTGGTGGCCTCAGGAAAGGCCAGTCCCCATGCGAGTTCCTCGGGGGCCTCTCGGCATTCCTCTCCCGTCGATGCCGGGGCCTAAGACCTTGTGTGGAGTCGGGGCCGGAACCTGAGGATTCCTCTCCAGTGCTGACATGGATCTTGGGGTACTTCTGGAGTCTCCCCAGGGGAGTCAGTCCTCGTCTCGAATGCGGGCATGCACTTGCGCTTTCCTCCAGAGCGGTAGCAGCAGTGTCACGCAGTCCGCCGCGTGGATCAAAGGATCTATGGTTTTCCCTCGAGGCTTTCCCACGAGGCTTTCCACGAGGCTTTCCCACAGGGCTGACCCACGTGCACACGTGGTGGGAGTCGATCCTCGGCTTGAACGTCAAGTCAGTGCAGGGAAAACAGGTTCCTCTGGAATGGACTGACACATCTGGGGGACTCTTGGAATGGTGGCACGACCCTGGAGTTCCTCTCGCCTTTCCTGTGGAGAGTGCCTCCTCTTGAGATGCGACGGGAACGCCGGGAATTCTTTCCCTACGAAACAGGGAAAGGATCCCTCATCTCGAGCTAGGAGGCGGAAACGGGGCTCCCCTGGATGTGTGCGGGACCCACGTGCTTCCTCTCGAGTGGAGACGGGTATGTCGGGGAACTTCTTGAGTTGCAGCAAGGGTGTGAAGGACCCTTTGGAAGTTCCAGTGGTTAGACATGATTAGCCTCGAGAAGCCTCAGCGGAAATGGGCCTCATCTCGCCTGGAGGGCAAAACCTCCTGGATTTTCTCGAGTTGCGGCAGGTGCTCTCGACTTACGACGGGGACCTCAGGGAACCGCTCTGGTGGCCTCAGGAAAGGCCAGTCCCCAAGCGAGTTCCTCGGGGGCGTCTCGGGATTCCTCTCCCGTCGATGCCGGGGCCTAAGACCTTGTGTGGAGTCGGGGCCGGAACCTGAGGATTCCTCTCCAGTGCTGACATGGATCTTGGGGTACTTCTGGAGTCTCCCCAGGGGAGTCAGTCCTCGTCTCGAATGCGGGCATGCACTTGCGCTTTCCTCCAGAGCGGTAGCAGCAGTGTCACGCAGTCCGCCGCGTGGATCAAAGGATCTATGGTTTTCCCTCGAGGCTTTCCCACGAGGCTTTCCACGAGGCTTTCCCACAGGGCTGACCCACGTGCACACGTGGTGGGAGTCGATCCTCGGCTTGAACGTCAAGGCAGTGCAGGGAAAACAGGTTCCTCTGGAATGGACTGACACATCTGGGGGACTCTTGGAATGGTGGCACGACCCTGGAGTTCCTCTCGCCTTTCCTGTGGAGAGTGCCTCCTCTTGAGATGCGACGGGAACGCCGGGAATTCTTTCCCTACGAAACAGGGAAAGGATCCCTCATCTCGAGCTAGGAGGCGGAAACGGGGCTCCCCTGGATGTGTGCGGGACCCACGTGCTTCCTCTCGAGTGGAGACGGGTATGTCGGGGAACTTCTTGAGTTGCAGCAAGGGTGTGAAGGACCCTTTGGAAGTTCCAGTGGTTAGACATGATTAGCCTCGAGAAGCCTCAGCGGAAATGGGCCTCATCTCGCCTGGAGGGCAAAACCTCCTGGATTTTCTCGAGTTGCGGCAGGTGCTCTCGACTTACGACGGGGACCTCAGGGACCCGCTCTGGTGGCCTCAGGAAAGGCCAGTCCCCATGCGAGTTCTTCGGGGGCCTCTCGGGATTTCTCTCCCGTCGATGCCGGGGCCTAAGACCTTGTGTCGAGTCGGGGCCCGAACCTGAGGATTCCTCTCCAGTGCTGACATGAGTCTTGGGGTACTTCTGGAGTCTCCCCAGGGGAGTCAGTCCTCGTCTCGAATGCGGGCATGCATTGCGCTTTCCTCCAGAGCGGTAGCAGCAGTGTCACGCAGTCCGCCGCGTGGATCAAAGGATCTATGGTTTTCCCTCGAGTCTTTCCCACGAGGCTTTCCCACGAGGCTTTCCCACAGGGCTGTCCCACGTGCACACGTGGTGGGAGTCGATCCTCGGCTTGAACGTCAAGGCAGTGCAGGGAAAACAGGTTCCTCTGGAATGGACTGACTCATCTGGGGGACTCTTGGAATGGTGTTACGACCCTGGAGTTCCTCTCGCCTTTCCTGTGGAGAGCGCCTCCTCTTGAGATGCGACGGGAAAGCCGGGAATTCTTTCCCTACGAAACAGGGAAAGGATCCCTCATCTCGAGCTAGGAGGCGGAAACGGGGCTCCCCTGGATGTGTGCGGGACCCCACGTGCTTCCTCTCGAGTGGAGACGGGTATGTCGGGGATCTTCTTGAGTTGCAGCAAGGGTGTGAATGACCCTTTGGAAGTTCCAGTGGTTAGACGTGATTGGCCTCGAGAAGCCTCAGCGGAAATGGGCCTCATCTCGCCTGGAGGGCAAAACCTCCTGGATTTTCTCGAGTTGCGGCAGGTGCTCTCGACTTACGACGGGGACCTCAGGGCCCGCTCTGGTGGCCTCAGGAAAGGCCAGTCCCCATGCGAGTTCCTCGGGGGCCTCTCGGGATTCCTCTCCCGTCGATGGCGGGGCCTAAGACCTTGTGTGGAGTCGGGGACGGAACCTGAGGTTTCCTCTCCAGTGCTGACATGGATCTTGGAGTACTTCTGGAGTCTCCCCAGGGGAGTCAGTCCTCGTCTCGAATGCGGGCATGCACTTGCGCTTTCCTCCAGAGTGGTAGCAGCAGTGTCACGCAGTCCGCCGCGTGGATCAAAGGATCTATGGTTTTCCCTCGAGTCTTTCCCACGAGGCTTTCCCACGAGGCTTTCCCACAGGGCTGTCCCACGTGCACACGTGGTGGGAGTCGATCCTCGGCTTGAACGTCAAGGCAGTGCAGGGAAAACAGGTTCCTCTGGAATGGACTGACACATCTGGTGGACTCTTGGAATGGTGTCTCGACCCTGGAGTTCCTATCGCCTTTCCTGAGGAGAGCGCCTCCTCTTGAGATGCGACGGGAACGCCGGGAATTCTTTCCCTACGAAACAGGGAAAGGATCCCTCATCTCGAGCTAGGAGGCGGAAACGGGGCTCCCCTGGATGTGTGCGGGACCCCACGTGCTTCCTCTCGAGTGGAGACGGGTATGTCGGGGAACTTCTTGAGTTGCAGCAAGGGTGTGAAGGACCCTTTGGAAGTTCCAGTGGTTAGATGTGATTGGCCTCGAGAAGCCTCAGCGGAAATGGGCCTCATCTCGCCTGGAGGGCAAAACCTCCTGGATTTTCTCGAGTTGCGGCAGGTGCTCTCGACTTACGACGGTGACCTCAGGGAAATGCTCTGGTGGCCTCAGGAAAAGCCAGTCCCCATGCGAGTTCCTCGGGGGCCTCTCGGGATTCCTCTCCCGTCGATGCCGGGGCCTAAGTCCTTGTGCGGAGTCGGGGCCGGAACCTGAGGATTCCTCTCCAGTGCTGACATGGATCTTGGGGTACGTCTGGAGTCTCCCCAGGGGAGTCAGTCCTCGTCTCGAATGCGGGCATGCACTTGCGCTTCCCTCCAGAGCGGTAGCAGCAGTGTCACGCAGTCCGCCGCGTGGATCAAAGGATCTATGGTTTTCCCTCGAGTCTTTCCCACGAGGCTTTCCCACGAGGCTTTCCCACAGGGCTGTCCCACGTGCACACGTGGTGGGAGTCGATCCTCGGCTTGAACGTCAAGGCAGTGCAGGGAAAACAGGTTCCTCTGGAATGGACTGACACATCTGGGGGACTCTTGGAATGGTGGCACGACCCTGGAGTTCCTCTCGCCTTTCCTGTGGAGAGCGCCTCCTCTTGAGATGCGACGGGAACGCCGGGAATTCTTTCCCTACGAAACAAGGAAAGGATCCCTCATCTCGAGCTAGGAGGCGGAAACGGGGCTCCCCTGGATGTGTGCGGGACCCCACGTGCTTCCTCTCGAGTGCAAACGGGTATGTTGAGGAACTTCTTGAGTTGCAGCAAGGGTGTGAAGGACCCTTTGGAAGTTCCAGTGGTTAGATGTGATTGGCCTCGAGAAGCCTCAGCGGAAATGGGCCTCATCTCACCTGGAGGGCAAAACCTCCTGGATTTTCTCGAGTTGCGGCAGGTGCTCTCGACTTACGACGGGGACCTCAGGGACGCGCTCTGGTGGCCTCAGGAAAGGCCAGTCCCCATGCGAGTTCCTCGGGGGCGTCTCGGGATTCCTCTCCCGTCGATGCCGGGGCCTAAGACCTTGTGTGGAGTCGGGGCCGGAACCTGAGGATTCCTCTCCAGTGCTGACATGGATCTTGGGGTACTTCTGGAGTCTCCCCAGGGGAGTCAGTCCTCGTCTCGAATGCGGGCATGCATTGCGCTTTCCTCCAGAGCGGTAGCAGCAGTGTCACGCAGTCCGCCGCGTGGATCAAAGGATCTATGGTTTTCCCTCGAGTCTTTCCCACGAGGCTTTCCCACGAGGCTTTCCCACAGGCCTGTCCCACGTGCACACGTGGTGGGAGTCGATCCTCGGCTTGAACGTCAAGTGCAGGGAAAACAGGTTCCTCTGGAATGGACTGACACATCTGGGGGACTCTTGGAATGGTGGCACGACCCTGGAGTTCCTCTCGCCTTTCCTGTGGAGAGCGCCTCCTCTTGAGATGCGACGGGAACGCCGGGAATTCTTTCCCTACGAAACAGGGAAAGGATCCCTCATCTCGAGCTAGGAGGCGGAAACGGGGCTCCCCTGGATGTGTGCGGGACCCCACGTGCTTCCTCTCGAGTGGAGACTGGTATGTCGGGGAACTTCTTGAGTTGCAGCAAGGGTGTGAAGGACCCTTTCGAAGTTCCAGTGGTTAGATGTGATTGGCCTCGAGAAGCCACAGCGGAAATGGGCCTCATCTCGCCTGGAGGGCAAAACCTCCTGGATTTTCTCGAGTTGCGGCAGGTGCTCTCGACTTACGACGGGGACCTCAGGGACCCGCTCTGGTGGCCTCAGGAAAGGCCAGTCCCCATGCGAGTTCCTCGGGGGCCTCTCGGGATTCCTCTCCCGTCGATGCCGGGGCCTAAGACCTTGTGTGGAGTCGGGGCCGGAACCTGAGGATTCCTCTCCAGTGCTGACATGGATCTTGGGGTACTTCTGGAGTCTCCCCAGGGGAGTCAGTCCTCGTCTCGAATGCGGGCATGCATTGTGCTTTCCTCCAGAATAGTAGCAGCAGTGTCACGCAGTCCGGCGCGTGGATCAAAGGATCTATGGTTTTCCCTCGAGTCTTTCCCACGAGGCTTTCCCACGAGGCTTTCCCACAGGGCTGTCCCACGTGCACACGTGGTGGGAGTCGATCCTCGGCTTGAACGTCAAGGAAGTGCAGGGAAAACAGGTTCCTCTGGAATGGACTGACACATCTGGGGTCTCTTGGAATGGTGGCACGACCCTGGAGTTCCTCTCGCCTTTCCTGTGGAGAGCGCGTCCTCTTGAGATGCGACAGGAACGCCGGGAATTCTTTCCCTACGAAACAGGGAAAGGATCCCTCATCTCGAGCTAGGAGGCGGAAACGGGGCTCCCCTGGATGTGTGCGGGACACCACGTGCTTCCTCTCGAGTTCAGACGGGTATGTCGGGGAACTTCTTGAGTTGCAGCAATGGTGTGAAGGACCCTTTGGCAGTTCCAGTGGTTAGATGTGATTGGCCTCGAGAAGCCTCAGCGGAAATGGGCCTCATCTCGCCTGGAGGGCAAAACCTCCTGGATTTTCTCGAGTTGCGGCAGGTGCTCTCGACTTACGACGGGGACCTCAGGGACCCGCTCTGGTGGCCTCAGGAAAGGCCAGTCCCCATGCGAGTTCCTCGGGGGCCTCTCGGGATTCCTCTCCCGTCGATGCCGGTGCCTAAGACCTTGTGTGGAGTCGGGGCCGGAACCTGAGGATTCCTCTCCAGTGCTGACATGGATCTTGGGGTACGTCTGGAGTCTCCCCAGGGGAGTCAGTCCTCGTCTCGAATGCGGGCATGCATTGCGCTTTCCTCCAGAGCTGTAGCAGCAGTGTCACGCAGTCCGCCGCGTGGATCAAAGGATCTATGGTTTTCCCTCGAGTCTTTCCCACGAGGCTTTCCCACAGGGCTTTCCCACGTGCACACGTAGTGGGAGTCGATCCTCGGCTTGAACGTCAAGGCAGTGCAGGGAAAACAGGTTCCTCTGGAATGGACTGACACATCTGGGTGACTCTTGGAATGGTGGCACGACCCTGGAGTTCCTCTCGCCTTTCCTGTGGAGAGCGCCTCCTCTTGAGATGCGACGGGAACGCCGGGAATTCTTTCCCTACGAAACAGGGAAAGGATCCCTCATCTCGAGCTATGAGGCGGAAACGGGGCTCCCCTGGATGTGTGCGGGACACCACGTGCTTCCTCTCGAGTGCAGACGGGTATGTCGGGGAACTTCTTGAGTTGCAGCAATGGTGTGAAGTCCCTTTGGCAGTTCCAGTGGTTAGATGTGATTGGCCTCGAGAAGCCTCAACGGAAATGGGCCTCATCTCGCCTGGAGGGCAAAACCTCCTGGATTTTCTCGAGTTGCGGCAGGTGCTCTCGACTTACGACGGGGACCTCAGGGAACCGCTCTGGTGGCCTCAGGAAAGGCCAGTCCCCAAGCGAGTTCCTCGGGGGCGTCTCGGGATTCCTCTCCCGTCGATGCCGGGGCCTAAGACCTTGTGTGGAGTCGGGGCCGGAACCTGAGGATTCCTCTCCAGTGCTGACATGGATCTTGGGGTACTTCTGGAGTCTCCCCAGGGGAGTCAGTCCTCGTCTCGAATGCGGGCATGCACTTGCGCTTTCCTCCAGAGCGGTAGCAGCAGTGTCACGCAGTCCGCCGCGTGGATCAAAGGATCTATGGTTTTCCCTCGAGGCTTTCCCACGAGGCTTTCCACGAGGCTTTCCCACAGGGCTGACCCACGTGCACACGTGGTGGGAGTCGATCCTCGGCTTGAACGTCAAGGCAGTGCAGGGAAAACAGGTTCCTCTGGAATGGACTGACACATCTGGGGGACTCTTGGAATGGTGGCATGACCCTGGAGTTCCTCTCGCCTTTCCTGTGGAGAGCGCCTCCTCCTGAGATGCGACGGGAACGCCGGGAATTCTTTCCCTACGAAACAGGGAAAGGATCCCTCATCTCGAGCTAGGAGGCGGAAACGGGGCTCCCCTGGATGTGTGCGGGACCCCACGTGCTTCCTCTCGAGTGGAGACGGGTATGTCGCGGAACTTCTTGAGTTGCAGCAAGGGTGTGAAGGACCCTTTGGAAGTTCCAGTGGTTAGACGTGATTGGCCTCGAGAAGCCTCAGCGGAAATGGGCCTCATCTCGCCTGGAGGGCAAAACCTCCTGGATTTTCTCGAGTTGCGGCAGGTGCTCTCGACTTACGACGGGGACCTCAGGGACCCGCTCTGGTGGCCTCAGGATAGGCCAGTCCCCATGCGAGTTCCTCGGGGGCCTCTCGGGATTCCTCTCCCGTCGATGCCGGGGCCTAAGACCTTGTGTGGAGTCGGGGCCGGAACCTGAGGATTCCTCTCCAGTGCTGACATGGATCTTGGGGTACTTCTGGAGTCTCCCCAGGGGAGTCAGTCCTCGTCTCGAATGCGGGCATGCACTTGCGCTTTCCTCCAGAGCGGTAGCAGCAGTGTCACGCAGTCCGCCGCGTGGATCAAAGGATCTATGTTTTTCCCTCGAGTCTTTCCCACGAGGCTTTCCCACGAGGCTTTCCCACAGGGCTGTCCCACGTGCACACGTGGTGGGAGTCGATCCTCGGCTTGAACGTCAAGGCAGTGCAGGGAAAACAGGTTCCTCTGGAATGGACTGACACATCTGGGGGACTCTTGGAATGGTGGCACGACCCTGGAGTTCCTCTCGCCTTTCCTGTGGAGAGCGCCTCCTCTGGAGATGCGACGGGAACGCCGGGAATTCTTTCCCTACGAAACAGGGAAAGGATCCCTCATCTCGAGCTAGGAGGCGGAAACGGGGCTCCCCTGGATGTGTGCGGGACCCCACGTGCTTCCTCTCGAGTGGAGACGGGTATGTCGGGGAACTTCTTGAGTTGCAGCAAGGGTGTGAAGTACCCTTTGGAAGTTCCAGTGGTTAGACGTGATTAGCCTCGAGAAGCCTCAGCGGAAATGGGCCTCATCTCGCCTGGAGGGCAAAACCTCCTGGATTTTCTCGAGTTGCGGCAGGTGCTCTCGACTTACGACGGGGACCTCAGGGACCCGCTCTGGTGGCCTCAGGAAAGGCCAGTCCCCATGCGAGTTCCTCGGGGGCCTCTCGGCATTCCTCTCCCGTCGATGCCGGGGCCTAAGACCTTGTGTGGAGTCGGGGCCGGAACCTGAGGATTCCTCTCCAGTGCTGACGTGGATCTTGGGGTACTTCTGGAGTCTCCCCAGGGGAGTCAGTCCTCGTCTCGAATGCGGGCATGCACTTGCGCTTTCCTCCAGAGCGGTAGCAGCAGTGTCAAGCAGTCCGCCGCGTGGAACAAAGGATCTATGGTTTTCCCTCGAGTCTTTCCCACGAGGCTTTCCCACGAGGCTTTCCCACAGGGCTGTCCCACGTGCACACGTGGTGGGAGTCGATCCTCGGCTTGAACGTCAAGGCAGTGCAGGGAAAACAGGTTCCTCTGGAATGGACTGACACATCTGGGGGACTCTTGGAATGGTGGCACGACCCTGGAGTTCCGCTCGCCTTTCCTGTGGAGAGCGCCTCCTCTTGAGATGCGACGGGAACGCCGGGAATTCTTTCCCTACGAAACAGGGAAAGGATCCCTCATCTCGAGCTAGGAGGCGGAAACGGGGCTCCCCTGGATGTGTGCGGGACACCACGTGCTTCCTCTCGAGTGGAGACGGGTATGTCGGGGAACTTCTTGAGTTGCAGCAAGGGTGTGAAGGACCCTTTGGAAGTTCCAGTGGTTAGACGTGATTAGCCTCGAGAAGCCTCAGTGGAAATGGGCCTCATCTCGCCTGGAGGGCAAAACCTCCTGGATTTTCTCGAGTTGCGGCAGGTGCTCTCGACTTACGACGGGCACCTCAGGGACCCGCTCTGGTGGCCTCAGGAAAGGCCAGTCCCCATGCGAGTTCCTCGGGGGCCTCTCGGGATTCCTCTCCCGTCGATGCCGGGGCCTAAGACCTTGTGTGGAGTCGGGGCCGGAACCTGAGGATTCCTCTCCAGTGCTGACATGGATCTTGGGGTACTTCTGGAGTCTCCCCAGGGGAGTCAGTCCTCGTCTCGAATGCGGGCATGCATTGTGCTTTCCTCCAGAATAGTAGCAGCAGTGTCACGCAGTCCGGCGCGTGGATCAAAGGATCTATGGTTTTCCCTCGAGTCTTTCCCACGAGGCTTTCCCACGAGGCTTTCCCACAGGGCTGTCCCACGTGCACACGTGGTGGGAGTCGATCCTCGGCTTGAACGTCAAGGAAGTGCAGGGAAAACAGGTTCCTCTGGAATGGACTGACACATCTGGGGTCTCTTGGAATGGTGGCACGACCCTGGAGTTCCTCTCGCCTTTCCTGTGGAGAGCGCGTCCTCTTGAGATGCGACAGGAACGCCGGGAATTCTTTCCCTACGAAACAGGGAAAGGATCCCTCATCTCGAGCTAGGAGGCGGAAACGGGGCTCCCCTGGATGTGTGCGGGACACCACGTGCTTCCTCTCGAGTTCAGACGGGTATGTCGGGGAACTTCTTGAGTTGCAGCAATGGTGTGAAGGACCCTTTGGCAGTTCCAGTGGTTAGATGTGATTGGCCTCGAGAAGCCTCAGCGGAAATGGGCCTCATCTCGCCTGGAGGGCAAAACCTCCTGGATTTTCTCGAGTTGCGGCAGGTGCTCTCGACTTACGACGGGGACCTCAGGGACCCGCTCTGGTGGCCTCAGGAAAGGCCAGTCCCCATGCGAGTTCCTCGGGGGCCTCTCGGGATTCCTCTCCCGTCGATGCCGGTGCCTAAGACCTTGTGTGGAGTCGGGGCCGGAACCTGAGGATTCCTCTCCAGTGCTGACATGGATCTTGGGGTACGTCTGGAGTCTCCCCAGGGGAGTCAGTCCTCGTCTCGAATGCGGGCATGCATTGCGCTTTCCTCCAGAGCTGTAGCAGCAGTGTCACGCAGTCCGCCGCGTGGATCAAAGGATCTATGGTTTTCCCTCGAGTCTTTCCCACGAGGCTTTCCCACAGGGCTTTCCCACGTGCACACGTAGTGGGAGTCGATCCTCGGCTTGAACGTCAAGGCAGTGCAGGGAAAACAGGTTCCTCTGGAATGGACTGACACATCTGGGTGACTCTTGGAATGGTGGCACGACCCTGGAGTTCCTCTCGCCTTTCCTGTGGAGAGCGCCTCCTCTTGAGATGCGACGGGAACGCCGGGAATTCTTTCCCTACGAAACAGGGAAAGGATCCCTCATCTCGAGCTATGAGGCGGAAACGGGGCTCCCCTGGATGTGTGCGGGACACCACGTGCTTCCTCTCGAGTGCAGACGGGTATGTCGGGGAACTTCTTGAGTTGCAGCAATGGTGTGAAGTCCCTTTGGCAGTTCCAGTGGTTAGATGTGATTGGCCTCGAGAAGCCTCAACGGAAATGGGCCTCATCTCGCCTGGAGGGCAAAACCTCCTGGATTTTCTCGAGTTGCGGCAGGTGCTCTCGACTTACGACGGGGACCTCAGGGAACCGCTCTGGTGGCCTCAGGAAAGGCCAGTCCCCAAGCGAGTTCCTCGGGGGCGTCTCGGGATTCCTCTCCCGTCGATGCCGGGGCCTAAGACCTTGTGTGGAGTCGGGGCCGGAACCTGAGGATTCCTCTCCAGTGCTGACATGGATCTTGGGGTACTTCTGGAGTCTCCCCAGGGGAGTCAGTCCTCGTCTCGAATGCGGGCATGCACTTGCGCTTTCCTCCAGAGCGGTAGCAGCAGTGTCACGCAGTCCGCCGCGTGGATCAAAGGATCTATGGTTTTCCCTCGAGGCTTTCCCACGAGGCTTTCCACGAGGCTTTCCCACAGGGCTGACCCACGTGCACACGTGGTGGGAGTCGATCCTCGGCTTGAACGTCAAGGCAGTGCAGGGAAAACAGGTTCCTCTGGAATGGACTGACACATCTGGGGGACTCTTGGAATGGTGGCATGACCCTGGAGTTCCTCTCGCCTTTCCTGTGGAGAGCGCCTCCTCCTGAGATGCGACGGGAACGCCGGGAATTCTTTCCCTACGAAACAGGGAAAGGATCCCTCATCTCGAGCTAGGAGGCGGAAACGGGGCTCCCCTGGATGTGTGCGGGACCCCACGTGCTTCCTCTCGAGTGGAGACGGGTATGTCGCGGAACTTCTTGAGTTGCAGCAAGGGTGTGAAGGACCCTTTGGAAGTTCCAGTGGTTAGACGTGATTGGCCTCGAGAAGCCTCAGCGGAAATGGGCCTCATCTCGCCTGGAGGGCAAAACCTCCTGGATTTTCTCGAGTTGCGGCAGGTGCTCTCGACTTACGACGGGGACCTCAGGGACCCGCTCTGGTGGCCTCAGGATAGGCCAGTCCCCATGCGAGTTCCTCGGGGGCCTCTCGGGATTCCTCTCCCGTCGATGCCGGGGCCTAAGACCTTGTGTGGAGTCGGGGCCGGAACCTGAGGATTCCTCTCCAGTGCTGACATGGATCTTGGGGTACTTCTGGAGTCTCCCCAGGGGAGTCAGTCCTCGTCTCGAATGCGGGCATGCACTTGCGCTTTCCTCCAGAGCGGTAGCAGCAGTGTCACGCAGTCCGCCGCGTGGATCAAAGGATCTATGTTTTTCCCTCGAGTCTTTCCCACGAGGCTTTCCCACGAGGCTTTCCCACAGGGCTGTCCCACGTGCACACGTGGTGGGAGTCGATCCTCGGCTTGAACGTCAAGGCAGTGCAGGGAAAACAGGTTCCTCTGGAATGGACTGACACATCTGGGGGACTCTTGGAATGGTGGCACGACCCTGGAGTTCCTCTCGCCTTTCCTGTGGAGAGCGCCTCCTCTGGAGATGCGACGGGAACGCCGGGAATTCTTTCCCTACGAAACAGGGAAAGGATCCCTCATCTCGAGCTAGGAGGCGGAAACGGGGCTCCCCTGGATGTGTGCGGGACCCCACGTGCTTCCTCTCGAGTGGAGACGGGTATGTCGGGGAACTTCTTGAGTTGCAGCAAGGGTGTGAAGTACCCTTTGGAAGTTCCAGTGGTTAGACGTGATTAGCCTCGAGAAGCCTCAGCGGAAATGGGCCTCATCTCGCCTGGAGGGCAAAACCTCCTGGATTTTCTCGAGTTGCGGCAGGTGCTCTCGACTTACGACGGGGACCTCAGGGACCCGCTCTGGTGGCCTCAGGAAAGGCCAGTCCCCATGCGAGTTCCTCGGGGGCCTCTCGGCATTCCTCTCCCGTCGATGCCGGGGCCTAAGACCTTGTGTGGAGTCGGGGCCGGAACCTGAGGATTCCTCTCCAGTGCTGACATGGATCTTGGGGTACTTCTGGAGTCTCCCCAGGGGAGTCAGTCCTCGTCTCGAATGCGGGCATGCACTTGCGCTTTCCTCCAGAGCGGTAGCAGCAGTGTCACGCAGTCCGCCGCGTGGATCAAAGGATCTATGGTTTTCCCTCGAGGCTTTCCCACGAGGCTTTCCACGAGGCTTTCCCACAGGGCTGACCCACGTGCACACGTGGTGGGAGTCGATCCTCGGCTTGAACGTCAAGTCAGTGCAGGGAAAACAGGTTCCTCTGGAATGGACTGACACATCTGGGGGACTCTTGGAATGGTGGCACGACCCTGGAGTTCCTCTCGCCTTTCCTGTGGAGAGTGCCTCCTCTTGAGATGCGACGGGAACGCCGGGAATTCTTTCCCTACGAAACAGGGAAAGGATCCCTCATCTCGAGCTAGGAGGCGGAAACGGGGCTCCCCTGGATGTGTGCGGGACCCACGTGCTTCCTCTCGAGTGGAGACGGGTATGTCGGGGAACTTCTTGAGTTGCAGCAAGGGTGTGAAGGACCCTTTGGAAGTTCCAGTGGTTAGACATGATTAGCCTCGAGAAGCCTCAGCGGAAATGGGCCTCATCTCGCCTGGAGGGCAAAACCTCCTGGATTTTCTCGAGTTGCGGCAGGTGCTCTCGACTTACGACGGGGACCTCAGGGAACCGCTCTGGTGGCCTCAGGAAAGGCCAGTCCCCAAGCGAGTTCCTCGGGGGCGTCTCGGGATTCCTCTCCCGTCGATGCCGGGGCCTAAGACCTTGTGTGGAGTCGGGGCCGGAACCTGAGGATTCCTCTCCAGTGCTGACATGGATCTTGGGGTACTTCTGGAGTCTCCCCAGGGGAGTCAGTCCTCGTCTCGAATGCGGGCATGCACTTGCGCTTTCCTCCAGAGCGGTAGCAGCAGTGTCACGCAGTCCGCCGCGTGGATCAAAGGATCTATGGTTTTCCCTCGAGGCTTTCCCACGAGGCTTTCCACGAGGCTTTCCCACAGGGCTGACCCACGTGCACACGTGGTGGGAGTCGATCCTCGGCTTGAACGTCAAGGCAGTGCAGGGAAAACAGGTTCCTCTGGAATGGACTGACACATCTGGGGGACTCTTGGAATGGTGGCACGACCCTGGAGTTCCTCTCGCCTTTCCTGTGGAGAGTGCCTCCTCTTGAGATGCGACGGGAACGCCGGGAATTCTTTCCCTACGAAACAGGGAAAGGATCCCTCATCTCGAGCTAGGAGGCGGAAACGGGGCTCCCCTGGATGTGTGCGGGACCCACGTGCTTCCTCTCGAGTGGAGACGGGTATGTCGGGGAACTTCTTGAGTTGCAGCAAGGGTGTGAAGGACCCTTTGGAAGTTCCAGTGGTTAGACATGATTAGCCTCGAGAAGCCTCAGCGGAAATGGGCCTCATCTCGCCTGGAGGGCAAAACCTCCTGGATTTTCTCGAGTTGCGGCAGGTGCTCTCGACTTACGACGGGGACCTCAGGGACCCGCTCTGGTGGCCTCAGGAAAGGCCAGTCCCCATGCGAGTTCTTCGGGGGCCTCTCGGGATTTCTCTCCCGTCGATGCCGGGGCCTAAGACCTTGTGTCGAGTCGGGGCCCGAACCTGAGGATTCCTCTCCAGTGCTGACATGAGTCTTGGGGTACTTCTGGAGTCTCCCCAGGGGAGTCAGTCCTCGTCTCGAATGCGGGCATGCATTGCGCTTTCCTCCAGAGCGGTAGCAGCAGTGTCACGCAGTCCGCCGCGTGGATCAAAGGATCTATGGTTTTCCCTCGAGTCTTTCCCACGAGGCTTTCCCACGAGGCTTTCCCACAGGGCTGTCCCACGTGCACACGTGGTGGGAGTCGATCCTCGGCTTGAACGTCAAGGCAGTGCAGGGAAAACAGGTTCCTCTGGAATGGACTGACTCATCTGGGGGACTCTTGGAATGGTGTTACGACCCTGGAGTTCCTCTCGCCTTTCCTGTGGAGAGCGCCTCCTCTTGAGATGCGACGGGAAAGCCGGGAATTCTTTCCCTACGAAACAGGGAAAGGATCCCTCATCTCGAGCTAGGAGGCGGAAACGGGGCTCCCCTGGATGTGTGCGGGACCCCACGTGCTTCCTCTCGAGTGGAGACGGGTATGTCGGGGATCTTCTTGAGTTGCAGCAAGGGTGTGAATGACCCTTTGGAAGTTCCAGTGGTTAGACGTGATTGGCCTCGAGAAGCCTCAGCGGAAATGGGCCTCATCTCGCCTGGAGGGCAAAACCTCCTGGATTTTCTCGAGTTGCGGCAGGTGCTCTCGACTTACGACGGGGACCTCAGGGCCCGCTCTGGTGGCCTCAGGAAAGGCCAGTCCCCATGCTAGTTCCTCGGGGGCCTCTCGGGATTCCTCTCCCGTCGATGGCGGGGCCTAAGACCTTGTGTGGAGTCGGGGACGGAACCTGAGGTTTCCTCTCCAGTGCTGACATGGATCTTGGAGTACTTCTGGAGTCTCCCCAGGGGAGTCAGTCCTCGTCTCGAATGCGGGCATGCACTTGCGCTTTCCTCCAGAGTGGTAGCAGCAGTGTCACGCAGTCCGCCGCGTGGATCAAAGGATCTATGGTTTTCCCTCGAGTCTTTCCCACGAGGCTTTCCCACGAGGCTTTCCCACAGGGCTGTCCCACGTGCACACGTGGTGGGAGTCGATCCTCGGCTTGAACGTCAAGGCAGTGCAGGGAAAACAGGTTCCTCTGGAATGGACTGACACATCTGGTGGACTCTTGGAATGGTGTCTCGACCCTGGAGTTCCTATCGCCTTTCCTGAGGAGAGCGCCTCCTCTTGAGATGCGACGGGAACGCCGGGAATTCTTTCCCTACGAAACAGGGAAAGGATCCCTCATCTCGAGCTAGGAGGCGGAAACGGGGCTCCCCTGGATGTGTGCGGGACCCCACGTGCTTCCTCTCGAGTGGAGACGGGTATGTCGGGGAACTTCTTGAGTTGCAGCAAGGGTGTGAAGGACCCTTTGGAAGTTCCAGTGGTTAGATGTGATTGGCCTCGAGAAGCCTCAGCGGAAATGGGCCTCATCTCGCCTGGAGGGCAAAACCTCCTGGATTTTCTCGAGTTGCGGCAGGTGCTCTCGACTTACGACGGTGACCTCAGGGAAATGCTCTGGTGGCCTCAGGAAAAGCCAGTCCCCATGCGAGTTCCTCGGGGGCCTCTCGGGATTCCTCTCCCGTCGATGCCGGGGCCTAAGTCCTTGTGCGGAGTCGGGGCCGGAACCTGAGGATTCCTCTCCAGTGCTGACATGGATCTTGGGGTACGTCTGGAGTCTCCCCAGGGGAGTCAGTCCTCGTCTCGAATGCGGGCATGCACTTGCGCTTCCCTCCAGAGCGGTAGCAGCAGTGTCACGCAGTCCGCCGCGTGGATCAAAGGATCTATGGTTTTCCCTCGAGTCTTTCCCACGAGGCTTTCCCACGAGGCTTTCCCACAGGGCTGTCCCACGTGCACACGTGGTGGGAGTCGATCCTCGGCTTGAACGTCAAGGCAGTGCAGGGAAAACAGGTTCCTCTGGAATGGACTGACACATCTGGGGGACTCTTGGAATGGTGGCACGACCCTGGAGTTCCTCTCGCCTTTCCTGTGGAGAGCGCCTCCTCTTGAGATGCGACGGGAACGCCGGGAATTCTTTCCCTACGAAACAAGGAAAGGATCCCTCATCTCGAGCTAGGAGGCGGAAACGGGGCTCCCCTGGATGTGTGCGGGACCCCACGTGCTTCCTCTCGAGTGCAAACGGGTATGTTGAGGAACTTCTTGAGTTGCAGCAAGGGTGTGAAGGACCCTTTGGAAGTTCCAGTGGTTAGATGTGATTGGCCTCGAGAAGCCTCAGCGGAAATGGGCCTCATCTCACCTGGAGGGCAAAACCTCCTGGATTTTCTCGAGTTGCGGCAGGTGCTCTCGACTTACGACGGGGACCTCAGGGACGCGCTCTGGTGGCCTCAGGAAAGGCCAGTCCCCATGCGAGTTCCTCGGGGGCGTCTCGGGATTCCTCTCCCGTCGATGCCGGGGCCTAAGACCTTGTGTGGAGTCGGGGCCGGAACCTGAGGATTCCTCTCCAGTGCTGACATGGATCTTGGGGTACTTCTGGAGTCTCCCCAGGGGAGTCAGTCCTCGTCTCGAATGCGGGCATGCATTGCGCTTTCCTCCAGAGCGGTAGCAGCAGTGTCACGCAGTCCGCCGCGTGGATCAAAGGATCTATGGTTTTCCCTCGAGTCTTTCCCACGAGGCTTTCCCACGAGGCTTTCCCACAGGCCTGTCCCACGTGCACACGTGGTGGGAGTCGATCCTCGGCTTGAACGTCAAGTGCAGGGAAAACAGGTTCCTCTGGAATGGACTGACACATCTGGGGGACTCTTGGAATGGTGGCACGACCCTGGAGTTCCTCTCGCCTTTCCTGTGGAGAGCGCCTCCTCTTGAGATGCGACGGGAACGCCGGGAATTCTTTCCCTACGAAACAGGGAAAGGATCCCTCATCTCGAGCTAGGAGGCGGAAACGGGGCTCCCCTGGATGTGTGCGGGACCCCACGTGCTTCCTCTCGAGTGGAGACTGGTATGTCGGGGAACTTCTTGAGTTGCAGCAAGGGTGTGAAGGACCCTTTCGAAGTTCCAGTGGTTAGATGTGATTGGCCTCGAGAAGCCACAGCGGAAATGGGCCTCATCTCGCCTGGAGGGCAAAACCTCCTGGATTTTCTCGAGTTGCGGCAGGTGCTCTCGACTTACGACGGGGACCTCAGGGACCCGCTCTGGTGGCCTCAGGAAAGGCCAGTCCCCATGCGAGTTCCTCGGGGGCCTCTCGGGATTCCTCTCCCGTCGATGCCGGGGCCTAAGACCTTGTGTGGAGTCGGGGCCGGAACCTGAGGATTCCTCTCCAGTGCTGACATGGATCTTGGGGTACTTCTGGAGTCTCCCCAGGGGAGTCAGTCCTCGTCTCGAATGCGGGCATGCATTGTGCTTTCCTCCAGAATAGTAGCAGCAGTGTCACGCAGTCCGGCGCGTGGATCAAAGGATCTATGGTTTTCCCTCGAGTCTTTCCCACGAGGCTTTCCCACGAGGCTTTCCCACAGGGCTGTCCCACGTGCACACGTGGTGGGAGTCGATCCTCGGCTTGAACGTCAAGGAAGTGCAGGGAAAACAGGTTCCTCTGGAATGGACTGACACATCTGGGGTCTCTTGGAATGGTGGCACGACCCTGGAGTTCCTCTCGCCTTTCCTGTGGAGAGCGCGTCCTCTTGAGATGCGACAGGAACGCCGGGAATTCTTTCCCTACGAAACAGGGAAAGGATCCCTCATCTCGAGCTAGGAGGCGGAAACGGGGCTCCCCTGGATGTGTGCGGGACACCACGTGCTTCCTCTCGAGTTCAGACGGGTATGTCGGGGAACTTCTTGAGTTGCAGCAATGGTGTGAAGGACCCTTTGGCAGTTCCAGTGGTTAGATGTGATTGGCCTCGAGAAGCCTCAGCGGAAATGGGCCTCATCTCGCCTGGAGGGCAAAACCTCCTGGATTTTCTCGAGTTGCGGCAGGTGCTCTCGACTTACGACGGGGACCTCAGGGACCCGCTCTGGTGGCCTCAGGAAAGGCCAGTCCCCATGCGAGTTCCTCGGGGGCCTCTCGGGATTCCTCTCCCGTCGATGCCGGTGCCTAAGACCTTGTGTGGAGTCGGGGCCGGAACCTGAGGATTCCTCTCCAGTGCTGACATGGATCTTGGGGTACGTCTGGAGTCTCCCCAGGGGAGTCAGTCCTCGTCTCGAATGCGGGCATGCATTGCGCTTTCCTCCAGAGCTGTAGCAGCAGTGTCACGCAGTCCGCCGCGTGGATCAAAGGATCTATGGTTTTCCCTCGAGTCTTTCCCACGAGGCTTTCCCACAGGGCTTTCCCACGTGCACACGTAGTGGGAGTCGATCCTCGGCTTGAACGTCAAGGCAGTGCAGGGAAAACAGGTTCCTCTGGAATGGACTGACACATCTGGGTGACTCTTGGAATGGTGGCACGACCCTGGAGTTCCTCTCGCCTTTCCTGTGGAGAGCGCCTCCTCTTGAGATGCGACGGGAACGCCGGGAATTCTTTCCCTACGAAACAGGGAAAGGATCCCTCATCTCGAGCTATGAGGCGGAAACGGGGCTCCCCTGGATGTGTGCGGGACACCACGTGCTTCCTCTCGAGTGCAGACGGGTATGTCGGGGAACTTCTTGAGTTGCAGCAATGGTGTGAAGTCCCTTTGGCAGTTCCAGTGGTTAGATGTGATTGGCCTCGAGAAGCCTCAACGGAAATGGGCCTCATCTCGCCTGGAGGGCAAAACCTCCTGGATTTTCTCGAGTTGCGGCAGGTGCTCTCGACTTACGACGGGGACCTCAGGGAACCGCTCTGGTGGCCTCAGGAAAGGCCAGTCCCCAAGCGAGTTCCTCGGGGGCGTCTCGGGATTCCTCTCCCGTCGATGCCGGGGCCTAAGACCTTGTGTGGAGTCGGGGCCGGAACCTGAGGATTCCTCTCCAGTGCTGACATGGATCTTGGGGTACTTCTGGAGTCTCCCCAGGGGAGTCAGTCCTCGTCTCGAATGCGGGCATGCACTTGCGCTTTCCTCCAGAGCGGTAGCAGCAGTGTCACGCAGTCCGCCGCGTGGATCAAAGGATCTATGGTTTTCCCTCGAGGCTTTCCCACGAGGCTTTCCACGAGGCTTTCCCACAGGGCTGACCCACGTGCACACGTGGTGGGAGTCGATCCTCGGCTTGAACGTCAAGGCAGTGCAGGGAAAACAGGTTCCTCTGGAATGGACTGACACATCTGGGGGACTCTTGGAATGGTGGCATGACCCTGGAGTTCCTCTCGCCTTTCCTGTGGAGAGCGCCTCCTCCTGAGATGCGACGGGAACGCCGGGAATTCTTTCCCTACGAAACAGGGAAAGGATCCCTCATCTCGAGCTAGGAGGCGGAAACGGGGCTCCCCTGGATGTGTGCGGGACCCCACGTGCTTCCTCTCGAGTGGAGACGGGTATGTCGCGGAACTTCTTGAGTTGCAGCAAGGGTGTGAAGGACCCTTTGGAAGTTCCAGTGGTTAGACGTGATTGGCCTCGAGAAGCCTCAGCGGAAATGGGCCTCATCTCGCCTGGAGGGCAAAACCTCCTGGATTTTCTCGAGTTGCGGCAGGTGCTCTCGACTTACGACGGGGACCTCAGGGACCCGCTCTGGTGGCCTCAGGATAGGCCAGTCCCCATGCGAGTTCCTCGGGGGCCTCTCGGGATTCCTCTCCCGTCGATGCCGGGGCCTAAGACCTTGTGTGGAGTCGGGGCCGGAACCTGAGGATTCCTCTCCAGTGCTGACATGGATCTTGGGGTACTTCTGGAGTCTCCCCAGGGGAGTCAGTCCTCGTCTCGAATGCGGGCATGCACTTGCGCTTTCCTCCAGAGCGGTAGCAGCAGTGTCACGCAGTCCGCCGCGTGGATCAAAGGATCTATGTTTTTCCCTCGAGTCTTTCCCACGAGGCTTTCCCACGAGGCTTTCCCACAGGGCTGTCCCACGTGCACACGTGGTGGGAGTCGATCCTCGGCTTGAACGTCAAGGCAGTGCAGGGAAAACAGGTTCCTCTGGAATGGACTGACACATCTGGGGGACTCTTGGAATGGTGGCACGACCCTGGAGTTCCTCTCGCCTTTCCTGTGGAGAGCGCCTCCTCTGGAGATGCGACGGGAACGCCGGGAATTCTTTCCCTACGAAACAGGGAAAGGATCCCTCATCTCGAGCTAGGAGGCGGAAACGGGGCTCCCCTGGATGTGTGCGGGACCCCACGTGCTTCCTCTCGAGTGGAGACGGGTATGTCGGGGAACTTCTTGAGTTGCAGCAAGGGTGTGAAGTACCCTTTGGAAGTTCCAGTGGTTAGACGTGATTAGCCTCGAGAAGCCTCAGCGGAAATGGGCCTCATCTCGCCTGGAGGGCAAAACCTCCTGGATTTTCTCGAGTTGCGGCAGGTGCTCTCGACTTACGACGGGGACCTCAGGGACCCGCTCTGGTGGCCTCAGGAAAGGCCAGTCCCCATGCGAGTTCCTCGGGGGCCTCTCGGCATTCCTCTCCCGTCGATGCCGGGGCCTAAGACCTTGTGTGGAGTCGGGGCCGGAACCTGAGGATTCCTCTCCAGTGCTGACGTGGATCTTGGGGTACTTCTGGAGTCTCCCCAGGGGAGTCAGTCCTCGTCTCGAATGCGGGCATGCACTTGCGCTTTCCTCCAGAGCGGTAGCAGCAGTGTCAAGCAGTCCGCCGCGTGGAACAAAGGATCTATGGTTTTCCCTCGAGTCTTTCCCACGAGGCTTTCCCACGAGGCTTTCCCACAGGGCTGTCCCACGTGCACACGTGGTGGGAGTCGATCCTCGGCTTGAACGTCAAGGCAGTGCAGGGAAAACAGGTTCCTCTGGAATGGACTGACACATCTGGGGGACTCTTGGAATGGTGGCACGACCCTGGAGTTCCGCTCGCCTTTCCTGTGGAGAGCGCCTCCTCTTGAGATGCGACGGGAACGCCGGGAATTCTTTCCCTACGAAACAGGGAAAGGATCCCTCATCTCGAGCTAGGAGGCGGAAACGGGGCTCCCCTGGATGTGTGCGGGACACCACGTGCTTCCTCTCGAGTGGAGACGGGTATGTCGGGGAACTTCTTGAGTTGCAGCAAGGGTGTGAAGGACCCTTTGGAAGTTCCAGTGGTTAGACGTGATTAGCCTCGAGAAGCCTCAGTGGAAATGGGCCTCATCTCGCCTGGAGGGCAAAACCTCCTGGATTTTCTCGAGTTGCGGCAGGTGCTCTCGACTTACGACGGGCACCTCAGGGACCCGCTCTGGTGGCCTCAGGAAAGGCCAGTCCCCATGCGAGTTCCTCGGGGGCCTCTCGGCATTCCTCTCCCGTCGATGCCGGGGCCTAAGACCTTGTGTGGAATCGGGGCCGGAACCTGAGGATTCCTCTCCAGTGCTGACATGGATCTTGGGGTACTTCTGGAGTCTCCCCAGGGGAGTCAGTCCTCGTCTCGAATGCGGGCATGCACATGCGCTTTCCTCCAGAGCGGTAGCAGCAGTGTCACGCAGTCCGCCGCGTGGATCAAAGGATCTATGGTTTTCCCTCGAGTCTTTCCCACGAGGCTTTCCCACGAGGCTTTCCCACAGGGCTGTCCCACGTGCACACGTGGTGGGAGTCGATCCTCGGCTTGAACGTCAAGGCAGTGCAGGGAAAACCGGTTCCTCTGGAATGGACTGACACATCTGGGGGACTCTTGGAATGGTGGCACGACCCTGGAGTTTCTCTCGCCTTTCCTGTGGAGAGCGCCTCCTCTGGAGATGCGACGGGAACGCCAGGAATTCTTTCCCTACGAAACAGGGAAAGGATCCCTCATCTCGAGCTAGGAGGCGGAAACGGGGCTCCCCTGGATGTGTGCGGGACCCCACGTGCTTCCTCTCGAGTGGAGACGGGTATGTTGGGGAACTTCTAGAGTTGCAGCAAGGGTGTGAAGTACCCTTTGGAAGTTCCAGTGGTTAGATGTGATTAGCCTCGAGAAGCCTTAGCGGAAATGGGCCTCATCTCGCCTGGAGGGCAAAACCTCCTGGATTTTCTCGAGTTGCGGCAGGTGCTCTCGACTTACGACGGGGAACTCAGGGACCCGCTCTGGTGGCCTCAGGAAAGCCTAGTCCCCATGCGAGTTCCTCGGGGGCGTCTCGGGATTCATCTCCCGTCGATGCCGGGGCCTAAGACCTTGTGTGGAGTCGGGGCCGGAACCTGAGGATTCCTCTCCAGTGCTGACATGGATCTTGGGGTACTTCTGGAGTCTCCCCAGGGGAGTCAGTCCTCGTCTCGAATGCGGGCATGCACTTGCGTTTTCCTCCAGAGCGGTAGCAGCAGTGTCACTCAGTCCGCCGCGTGGATCAAAGGATCTATGGTTTTCCCTCGAGTCTTTCCCACGAGGCTTTCCCACGAGGCTTTCCCAAAGGGCTGTCCCACGTGCACACGTGTTGGGAGTCGATCCTCGGCTTGAACGTCAAGGCAGTGCAGGGAAAACAGGTTCCTCTGGAATGGACTGACACATCTGGGGGACTCTTGGAATGGTGGCACGACCCTGGAGTTCCTCTCGCCTTTCCTGTGGAGAGCGCCTCCTCTTGAGATGCGACGGGAACGCCGGGAATTCTTTCCCTACGAAACAGGGAAAGGATCCCTCATCTCGAGCTAGGAGGCGGAAACGGGGCTCCCCTGGATGTGTGCGGGACCCCACGTGCTTCCTCTCGAGTGGAGACGGGTATGTCGCGGAACTGCTTCAGTTGCAGCAAGGGTGTGAAGGACCCTTTGGAAGTTCCAGTGGTTAGACGTGATTAGCCTCGAGAAGCCTTAGCGGAAATGGGCCTCATCTCGCCTGGAGGGCAAAACCTCCTGGATTTTCTCGAGTTGCGGCAGGTGCTCTCGACTTACGATGGGGACCTCAGGGACCCGCTCTGGTGGCCTCAGGAAAGGCCAGTCCCCATGCGAGTTCCTCGGGGGCCTCTCGGCATTCCTCTCCCGTAGATGCCGGGGCCTAAGACCTTGTGTGGAGTCGGGGCCGGAACCTGAGGATTCCTCTCCAGTGCTGACATGGATCTTGGGGTACTCCTGGAGTCTCCCCAGGGGAGTCAGTCCTCGTCTCGAATGCGGGCATGCACTTGCGCTTTCCTCCAGAGCGGTAGCAGCAGTGTCACGCAGTCCGCCGCATGGATCAAAGGATCTATGGTTTTCCCTCGAGTCTTTCCCACGAGGCTTTCCCACGAGGCTTTCCCACAGGGCTGTCCCACGTGCACACGTGGTGGGAGTCGATCCTCGGCTTGAACGTCAAGGCAGTGCAGGGAAAACAGGTTCCTCTGGAATGGACTGACACATCTGGGGGACTCTTGGAATGGTGGCACGACCCTGGAGTTCCTCTCGCCTTTCCTGTGGAGAGCGCCTCCTCTTGAGATGCGACGGGAACGCCGGGAATTCTTTCCCTACGAAACAGGGAAAGGATCCCTCATCTCGAGCTAGGAGGCGGAAACGGGGCTCCCCTGGATGTGTGCGGGACCCCACGTGCTTCCTCTCGAGTGGAGACGGGTATGTTGGGGAACTTCTTGAGTTGCAGCAAGGGTGTGAAGGACCCTTTGGAAGTTCCAGTGGTTAGACGTGATTAGCCTCGAGAAGCCTCAGCGGAAATGGGCCTCATCTCGCCTGGAGGGCAAAACCTCCTGGATTTTCTCGAGTTGCGGCAGGTGCTCTCGACTTAATATGGGGACCTCAGGGACCCGCTCTGGTGGCCTCAGGAAAGGCCAGTCCCCATGCGAGTTCCTCGGGGGCCTCTCGGCATTCCTCTCCCGTCGATGCCGGGGCCTAAGACCTTGTGTGGAGTCGGGGCCGGAACCTGAGGATTCCTCTAAAGTGCTGACATGGATCTTGGGGTACTTCTGGAGTCTCCCCAGGGGAGTCAGTCCTCGTCTCGAATGCGGGCATGCACTTGCGCTTTCCTCCAGAGCGGTAGCAGCAGTGTCACGCAGTCCGCCGCGTGGATCAAACGATCTATGGTTTTCCCTCGAGTCTTTCCCACGAGGCTTTCCCACGAGGCTTTCCCACAGGGCTGTCCCACGTGCACACGTGGTGGGAGTCGATCCTCGGCTTGAACGTCAAGGCAGTGCAGGGAAAACAGGTTCCTCTGGAATGGACTGACACATCTGGGGGACTCTTGGAATGGTGGCACGACCCTGGAGTTCCTCTCGCCTTTCCTGTGGAGAGCGCCTCCTCTTGAGATGCGACGGGAACGCCGGGAATTCTTTCCCTACGAAACAGGGAAAGGATCCCTCATCTCGAGATAGGAGGCGGAAACGGGGCTCCCCTGGATGTGTGCGGGACCCCACGTGCTTCCTCTCGAGTGGAGACGGGTATGTCGGGGAACTTCTTGAGTTGCAGCAAGGGTGTGAAGGACCCATGGAAGTTCCAGTGGTTAGACGTGATTAGCCTTGAGAAGCCTCAGCGGAAATGGGCCTCATCTCGCCTGGAGGGCAAAACCTCCTGGATTTTCTCGAGTTGCGGCAGGTGCTCTCGACTTACGACGGTGACCTCAGGGACCCGCTCTGGTGGCCTCAGGAAAGGCCAGTCCCCATGCGAGTTCCTCGGGGGCCTCTCGGGATTCCTCTCCCGTCGATGCCGGGGCCTAAGACCTTGTGTGGAGTCGGGGCCGGAACCTGAGGATTCCTCTCCAGTGCTGACATGGATCTTGGGGTACTTCTGGAGTCTCCCCAGGGGAGTCAGTCCTCGTCTCGAATGCGGGCATGCACTTGCGATTTCCTCCAGAGCGGTAGCAGCAGTGTCACGCAGTCCGCCGCGTGGATCAAAGGATCTATGGTTTTCCCTCGAGTCTTTCCCACGAGGCTTTCCCACGAGGCTTTCCCAAAGGGCTGTCCCACGTGCACACGTGGTGGGAGTGGATCCTCGGCTTGAACGTCAAGGCAGTGCAGGGAAAACATGTTCCTCTGGAATGGACTGACACATCTGGGGGACTCTTGGAATGGTGGCACGACCCTGGAGTTCCTCTCGCCTTTCCTGTGGAGAGCGCCTCCTCTTGAGATGCGACGGGAACGCCGGGAATTCTTTCCCTACGAAACAGGGAAAGGATCCCTCATCTCGAGCTAGGAGGCGGAAACGGGGCTCCCCTGGATGTGTGCGGGACCCCACGTGCTTCCTCTCGAGTGGAGACGGGTATGTCGGGGAACTTCTTGAGTTGCAGCAAGGGTGTGAAGGACCCTTTGGAAGTTCCAGTGGTTAGACGTGATTAGCCTCGAGAAGCCTCAGCGGAAATGGGCCTCATCTCGCCTGGAGGGCAAAACCTCCTGGATTTTCTCGAGTTGCGGCAGGTGCTCTCGACTTACGACGGGGACCTCAGGGACCCGCTCTGGTGGCCTCAGGAAAGGCCAGTCCCCATGCGACTTCCTCGGGGGCCTCTCGGCATTCCTCTCCCGTCGATGCCGGGGCCTAAGACCTTGTGTGGAGTCGGGGCCGGAACCTGAGGATTCCTCTCCAGTGCTGACATGGATCTTGGGGTACTTCTGGAGTCTCCCCAGGGGAGTCAGTCCTCGTCTCGAATGCGGGCATGCACTTGCGCTTGCCTCCAGAGCGGTAGCAGCAGTGTCACGCAGTCCGCCGCGTGGATCAAAGGATCTATGGTTTTCCACCGAGTCTTTCCCACGAGGCTTTCCCACGCGGCTTTCCCACAGGGCTGTCCCACGTGCAACGTGGTGGGAATCGATCCTCGGCTTGAACGTCAAGGCAGTGCAGGGAAAACAGGTTCCTCTGGAATGGACTGACACATCTGGGGGACTCTTGGAATGGTGTCACGACCCTGGAGTTCCTCTCGCCTTTCCTGTGGAGAGCGCCTCCTCTTGAGATGCGACGGGAACGCCGGGAATTCTTTCCCTACGAAACAGGGAAAGGATCCCTCATCTCGAGCTAGGAGGCAGAAACGGGGCTCCCCTGGATGTGTGCGGGACCCCACGTGCTTCCTCTTGAGTGGAGACAGGTATGTCGGGAAACTTCTTGAGTTGCAGCAAGGGAGTGAAGGACCCTTTGGAAGTTCCAGTGGTTAGACGTGATTAGCCTCGAGAAGCCTCAGCGGAAATGGGCCTCATCTCGCCTGGAGGGCAAAACCTCCTGGATTTTCTCGAGTTGAGGCAGGTGCTCTCGACTTATGACGGGGACCTCAGGGACCCGCTCTGGTGGCCTCAGGAAAGGCCAGTCCCCATGCGAGATTCTTCGGGGGCCTCTCGGGATTCCTCTCCCGTCGATGTCGGGGCCTAAGACCTTGTGTGGAGTCGGGGCCGGAACCTGAGGATTCCTCTCCAGTGCTGACATGGATCTTGGGGTACTTCTGGAGTCTCCCCAGGGGAGTCAGTCCTCGTCTCGAATTCGGGCATGCACTTGCGCTTTCCTCCACAGCGGGAGCAGCAGTGTCACGCAGTCCGCCGCGTGGAACAAAGGATCTATGGTTTTCCCTCGAGTCTTTCCCACGAGGCTTTCCCACGAGGCTTTCCCACAGGGCTGTCCCACGTGCACACGTGGTGGGAGTCGATCCTCGGCTTGAACGTCAAGGCAGTGCAGGGAAAACAGGTTCCTCTGGAATGGACTGACACATCTGGGGGACTCTTGGAATGGTGGCACGACCCTGGAGTTCCTCTCGCATTTCCTGTGGAGAGCGCCTCCTCTGGAGATGCGACGGGAACGCCGGGAATTCTTTCCCTACGAAACAGGGAAAGGATCCCTCATCTCGAGCTAGGAGGCGGAAACGGGGCTCCCCTGGATGTGTGCGGGACCCCACGTGCTTCCTCTCGAGTGGAGACGGGTATGTTGGGGAACTTCTTGAGTTGCAGCAAGGGTGTGAAGGACCCTTTGGAAGTTCCAGTGGTTAGACGCGATTAGCCTCTAGAAGCCTCAGCGGAAATGGGCCTCATCTCGCCTGGAGGGCAAAACCTCCTGGATTTTCTCGAGTTGCGGCAGGTGCTCTCGACTTACGACGGGCACCTCAGGGACCCGCTCTGGTGGCCTCAGGAAAGGCCAGTCCCCATGCGAGTTCCTCGGGGGCCTCTCGGCATTCCTCTCCCGTCGATGCCGGGGCCTAAGACCTTGTGTGGAGTCGGGGCCGGAACCTGAGGATTCCTCTCCAGTGCTGACATGGATCTTCGGGTTCTTCTGGAGTCTCCCCAGGGGAGTCAGTCCTCGTCTCGAATGCGGGCATGCACTTGCGCTTTCCTCCATAGCGGTAGCAGCAGTGTCACGCAGTCCGCCGCCTGGATCAAAGGATCTATGGTTTTCCCTCGAGTCTTTCCCACGAGGCTTTCCCACGAGGCTTTCCCACAGGGCTGTCCCACGTGCACACGTGGTGGGAGTCGATCCTCGGCTTGAACGTCAAGGCAGTGCAGGGAAAACAGGTTCCTCTGGAATGGACTGACACATCTGGGGGACTCTTGGAATGGTGTCACGACCCTGGAGTTCCTCTCGCCTTTCCTGTGGAGAGCGCCTCCTCTTGAGATGCGACGGGAACGCCGGGAATTCTTTCCCTAGGAAACAGGGAAAGGATCCCTCATCTCGAGCTAGGAGGCGGAAACGGGGCTCCCCTGGATGTGTGCGGGACCCCACGTGCTTCCTCTCGAGTGGAGACGGGTATGTCGGGAAACTTCTTGAGTTGCAACAAGGGTGTGAAGGACCCTTTGGAAGTTCCAGTGGTTAGATGTGATTAGCCTCGAGAAGCCTCAGCGGAAATGGGCCTCATCTCGCCTGGAGGGCAAAACCTCCTGGATTTTCTCCAGTTGCGGCAGGTGCTCTCGACTTACGACGGGCACATCAGGGACCCGCTCTGGTGGCCTCAGGAAAGGCCAGTCCCCATGCGAGTTCCTCGGGGGCCTCTCGGCATTCCTCTCCCGTCAATGCCGGGGCCTAAGACCTTGTGTGGAGTCGGGGCCGGAACCTGAGGATTCCTCTCCAGTGCTGACATGGATCTTGGGGTACATCTGGAGTCTCCCCAGGGGAGTCAGTCCTCGTCTCGAATGCGGGCATGCACTTGCGCTTTCCTCCAGAGCGGTAGCAGCAGTGTCACGCAGTCCGCCGCGTGGATCAAAGGATCTATGGTTTTCCCTCGAGTCTTTCCCACGAGGCTTTCCCACGAGGCTTTCCCACAGGGCTGTCCCACATGCACACGTGGTGGGAGTCGATCCTCGGCTTGAACATCAAGGCAGTGCAGGAAAAACAGGTTCCTCTGGAATGGACTGACACATCTGGGGGTCTCTTGGAATGGTGCCACGACCCTGGAGTTCCTCTCGCCTTTCCTGTGGAGAGCGCCACCTCTTGAGATGCGACGGGAACGCCGGGAATTCTTTCCCTACGAAACAGGGAAAGGATCCCTCATCTCGAGCTAGGAGGCGGAAACGGGGCTCCCCTGGATGTGTGCGGGACCCCACGTGCTTCCTCTCGAGTGGAGACGGGTATGTCGCGGAACTGCTTCAGTTGCAGCAAGGGTGTGAAGGACCCTTTGGAAGTTCCAGTGGTTAGACGTGATTAGCCTCGAGAAGCCTCAGCGGAAATGGGCCTCATCTCGCCTGGAGGGCAAAACCTCCTGGATTTTCTCGAGTTGCGGCAGGTGCTCTCGACTTACGACGGGGACCTCAGGGACCCGCTCTGGTGGCCTCAGGAAAGGCCAGTCCCCATGCGAGTTCCTCGGGGGCCTCTCGGGATTCCTCTCCCGTCGATGCCGGGGCCTAAGACCTTGTGTGGAGTCGGGGCCGGAACCTGAGGATTCCTCTCCAGTGCTGACATGGATCTTGGGGTACTTCTGGAGTCTCCCCAGGGGAGTCAGTCCTCGTCTCGAATGCGGGCATGCACTTGCGCTTTCCTCCAGAGCGGTAGCAGCAGTGTCACGCAGTCCGCCGCGTGGATCAAACGATCAATGGTTTTCCCTCGAGTCTTTCCCACGAGGCTTTCCCACGAGGCTTTCCCACAGGGCTGTCCCACGTGCACACGTGGTGGGAGTGGATCCTCGGCTTGAACGTCAAGGCAGTGCAGGGAAAACAGGTTCCTCTGGAATGGACTGACACATCTGGGGGACTCTTGGAATGGTGGCACGACCCTGGAGTTCCTCTCGCCTTTCCTGTGGAGAGCGCCTCCTCTTGAGATGCGACGGGAACGCCGGGAATTCTTTCCCTACGAAACAGGGAAAGGATCCCTCATCTCGAGCTAGGAGGCGGAAACGGGGCTCCCCTGGATGTGTGCGGGACCCCACGTGCTTCCTCTCGAGTGCAGACGGGTATGTCGGGGAACTTCTTGAGTTGCAGCAAGGGTGTGAAGGACCCTTTGGAAGTTCCAGTGGTTAGACGTGATTAGCCTCGAGAAGCCTCAGCGGAAATGGGCCTCATCTCGCCTGGAGGGCAAAACCTCCTGGATTTTCTCGAGTTGCGGCAGGTGCTCTCGACTTACGACGGGGACCTCAGGGACCCGCTCTGGTGGCCTCAGGAAAGGCCAGTCCCCATGCGAGTTCCTCGGGGGCCTCTCGGCATTCCTCTCCCGTCGATGCCGGGGCCTAAGACCTTGTGTGGAGTCGGGGCCGGAACCTGAGGATTCCTCTCCAGTGCTGACATGGATCTTGGGGTACTTCTGGAGTCTCCCCAGGGGAGTCAGTCCTCGTCTCGAATGCGGGCATGCACTAGCGCTTGCCTCCAGAGCGGTAGCAGCAGTGTCACGCAGTCCGCCGCGTGGATCAAAGGATCTATGGTTTTCCATCGAGTCTTTCCCACGAGGCTTTCCCACGAGGCTTTCCCACAGGGCTGTCCCACGTGCAACGTGGTGGGAATCGATCCTCGGCTTGAACGTCAAGGCAGTGCAGGGAAAACAGGTTCCTCTGGAATGGACTGACACATCTGGGGGACTCTTGGAATGGTGTCACGACCCTGGAGTTCCTCTCGCCTTTCCTGTGGAGAGCGCCTCCTCTTGAGATGCGACGGGAACGCCGGGAATTCTTTCCCTACGAAACAGGGAAAGGATCCCTCATCTCGAGCTAGGAGGCGGAAACGGGGCTCCCCTGGATGTGTGCGGGACCCCACGTGCTTCCTCTTGAGTGGAGACGGGTATGTCGGGAAACTTCTTGAGTTGCAGCAAGGGTGTGAAGGACCCTTTGGAAGTTCCAGTGGTTAGACGTGATTAGCCTCGAGAAGCCTCAGCGGAAATGGGCCTCATCTCGCCTGGAGGGCAAAACCTCCTGGATTTTCTCGAGTTGCGGCAGGTGCTCTCGACTTATGACGGGGACCTCAGGGACCCGCTCTGGTGGCCTCAGGAAAGGCCAGTCCCCATGCGAGATTCTTCGGGGGCCTCTCGGGATTCCTCTCCCGTCGATGTCGGGGCCTAAGACCTTGTGTGGAGTCGGGGCCGGAACCTGAGGATTCCTCTCCAGTGCTGACATGGATCTTGGGGTACTTCTGGAGTCTCCCCAGGGGAGTCAGTCCTCGTCTCGAATGCGGGCATGCACTTGCGCTTTCCTCCACAGCGGGAGCAGCAGTGTCACGCAGTCCGCCGCGTGGAACAAAGGATCTATGGTTTTCCCTCGAGTCTTTCCCACGAGGCTTTCCCACGAGGCTTTCCCACAGGGCTGTCCCACGTGCACACGTGGTGGGAGTCGATCCTCGGCTTGAACGTCAAGGCAGTGCAGGGAAAACAGGTTCCTCTGGAATGGACTGACACATCTGGGGGACTCTTGGAATGGTGGCACGACCCTGGAGTTCCTCTCGCATTTCCTGTGGAGAGCGCCTCCTCTGGAGATGCGACGGGAACGCCGGGAATTCTTTCCCTACGAAACAGGGAAAGGATCCCTCATCTCGAGCTAGGAGGCGGAAACGGGGCTCCCCTGGATGTGTGCGGGACCCCACGTGCTTCCTCTCGAGTGGAGACGGGTATGTCGCGGAACTGCTTCAGTTGCAGCAAGGGTGTGAAGGACCCTTTGGAAGTTCCAGTGGTTAGACGCGATTAGCCTCGAGAAGCCTCAGCGGAAATGGGCCTCATCTCGCCTGGAGGGCAAAACCTCCTGGATTTTCTCGAGTTGCGGCAGGTGCTCTCGACTTACGACGGGCACCTCAGGGACCCGCTCTGGTGGCCTCAGGAAAGGCCAGTCCCCATGCGAGTTCCTCGGGGGCCTCTCGGCATTCCTCTCCCGTCGATGCCGGGGCCTAAGACCTTGTGTGGAGTCGGGGCCGGAACCTGAGGATTCCTCTCCAGTGCTGACATGGATCTTCGGGTTCTTCTGGAGTCTCCCCAGGGGAGTCAGTCCTCGTCTCGAATGCGGGCATGCACTTGCGCTTTCCTCCAGAGCGGTAGCAGCAGTGTCACGCAGTCCGCCGCGTTGATCAAAGGATCTATGGTTTTCCCTCGAGTCTTTCCCACGAGGCTTTCCCACGAGGCTTTCCCACAGGGCTGTCCCACATGCACACGTGGTGGGAGTCGATCCTCGGCTTGAACATCAAGGCAGTGCAGGAAAAACAGGTTCCTCTGGAATGGACTGACACATCTGGGGGACTCTTGGAATGGTGCCACGACCCTGGAGTTCCTCTCGCCTTTCCTGTGGAGAGCGCCACCTCTTGAGATGCGACGGGAACGCCGGGAATTCTTTCCCTACGAAACAGGGAAAGGATCCCTCATCTCGAGCTAGGAGGCGGAAACGGGGCTCCCCTGGATGTGTGCGGGACCCCACGTGCTTCCTCTCGAGTGGAGACGGGTATGTCGCGGAACTGCTTCAGTTGCAGCAAGGGTGTGAAGGACCCTTTGGAAGTTCCAGTGGTTAGACGTGATTAGCCTCGAGAAGCCTCAGCGGAAATGGGCCTCATCTCGCCTGGAGGGCAAAACCTCCTGGATTTTCTCGAGTTGCGGCAGGTGCTCTCGACTTACGACGGGGACCTCAGGGACCCGCTCTGGTGGCCTCAGGAAAGGCCAGTCCCCATGCGAGTTCCTCGGGGGCCTCTCGGGATTCCTCTCCCGTCGATGCCGGGGCCTAAGACCTTGTGTGGAGTCGGGGCCGGAACCTGAGGATTCCTCTCCAGTGCTGACATGGATCTTGGGGTACTTCTGGAGTCTCCCCAGGGGAGTCAGTCCTCGTCTCGAATGCGGGCATGCACTTGCGCTTTCCTCCAGAGCGGTAGCAGCAGTGTCACGCAGTCCGCCGCGTGGATCAAACGATCAATGGTTTTCCCTCGAGTCTTTCCCACGAGGCTTTCCCACGAGGCTTTCCCACAGGGCTGTCCCACGTGCACACGTGGTGGGAGTGGATCCTCGGCTTGAACGTCAAGGCAGTGCAGGGAAAACAGGTTCCTCTGGAATGGACTGACACATCTGGGGGACTCTTGGAATGGTGGCACGACCCTGGAGTTCCTCTCGCCTTTCCTGTGGAGAGCGCCTCCTCTTGAGATGCGACGGGAACGCCGGGAATTCTTTCCCTACGAAACAGGGAAAGGATCCCTCATCTCGAGCTAGGAGGCGGAAACGGGGCTCCCCTGGATGTGTGCGGGACCCCACGTGCTTCCTCTCGAGTGGAGACGGGTATGTCGGGGAACTTCTTGAGTTGCAGCAAGGGTGTGAAGGACCCTTTGGAAGTTCCAGTGGTTAGACGTGATTAGCCTCGAGAAGCCTCAGCGGAAATGGGCCTCATCTCGCCTGGAGGGCAAAACCTCCTGGATTTTCTCGAGTTGCGGCAGGTGCTCTCGACTTACGACGGGGACCTCAGGGACCCGCTCTGGTGGCCTCAGGAAAGGCCAGTCCCCATGCGAGTTCCTCGGGGGCCTCTCGGCATTCCTCTCCCGTCGATGCCGGGGCCTAAGACCTTGTGTGGAGTCGGGGCCGGAACCTGAGGATTCCTCTCCAGTGCTGACATGGATCTTGGGGTACTTCTGGAGTCTCCCCAGGGGAGTCAGTCCTCGTCTCGAATGCGGGCATGCACTAGCGCTTGCCTCCAGAGCGGTAGCAGCAGTGTCACGCAGTCCGCCGCGTGGATCAAAGGATCTATGGTTTTCCATCGAGTCTTTCCCACGAGGCTTTCCCACGAGGCTTTCCCACAGGGCTGTCCCACGTGCAACGTGGTGGGAATCGATCCTCGGCTTGAACGTCAAGGCAGTGCAGGGAAAACAGGTTCCTCTGGAATGGACTGACACATCTGGGGGACTCTTGGAATGGTGTCACGACCCTGGAGTTCCTCTCGCCTTTCCTGTGGAGAGCGCCTCCTCTTGAGATGCGACGGGAACGCCGGGAATTCTTTCCCTACGAAACAGGGAAAGGATCCCTCATCTCGAGCTAGGAGGCGGAAACGGGGCTCCCCTGGATGTGTGCGGGACCCCACGTGCTTCCTCTTGAGTGGAGACGGGTATGTCGGGAAACTTCTTGAGTTGCAGCAAGGGTGTGAAGGACCCTTTGGAAGTTCCAGTGGTTAGACGTGATTAGCCTCGAGAAGCCTCAGCGGAAATGGGCCTCATCTCGCCTGGAGGGCAAAACCTCCTGGATTTTCTCGAGTTGCGGCAGGTGCTCTCGACTTATGACGGGGACCTCAGGGACCCGCTCTGGTGGCCTCAGGAAAGGCCAGTCCCCATGCGAGATTCTTCGGGGGCCTCTCGGGATTCCTCTCCCGTCGATGTCGGGGCCTAAGACCTTGTGTGGAGTCGGGGCCGGAACCTGAGGATTCCTCTCCAGTGCTGACATGGATCTTGGGGTACTTCTGGAGTCTCCCCAGGGGAGTCAGTCCTCGTCTCGAATGCGGGCATGCACTTGCGCTTTCCTCCACAGCGGGAGCAGCAGTGTCACGCAGTCCGCCGCGTGGAACAAAGGATCTATGGTTTTCCCTCGAGTCTTTCCCACGAGGCTTTCCCACGAGGCTTTCCCACAGGGCTGTCCCACGTGCACACGTGGTGGGAGTCGATCCTCGGCTTGAACGTCAAGGCAGTGCAGGGAAAACAGGTTCCTCTGGAATGGACTGACACATCTGGGGGACTCTTGGAATGGTGGCACGACCCTGGAGTTCCTCTCGCATTTCCTGTGGAGAGCGCCTCCTCTGGAGATGCGACGGGAACGCCGGGAATTCTTTCCCTACGAAACAGGGAAAGGATCCCTCATCTCGAGCTAGGAGGCGGAAACGGGGCTCCCCTGGATGTGTGCGGGACCCCACGTGCTTCCTCTCGAGTGGAGACGGGTATGTCGCGGAACTGCTTCAGTTGCAGCAAGGGTGTGAAGGACCCTTTGGAAGTTCCAGTGGTTAGACGCGATTAGCCTCGAGAAGCCTCAGCGGAAATGGGCCTCATCTCGCCTGGAGGGCAAAACCTCCTGGATTTTCTCGAGTTGCGGCAGGTGCTCTCGACTTACGACGGGCACCTCAGGGACCCGCTCTGGTGGCCTCAGGAAAGGCCAGTCCCCATGCGAGTTCCTCGGGGGCCTCTCGGCATTCCTCTCCCGTCGATGCCGGGGCCTAAGACCTTGTGTGGAGTCGTGGCCGGAACCTGAGGATTCCTCTCCAGTGCTGACATGGATCTTCGGGTTCTTCTGGAGTCTCCCCAGGGGAGTCAGTCCTCGTCTCGAATGCGGGCATGCACTTGCGCTTTCCTCCATAGCGGTAGCAGCAGTGTCACGCAGTCCGCCGCCTGGATCAAAGGATCTATGGTTTTCCCTCGAGTCTTTCCCACGAGGCTTTCCCACGAGGCTTTCCCACAGGGCTGTCCCACGTGCACACGTGGTGGGAGTCGATCCTCGGCTTGAACGTCAAGGCAGTGCAGGGAAAACAGGTTCCTCTGGAATGGACTGACACATCTGAGGGACTCTTGGAATGGTGGCACGACCCTGGAGTTCCTCTCGCCTTTCCTGTGGAGAGCGCCTCCTCTTGAGATGCAACGGGAACGCCGGGAATTCTTTCCCTACGAAACAGGGAAAGGATCCCTCATCTCGAGCTAGGAGGCGGAAACGGGGCTCCCCTGGATGTGTGCGGGACACCACGTGCTTCCTCTCGAGTGGAGACGGGTATGTCGGGAAACTTCTTGAGTTGCAGCAAGGGTGTGAAGGACCCTTTGGAAGTTCCAGTGGTTAGATGTGATTAGCCTCGAGAAGCCTCAGCGGAAATGGGCCTCATCTCGCCTGGAGGGCAAAACCTCCTGGATTTTCTCCAGTTGCGGCAGGTGCTCTCGACTTACGACGGGCACTTCAGGGACCCGCTCTGGTGGCCTCAGGAAAGGCCAGTCCCCATGCGAGTTCCTCGGGGGCCTCTCGGCATTCCTCTCCCGTCAATGCCGGGGCCTAAGACCTTGTGTGGAGTCGGGGCCGGAACCTGAGGATTCCTCTCCAGTGCTGACATGGATCTTGGGGTACTTCTGGAGTCTCCCCAGGGGAGTCAGTCCTCGTCTCGAATGCGGGCATGCACTTGCGCTTTCCTCCAGAGCGGTAGCAGCAGTGTCACGCAGTCCGCCGCGTGGATCAAAGGATCTATGGTTTTCCCTCGAGTCTTTCCCACGAGGCTTTCCCACGAGGCTTTCCCACAGGGCTGTCCCACATGCACACGTGGTGGGAGTCGATCCTCGGCTTGAACATCAAGGCAGTGCAGGAAAAACAGGTTCCTCTGGAATGGACTGACACATCTGGGGGTCTCTTGGAATGGTGGCACGACCCTGGAGTTCCTCTCGCCTTTCCTGTGGAGAGCGCCACCTCTTGAGATGCGACGGGAACGCCGGGAATTCTTTCCCTACGAAACAGGGAAAGGATCCCTCATCTCGAGCTAGGAGGCGGAAACGGGGCTCCCCTGGATGTGTGCGGGACCCCACGTGCTTCCCCTCGAGTGGAGACGGGTATGTCGCGGAACTGCTTCAGTTGCAGCAAGGGTGTGAAGGACCCTTTGGAAGTTCCAGTGGTTAGACGTGATTAGCCTCGAGAAGCCTCAGCGGAAATGGGCCTCATCTCGCCTGGAGGGCAAAACCTCCTGGATTTTCTCGAGTTGCGGCAGGTGCTCTCGACTTACGACGGGGACCTCAGGGACCCGCTCTGGTGGCCTCAGGAAAGGCCAGTCCCCATGCGAGTTCCTCGGGGGCCTCTCGGGATTCCTCTCCCGTCCATGCCGGGGCCTAAGACCTTGTGTGGAGTCGGGGCCGGAACCTGAGGATTCCTCTCCAGTGCTGACATGGATCTTGGGGTATTTCTGGAGTCTCCCCAGGGGAGTCAGTCCTCGTCTCGAATGCGGGCATGCACTTGCGCTTTCCTCCAGAGCGGTAGCAGCAGTGTCACGCAGTCCGCCGCATGGATCAAAGGATCTATGGTTTTCCCTCGAGTCTTTCCCACGAGGCTTTCCCACGAGGCTTTCCCACAGGGCTGTCCCACATGCACACGTGGTGGGAGTCGATCCTCGGGTTGAACGTCAAGGCAGTGCAGGGAAAACAGGTTCCTCTGGAATGGACTGACACATCTGGGGGTCTCTTGGAATGGTGCCACGACCCTGGAGTTCCTCTCTCCTTTCCTGTTGAGAGCACCGCCTCTTGAGATGCGACGTGAACGCCGGGAATTCTTTCCCTACGAAACAGGGAAAAGATCCCTCATCTCGAGCTAGGAGGAGGAAACGGGGCTCCTCTGGATGTGTGCGGGACCGCACGTGCTTCCTCTCGAGTGGAGACGGGTATGTCGCGGAACTGCTTCAGTTGCAGCAAGGGTGTGAAGGACCCTTTGGAAGTTCCAGTGGTTAGATGTGATTAGCCTCGAGAAGCCTCAGCGGAAATGGGCCTCATCTCGCCTGGAGGGCAAAACCTCCTGGATTTTCTCGAGTTGCGGCAGGTGCTCTCGACTTACGATGGGGACCTCAGGGACCCGCTCTGGTGGCCTCAGGAAAGGCCAGTCCCCATGCGAGTTCCTCGGGGGCCTCTCGGCATTCCTCTCCCGTAGATGCCGGGGCCTAAGACCTTGTGTGGAGTCGGGGCCGGAACCTGAGGATTCCTCTCCAGTGCTGACATGGATCTTGGGGTACTCCTGGAGTCTCCCCAGGGGAGTCAGTCCTCGTCTCGAATGCGGGCATGCACTTGCGCTTTCCTCCAGAGCGGTAGCAGCAGTGTCACGCAGTCCGCCGCATGGATCAAAGGATCTATGGTTTTCCCTCGAGTCTTTCCCACGAGGCTTTCCCACGAGTCTTTCCCACAGGGCTGTCCCACGTGCACACGTGGTGGGAGTCGATCCTCGGCTTGAACGTCAAGGCAGTGCAGGGAAAACAGGTTCCTCTGGAATGGACTGACACATCTGGGGGACTCTTGGAATGGTGGCACGACCCTGGAGTTCCTCTCGCCTTTCCTGTGGAGAGCGCCTCCTCTTGAGATGCGACGGGAACGCCGGGAATTCTTTCCCTACGAAACAGGGAAAGGATCCCTCATCTCGAGCTAGGAGGCGGAAACGGGGCTCCCCTGGATGTGTGCGGGACCCCACGTGCTTCCTCTCGAGTGGAGACGGGTATGTCGCGGAACTGCTTCAGTTGCAGCAAGGGTGTGAAGGACCCTTTGGAAGTTCCAGTGGTTAGATGTGATTAGCCTCGAGAAGCCTCAGCGGAAATGGGCCTCATCTCGCCTGGAGGGCAAAACCTCCTGGATTTTCTCGAGTTGCGGCAGGTGCTCTCGACTTACGATGGGGACCTCAGGGACCCGCTCTGGTGGCCTCAGGAAAGGCCAGTCCCCATGCGAGTTCCTCGGGGGCCTCTCGGCATTCCTCTCCCGTCGATGCCGGGGCCTAAGACCTTGTGTGGAGTCGGGGCCGGAACCTGAGGATTCCTCTCCAGTGCTGACATGGATCTTGGGGTACTTCTGGAGTCTCCCCAGGGGAGTCAGTCCTCGTCTCGAATGCGGGCATGCACTTGCGCTTTCCTCCAGAGCGGTAGCAGCAGTGTCACGCAGTCCGCCACGTGGATCAAACGATCTATGGTTTTCCCTCGAGTCTTTCCCACGAGGCTTTCCCACGAGGCTTTCCCACAGGGCTGTCCCACGTGCACACGTGGTGGGAGTGGATCCTCGGCTTGAACGTCAAGGCAGTGCAGGGAAAACAGGTTCCTCTGGAATGGACTGACACATCTGGGGGACTCTTGGCATGGTCGCACGACCCTGGAGTTCCTCTCGCCTTTCCTGTGGAGAGCGCCTCCTCTTGAGATGCGACGGGAACGCCGGGAATTCTTTCCCTACGAAACAGGGAAAGGATCCCTCATCTCGAGCTAGGAGGCGGAAACGGGGCTCCCCTGGATGTGTGCGGGACCCCACGTGCTTCCTCTCGAGTGGAGACGGGTATGTCGGGGAAGTTCTTGAGTTGCAGCAAGGGTGTGAAGGACCCATGGAAGTTCCAGTGGTTAGACGTGATTAGCCTTGAGAAGCCTCAGCGGAAATGGGCCTCATCTCGCCTGGAGGGCAAAACCTCCTGGATTTTCTCGAGTTGCGGCAGGTGCTCTCGACCTACGACGGTGACCTCAGGGACCCGCTCTGGTGGCCTCAGGAAAGGCCAGTCCCCATGCGAGTTCCTCGGGGGCCTCTCGGGATTCCTCTCCCGTCGATGCCGGGGCCTAAGACCTTGTGTGGAGTCGGGGCCGGAACCTGAGGATTCCTCTCCAGTGCTGACATGGATCTTGGGGTACTTCTGGAGTCTCCCCAGGGGAGTCAGTCCTCGTCTCGAATGCGGGCATGCACTTGCGATTTCCTCCAGAGCGGTAGCAGCAGTGTCACGCAGTCCGCCGCGTGGATCAAAGGATCTATGGTTTTCCCTCGAGTCTTTCCCACGAGGCTTTCCCACGAGGCTTTCCCACAGGGCTGTCCCACGTGCACACGTGGTGGGAGTGGATCCTCGGCTTGAACGTCAAGGCAGTGCAGGGAAAACATGTTCCTCTGGAATGGACTGACACATCTGGGGGTCTCTTGGAATGGTGGCACGACCCTGGAGTTCCTCTCGCCTTTCCTGTGGAGAGCGCCTCCTCTTGAGATGCGACGGGAACGCCGGGAATTCTTTCCCTACGAAACAGGGAAAGGATCCCTCATCTCGAGCTAGGAGGCGGAAACGGGGCTCCCCTGGATGTGTGCGGGACCCCACGTGCTTCCTCTCGAGTGGAGACGGGTATGTCGGGGAACTTCTTGAGTTGCAGCAAGGGTGTGAAGGACCCTTTGGAAGTTCCAGTGGTTAGACGTGATTAGCCTCGAGAAGCCTCAGCGGAAATGGGCCTCATCTCGCCTGGAGGGCAAAACCTCCTGGATTTTCTCGAGTTGCGGCAGGTGCTCTCGACTTACGACGGGGACCTCAGGGACCCGCTCTGGTGGCCTCAGGAAAGGCCAGTCCCCATGCGAGTTCCTCGGGGGCCTCTCGGGATTCCTCTCCCGTCGATGCCGGGGCCTAAGACCTTGTGTGGAGTCGGGGCCGGAACCTGAGGATTCCTCTCCAGTGCTGACATGGATCTTGGGGTACTTCTGGAGTCTCCCCAGGGGAGTCAGTCCTCGTCTCGAATGCGGGCATGCACTTGCGCTTGCCTCCAGAGCGGTAGCAGCAGTGTCACGCAGTCCGCCGCGTGGATCAAAGGATCTATGGTTTTCCATCGAGTCTTTCCCACGAGGCTTTTCCACGAGGCTTTCCCACAGGGCTGTCCCACGTGCACACGTGGTGGGAATCGATCCTCGGCTTGAACGTCAAGGCAGTGCAGGGAAAACAGGTTCCTCTGGAATGGACTGACACATCTGGGGGACTCTTGGAATGGTGTCACGACCCTGGAGTTCCTCTCGCCTTTCCTGTGGAGAGCGCCTCCTCTTGAGATGCGACGGGAACGCCGGGAATTCTTTCCCTACGAAACAGGGAAAGGATCCCTCATCTCGAGCTAGGAGGCGGAAACGGGGCTCCCCTGGATGTGTGCGGGACCCCACGTGCTTCCTCTTGAGTGGAGACGGGTATGTCGGGAAACTTCTTGAGTTGCAGCAAGGGTGTGAAGGACCCTTTGGAAGTTCCAGTGGTTAGACGTGATTAGCCTCGAGAAGCCTCAGCGGAAATGGGCCTCATCTCGCCTGGAGGGCAAAACCTCCTGGATTTTCTCGAGTTGCGGCAGGTGCTCTCGACTTATGACGGGGACCTCAGGGACCCGCTCTGGTGGCCTCAGGAAAGGCCAGTCCCCATGCGAGATTCTTCGGGGGCCTCTCGGGATTCCTCTCCCGTCGATGTCGGGGCCTAAGACCTTGTGTGGAGTCGGGGCCGGAACCTGAGGATTCCTCTCCAGTGCTGACATGGATCTTGGGGTACTTCTGGAGTCTCCCCAGGGGAGTCAGTCCTCGTCTCGAATGCGGGCATGCACTTGCGCTTTCCTCCACAGCGGGAGCAGCAGTGTCACGCAGTCCGCCGCGTGGAACAAAGGATCTATGGTTTTCCCTCGAGTCTTTCCCACGAGGCTTTCCCACGAGGCTTTCCCACAGGGCTGTCCCACGTGCACACGTGGTGGGAGTCGATCCTCGGCTTGAACGTCAAGGCAGTGCAGGGAAAACAGGTTCCTCTGGAATGGACTGACACATCTGGGGGACTCTTGGAATGGTGGCACGACCCTGGAGTTCCTCTCGCATTTCCTGTGGAGAGCGCCTCCTCTGGAGATGCGACGGGAACGCCGGGAATTCTTTCCCTACGAAACAGGGAAAGGATCCCTCATCTCGAGCTAGGAGGCGGAAACGGGGCTCCCCTGGATGTGTGCGGGACCCCACGTGCTTCCTCTCGAGTGGAGACGGGTATGTCGCAGAACTGCTTCAGTTGCAGCAAGGGTGTGAAGGACCCTTTGGAAGTTCCAGTGGTTAGACGCGATTAGCCTCGAGAAGCCTCAGCGGAAATGGGCCTCATCTCGCCTGGAGGGCAAAACCTCCTGGATTTTCTCGAGTTGCGGCAGGTGCTCTCGACTTACGACGGGCACCTCAGGGACCCGCTCTGGTGGCCTCAGGAAAGGCCAGTCCCCATGCGAGTTCCTCGGGGGCCTCTCGGCATTCCTCTCCCGTCGATGCCGGGGCCTAAGACCTTGTGTGGAGTCGGGGCCGGAACCTGAGGATTCCTCTCCAGTGCTGACATGGATCTTCGGGTTCTTCTGGAGTCTCCCCAGGGGAGTCAGTCCTCGTCTCGAATGCGGGCATGCACTTGCGCTTTCCTCCATAGCGGTAGCAGCAGTGTCACGCAGTCCGCCGCCTGGATCAAAGGATCTATGGTTTTCCCTCGAGTCTTTCCCACGAGGCTTTCCCACGAGGCTTTCCCACAGGGCTGTCCCACGTGCACACGTGGTGGGAGTCGATCCTCGGCTTGAACGTCAAGGCAGTGCAGGGAAAACAGGTTCCTCTGGAATGGACTGACACATCTGGGGGACTCTTGGAATGGTGGCACGACCCTGGAGTTCCTCTCGCCTTTCCTGTGGAGAGCGCCTCCTCTTGAGATGCGACGGGAACGCCGGGAATTCTTTCCCTACGAAACAGGGAAAGGATCCCTCATCTCGAGCTAGGAGGCGGAAACGGGGCTCCCCTGGATGTGTGCGGGACACCACGTGCTTCCTCTCGAGTGGAGACGGGTATGTCGGGAAACTTCTTGAGTTGCAGCAAGGGTGTGAAGGACCCTTTGGAAGTTCCAGTGGTTAGATGTGATTAGCCTCGAGAAGCCTCAGCGGAAATGGGCCTCATCTCGCCTGGAGGGCAAAACCTCCTGGATTTTCTCCAGTTGCGGCAGGTGCTCTCGACTTACGACGGGCACTTCAGGGACCCGCTCTGGTGGCCTCAGGAAAGGCCAGTCCCCATGCGAGTTCCTCGGGGGCCTCTCGGCATTCCTCTCCCGTCAATGCCGGGGCCTAAGACCTTGTGTGGAGTCGGGGCCGGAACCTGAGGATTCCTCTCCAGTGCTGACATGGATCTTGGGGTACTTCTGGAGTCTCCCCAGGGGAGTCAGTCCTCGTCTCGAATGCGGGCATGCACTTGCGCTTTCCTCCAGAGCGGTAGCAGCAGTGTCACGCAGTCCGCCGCGTGGATCAAAGGATCTATGGTTTTCCCTCGAGTCTTTCCCACGAGGCTTTCCCACGAGGCTTTCCCACAGGGCTGTCCCACATGCACACGTGGTGGGAGTCGATCCTCGGCTTGAACATTAAGGCAGTGCAGGAAAAACAGGTTCCTCTGGAATGGACTGACACATCTGGGGGTCTCTTGGAATGGTGGCACGACCCTGGAGTTCCTCTCGCCTTTCCTGTGGAGAGCGCCACCTCTTGAGATGCGACGGGAACGCCGGGAATTCTTTCCCTACGAAACAGGGAAAGGATCCCTCATCTCGAGCTAGGAGGCGGAAACGGGGCTCCCCTGGATGTGTGCGGGACCCCACGTGCTTCCCCTCGAGTGGAGACGGGTATGTCGCGGAACTGCTTCAGTTGCAGCAAGGGTGTGAAGGACCCTTTGGAAGTTCCAGTGGTTAGACGTGATTAGCCTCGAGAAGCCTCAGCGGAAATGGGCCTCATCTCGCCTGGAGGGCAAAACCTCCTGGATTTTCTCGAGTTGCGGCAGGTGCTCTCGACTTACGACGGGGACCTCAGGGACCCGCTCTGGTGGCCTCAGGAAAGGCCAGTCCCCATGCGAGTTCCTCGGGGGCCTCTCGGGATTCCTCTCCCGTCCATGCCGGGGCCTAAGACCTTGTGTGCAGTCGGGGCCGGAACCTGAGGATTCCTCTCCAGTGCTGACATGGATCTTGGGGTATTTCTGGAGTCTCCCCAGGGGAGTCAGTCCTCGTCTCGAATGCGGGCATGCACTTGCGCTTTCCTCCAGAGCGGTAGCAGCAGTGTCACGCAGTCCGCCGCATGGATCAAAGGATCTATGGTTTTCCCTCGAGTCTTTCCCACGAGGCTTTCCCACGAGGCTTTCCCACAGGGCTGTCCCACATGCACACGTGGTGGGAGTCGATCCTCGGGTTGAACGTCAAGGCAGTGCAGGGTAAACAGGTTCCTCTGGAATGGACTGACACATCTGGGGGTCTCTTGGAATGGTGCCACGACCCTGGAGTTCCTCTCTCCTTTCCTGTTGAGAGCACCGCCTCTTGAGATGCGACGTGAACGCCGGGAATTCTTTCCCTACGAAACAGGGAAAAGATCCCTCATCTCGAGCTAGGAGGAGGAAACGGGGCTCCTCTGGATGTGTGCGGGACCGCACGTGCTTCCTCTCGAGTGGAGACGGGTATGTCGCGGAACTGCTTCAGTTGCAGCAAGGGTGTGAAGGACCCTTTGGAAGTTCCAGTGGTTAGATGTGATTAGCCTCGAGAAGCCTCAGCGGAAATGGGCCTCATCTCGCCTGGAGGGCAAAACCTCCTGGATTTTCTCGAGTTGCGGCAGGTGCTCTCGACTTACGATGGGGACCTCAGGGACCCGCTCTGGTGGCCTCAGGAAAGGCCAGTCCCCATGCGAGTTCCTCGGGGGCCTCTCGGCATTCCTCTCCCGTAGATGCCGGGGCCTAAGACCTTGTGTGGAGTCGGGGCCGGAACCTGAGGATTCCTCTCCAGTGCTGACATGGATCTTGGGGTACTCCTGGAGTCTCCCCAGGGGAGTCAGTCCTCGTCTCGAATGCGGGCATGCACTTGCGCTTTCCTCCAGAGCGGTAGCAGCAGTGTCACGCAGTCCGCCGCATGGATCAAAGGATCTATGGTTTTCCCTCGAGTCTTTCCCACGAGGCTTTCCCACGAGGCTTTCCCACAGGGCTGTCCCACGTGCACACGTGGTGGGAGTCGATCCTCGGCTTGAACGTCAAGGCAGTGCAGGGAAAACAGGTTCCTCTGGAATGGACTGACACATCTGGGGGACTCTTGGAATGGTGGCACGACCCTGGAGTTCCTCTCGCCTTTCCTGTGGAGAGCGCCTCCTCTTGAGATGCGACGGGAACGCCGGGAATTCTTTCCCTACGAAACAGGGAAAGGATCCCTCATCTCGAGCTAGGAGGCGGAAACGGGGCTCCCCTGGATGTGTGCGGGACCCCACGTGCTTCCTCTCGAGTGGAGACGGGTATGTCGCGGAACTGCTTCAGTTGCAGCAAGGGTGTGAAGGACCCTTTGGAAGTTCCAGTGGTTAGATGTGATTAGCCTCGAGAAGCCTCAGCGGAAATGGGCCTCATCTCGCCTGGAGGGCAAAACCTCCTGGATTTTCTCGAGTTGCGGCAGGTGCTCTCGACTTACGATGGGGACCTCAGGGACCCGCTCTGGTGGCCTCAGGAAAGGCCAGTCCCCATGCGAGTTCCTCGGGGGCCTCTCGGCATTCCTCTCCCGTCGATGCCGGGGCCTAAGACCTTGTGTGGAGTCGGGGCCGGAACCTGAGGATTCCTCTAAAGTGCTGACATGGATCTTGGGGTACTTCTGGAGTCTCCCCAGGGGAGTCAGTCCTCGTCTCGAATGCGGGCATGCACTTGCGCTTTCCTCCAGAGCGGTAGCAGCAGTGTCACGCAGTCCGCCACGTGGATCAAACGATCTATGGTTTTCCCTCGAGTCTTTCCCACGAGGCTTTCCCACGAGGCTTTCCCACAGGGCTGTCCCACGTGCACACGTGGTGGGAGTGGATCCTCGGCTTGAACGTCAAGGCAGTGCAGGGAAAACAGGTTCCTCTGGAATGGACTGACACATCTGGGGGACTCTTGGCATGGTCGCACGACCCTGGAGTTCCTCTCGCCTTTCCTGTGGAGAGCGCCTCCTCTTGAGATGCGACGGGAACGCCTGGAATTCTTTCCCTACGAAACAGGGAAAGGATCCCTCATCTCGAGCTAGGAGGCGGAAACGGGGCTCCCCTGGATGTGTGCGGGACCCCACGTGCTTCCTCTCGAGTGGAGACGGGTATGTCGGGGAAGTTCTTGAGTTGCAGCAAGGGTGTGAAGGACCCATGGAAGTTCCAGTGGTTAGACGTGATTAGCCTTGAGAAGCCTCAGCGGAAATGGGCCTCATCTCGCCTGGAGGGCAAAACCTCCTGGATTTTCTCGAGTTGCGGCAGGTGCTCTCGACCTACGACGGTGACCTCAGGGACCCGCTCTGGTGGCCTCAGGAAAGGCCAGTCCCCATGCGAGTTCCTCGGGGGCCTCTCGGGATTCCTCTCCCGTCGATGCCGGGGCCTAAGACCTTGTGTGGAGTCGGGGCCGGAACCTGAGGATTCCTCTCCAGTGCTGACATGGATCTTGGGGTACTTCTGGAGTCTCCCCAGGGGAGTCAGTCCTCGTCTCGAATGCGGGCATGCACTTGCGATTTCCTCCAGAGCGGTAGCAGCAGTGTCACGCAGTCCGCCGCGTGGATCAAAGGATCTATGGTTTTCCCTCGAGTCTTTCCCACGAGGCTTTCCCACGAGGCTTTCCCACAGGGCTGTCCCACGTGCACACGTGGTGGGAGTGGATCCTCGGCTTGAACGTCAAGGCAGTGCAGGGAAAACATGTTACTCTGGAATGGACTGACACATCTGGGGGTCTCTTGGAATGGTGGCACGACCCTGGAGTTCCTCTCGCCTTTCCTGTGGAGAGCGCCTCCTCTTGAGATGCGACGGGAACGCCGGGAATTCTTTCCCTACGAAACAGGGAAAGGATCCCTCATCTCGAGCTAGGAGGCGGAAACGGGGCTCCCCTGGATGTGTGCGGGACCCCACGTGCTTCCTCTCGAGTGGAGACGGGTATGTCGGGGAACTTCTTGAGTTGCAGCAAGGGTGTGAAGGACCCTTTGGAAGTTCCAGTGGTTAGACGTGATTAGCCTCGAGAAGCCTCAGCGGAAATGGGCCTCATCTCGCCTGGAGGGCAAAACCTCCTGGATTTTCTCGAGTTGCGGCAGGTGCTCTCGACTTACGACGGGGACCTCAGGGACCCGCTCTGGTGGCCTCAGGAAAGGCCAGTCCCCATGCGAGTTCCTCGGGGGCCTCTCGGCATTCCTCTCCCGTCGATGCCGGGGCCTAAGACCTTGTGTGGAGTCGGGGCCGGAACCTGAGGATTCCTCTCCAGTGCTGACATGGATCTTGGGGTACTTCTGGAGTCTCCCCAGGGGAGTCAGTCCTCGTCTCGAATGCGGGCATGCACTTGCGCTTGCCTCCAGAGCGGTAGCAGCAGTGTCACGCAGTCCGCCGCGTGGATCAAAGGATCTATGGTTTTTCATCGAGTCTTTCCCACGAGGCTTTTCCACGAGGCTTTCCCACAGGGCTGTCCCACGTGCACACGTGGTGGGAATCGATCCTCGGCTTGAACGTCAAGGCAGTGCAGGGAAAACAGGTTCCTCTGGAATGGACTGACACATCTGGGGGACTCTTGGAATGGTGTCACGACCCTGGAGTTCCTCTCGCCTTTCCTGTGGAGAGCGCCTCCTCTTGAGATGCGACGGGAACGCCGGGAATTCTTTCCCTACGAAACAGGGAAAGGATCCCTCATCTCGAGCTAGGAGGCGGAAACGGGGCTCCCCTGGATGTGTGCGGGACCCCACGTGCTTCCTCTTGAGTGGAGACGGGTATGTCGGGAAACTTCTTGAGTTGCAGCAAGGGTGTGAAGGACCCTTTGGAAGTTCCAGTGGTTAGACGTGATTAGCCTCGAGAAGCCTCAGCGGAAATGGGCCTCATCTCGCCTGGAGGGCAAAACCTCCTGGATTTTCTCGAGTTGCGGCAGGTGCTCTCGACTTATGACGGGGACCTCAGGGACCCGCTCTGGTGGCCTCAGGAAAGGCCAGTCCCCATGCGAGATTCTTCGGGGGCCTCTCGGGATTCCTCTCCCGTCGATGTCGGGGCCTAAGACCTTGTGTGGAGTCGGGGCCGGAACCTGAGGATTCCTCTCCAGTGCTGACATGGATCTTGGGGTACTTCTGGAGTCTCCCCAGGGGAGTCAGTCCTCGTCTCGAATGCGGGCATGCACTTGCGCTTTCCTCCACAGCGGGAGCAGCAGTGTCACGCAGTCCGCCGCGTGGAACAAAGGATCTATGGTTTTCCCTCGAGTCTTTCCCACGAGGCTTTCCCACGAGGCTTTCCCACAGGGCTGTCCCACGTGCACACGTGGTGGGAGTCGATCCTCGGCTTGAACGTCAAGGCAGTGCAGGGAAAACAGGTTCCTCTGGAATGGACTGACACATCTGGGGGACTCTTGGAATGGTGGCACGACCCTGGAGTTCCTCTCGCATTTCCTGTGGAGAGCGCCTCCTCTGGAGATGCGACGGGAACGCCGGGAATTCTTTCCCTACGAAACAGGGAAAGGATCCCTCATCTCGAGCTAGGAGGCGGAAACGGGGCTCCCCTGGATGTGTGCGGGACCCCACGTGCTTCCTCTCGAGTGGAGACGGGTATGTCGCAGAACTGCTTCAGTTGCAGCAAGGGTGTGAAGGACCCTTTGGAAGTTCCAGTGGTTAGACGCTATTAGCCTCGAGAAGCCTCAGCGGAAATGGGCCTCATCTCGCCTGGAGGGCAAAACCTCCTGGATTTTCTCGAGTTGCGGCAGGTGCTCTCGACTTACGATGGGCACCTCAGGGACCCGCTCTGGTGGCCTCAGGAAAGGCCAGTCCCCATGCGAGTTCCTCGGGGGCCTCTCGGCATTCCTCTCCCGTCGATGCCGGGGCCTAAGACCTTGTGTGGAGTCGGGGCCGGAACCTGAGGATTCCTCTCCAGTGCTGACATGGATCTTCGGGTTCTTCTGGAGTCTCCCCAGGGGAGTCAGTCCTCGTCTCGAATGCGGGCATGCACTTGCGCTTTCCTCCATAGCGGTAGCAGCAGTGTCACGCAGTCCGCCGCCTGGATCAAAGGATCTATGGTTTTCCCTCGAGTCTTTCCCACGAGGCTTTCCCACGAGGCTTTCCCACAGGGCTGTCCCACGTGCACACGTGGTGGGAGTCGATCCTCGGCTTGAACGTCAAGGCAGTGCAGGGAAAACAGGTTCCTCTGGAATGGACTGACACATCTGGGGGACTCTTGGAATGGTGTCACGACCCTGGAGTTCCTCTCGCCTTTCCTGTGGAGAGCGCCTCCTCTTGAGATGCGACGGGAACGCCGGGAATTCTTTCCCTACGAAACAGGGAAAGGATCCCTCATCTCGAGCTAGGAGGCGGAAACGGGGCTCCCCTGGATGTGTGCGGGACACCACGTGCTTCCTCTCGAGTGGAGACGGGTATGTCGGGAAACTTCTTGAGTTGCAGCAAGGGTGTGAAGGACCCTTTGGAAGTTCCAGTGGTTAGATGTGATTAGCCTCGAGAAGCCTCAGCGGAAATGGGCCTCATCTCGCCTGGAGGGCAAAACCTCCTGGATTTTCTCCAGTTGCGGCAGGTGCTCTCGACTTACGACGGGCACATCAGGGACCCGCTCTGGTGGCCTCAGGAAAGGCCAGTCCCCATGCGAGTTCCTCGGGGGCCTCTCGGCATTCCTCTCCCGTCAATGCCGGGGCCTAAGACCTTGTGTGGAGTCGGGGCCGGAACCTGAGGATTCCTCTCCAGTGCTGACATGGATCTTGGGGTACTTCTGGAGTCTCCCCAGGGGAGTCAGTCCTCGTCTCGAATGCGGGCATGCACTTGCGCTTTCCTCCAGAGCGGTAGCAGCAGTGTCACGCAGTCCGCCGCGTGGATCAAAGGATCTATGGTTTTCCCTCGAGTCTTTCCCACGAGGCTTTCCCACGAGGCTTTCCCACAGGGCTGTCCCACATGCACACGTGGTGGGAGTCGATCCTCGGCTTGAACATCAAGGCAGTGCAGGAAAAACAGGTTCCTCTGGAATGGACTGACACATCTGGGGGTCTCTTGGAATGGTGCCACGACCCTGGAGTTCCTCTCGCCTTTCCTGTGGAGAGCGCCACCTCTTGAGATGCGACGGGAACGCCGGGAATTCTTTCCCTACGAAACAGGGAAAGGATCCCTCATCTCGAGCTAGGAGGCGGAAACGGGGCTCCCCTGGATGTGTGCGGGACCCCACGTGCTTCCTCTCGAGTGGAGACGGGTATGTCGGGGAACTTCTTGAGTTGCAGCAAGGGTGTGAAGGACCCTTTGGAAGTTCCAGTGGTTAGACGTGATTAGCCTCGAGAAGCCTCAGCGGAAATGGGCCTCATCTCGCCTGGAGGGCAAAACCTCCTGGATTTTCTCGAGTTGCGGCAGGTGCTCTCGACTTACGACGGGGACCTCAGGGACCCGCTCTGGTGGCCTCAGGAAAGGCCAGTCCCCATGCGAGTTCCTCGGGGGCCTCTCGGGATTCCTCTCCCGTCCATGCCGGGGCCTAAGACCTTGTGTGGAGTCGGGGCCGGAACCTGAGGATTCCTCTCCAGTGCTGACATGGATCTTGGGGTACTTCTGGAGTCTCCCCAGGGGAGTCAGTCCTCGTCTCGAATGCGGGCATGCACTTGCGCTTTCCTCCAGAGCGGTAGCAGCAGTGTCACGCAGTCCGCCGCGTGGATCAAAGGATCTATGGTTTTCCCTCGAGTCTTTCCCACGAGGCTTTCCCACGAGGCTTTCCCACAGGGCTGTCCCACATGCACACGTGGTGGGAGTCGATCCTCGGGTTGAACGTCAAGGCAGTGCAGGGAAAACAGGTTCCTCTGGAATGGACTGACACATCTGGGGGTCTCTTGGAATGGTGCCACGACCCTGGCGTTCCTCTCTCCTTTCCTTTGGAGAGCACCACCTCTTGAGATGCGACGTGAACGCCGGGAATTCTTTCCCTACGAAACAGGGAAAAGATCCCTCATCTCGAGCTAGGAGGAGGAAACGGGGCTCCTCTGGATGTGTGCGGGACCGCACGTGCTTCCTCTCGAGTGGAGACGGGTATGTCGCGGAACTGCTTCAGTTGCAGCAAGGGTGTGAAGGACCCTTTGGAAGTTCCAGTGGTTAGATGTGATTAGCCTCGAGAAGCCTCAGCGGAAATGGGCCTCATCTCGCCTGGAGGGCAAAACCTCCTGGATTTTCTCGAGTTGCGGCAGGTGCTCTCGACTTACGATGGGGACCTCAGGGACCCGCTCTGGTGGCCTCAGGAAAGGCCAGTCCCCATGCGAGTTCCTCGGGGGCCTCTCGGCATTCCTCTCCCGTCGATGCCGGGGCCTAAGACATTGTGTGGAGTCGGGGCCGGAACCTGAGGATTCCTCTCCAGTGCTGACATGGATCTTGGGGTACTCCTGGAGTCTCCCCAGGGGAGTCAGTCCTCGTCTCGAATGCGGGCATGCACTTGCGCTTTCCTCCAGAGCGGTAGCAGCAGTGTCACGCAGTCCGCCGCATGGATCAAAGGATCTATGGTTTTCCCTCGAGTCTTTCCCACGAGGCTTTCCCACGAGGCTTTCCCACAGGGCTGTCCCACGTGCACACGTGGTGGGAGTCGATCCTCGGCTTGAACGTCAAGGCAGTGCAGGGAAAACAGGTTCCTCTGGAATGGACTGACACATCTGGGGGACTCTTGGAATGGTGTCACGACCCTGGAGTTCCTCTCGCCTTTCCTGTGGAGAGCGCCTCCTCTTGAGATGCGACGGGAACGCCGGGAATTCTTTCCCTACGAAACAGGGAAAGGATCCCTCATCTCGAGCTAGGAGGCGGAAACGGGGCTCCCCTGGATGTGTGCGGGACCCCACGTGCTTCCTCTCGAGTGGAGACGGGTATGTCGCGGAACTGCTTCAGTTGCAGCAAGGGTGTGAAGGACCCTTTGGAAGTTCCAGTGGTTAGATGTGATTAGCCTCGAGAAGCCTCAGCGGAAATGGGCCTCATCTCGCCTGGAGGGCAAAACCTCCTGGATTTTCTCGAGTTGCGGCAGGTGCTCTCGACTTACGATGGGGACCTCAGGGACCCGCTCTGGTGGCCTCAGGAAAGGCCAGTCCCCATGCGAGTTCCTCGGGGGCCTCTCGGCATTCCTCTCCCGTCGATGCCGGGGCCTAAGACCTTGTGTGGAGTCGGGGCCGAAACCTGAGGATTCCTCTAAAGTGCTGACATGGATCTTGGGGTACTTCTGGAGTCTCCCCAGGGGAGTCAGTCCTCGTCTCGAATGCGGGCATGCACTTGCGCTTTCCTCCAGAGCGGTAGCAGCAGTGTCACGCAGTCCGCCGCGTGGATCAAACGATCTATGGTTTTCCCTCGAGTCTTTCCCACGAGGCTTTCCCACGAGGCTTTCCCACAGGGCTGTCCCACGTGCACACGTGGTGGGAGTGGATCCTCGGCTTGAACGTCAAGGCAGTGCAGGGAAAACAGGTTCCTCTGGAATGGACTGACACATCTGGGGGACTCTTGGAATGGTGGCACGACCCTGGAGTTCCTCTCGCCTTTCCTGTGGAGAGCGCCTCCTCTTGAGATGCGACGGGAACGCCGGGAATTCTTTCCCTACGAAACAGGGAAAGGATCCCTCATCTCGGGCTAGGAGGAGGAAACGGGGCTCCCCTGGATGTGTGCGGGACCCCACGTGCTTCCTCTCGAGTGGAGACGGGTATGTCGGGGAACTTCTTGAGTTGCAGCAAGGGTGTGAAGGACCCATGGAAGTTCCAGTGGTTAGACGTGATTAGCCTTGAGAAGCCTCAGCGGAAATGGGCCTCATCTCGCCTGGAGGGCAAAACCTCCTGGATTTTCTCGAGTTGCGGCAGGTGCTCTCGACTTACGACGGTGACCTCAGGGACCCGCTCTGGTGGCCTCAGGAAAGGCCAGTCCCCATGCGAGTTCCTCGGGGGCCTCTCGGGATTCCTCTCCCGTCGATGCCGGGGCCTAAGACCTTGTGTGGAGTCGGGGCCGGAACCTGAGGATTCCTCTCCAGTGCTGACATGGATCTTGGGGTACTTCTGGAGTCTCCCCAGGGGAGTCAGTCCTCGTCTCGAATGCGGGCATGCACTTGCGATTTCGTCCAGAGCGGTAGCAGCAGTGTCACGCAGTCCGCCGCGTGGATCAAAGGATCTATGGTTTTCCCTCGAGTCTTTCCCACGAGGCTTTCCCACGAGGCTTTCCCACAGGGCTGTCCCACGTGCACACGTGGTGGGAGTGGATCCTGGGCTTGAACGTCAAGGCAGTGCAGGGAAAACATGTTCCTCTGGAATGGACTGACACATCTGGGGGACTCTTGGAATGGTGGCACGACCCTGGAGTTCCTCTCGCCTTTCCTGTGGAGAGCGCCTCCTCTTGAGATGCGACGGGAACGCCGGGAATTCTTTCCCTACGAAACAGGGAAAGGATCCCTCATCTCGAGCTAGGAGGCGGAAACGGGGCTCCCCTGGATGTGTGCGGGACCCCACGTGCTTCCTCTCGAGTGGAGACGGGTATGTCGGGGAACTTCTTGAGTTGCAGCAAGGGTGTGAAGGACCCTTTGGAAGTTCCAGTGGTTAGACGTGATTAGCCTCGAGAAGCCTCAGCGGAAATGGGCCTCATCTCGCCTGGAGGGCAAAACCTCCTGGAATTTCTCGAGTTGCGGCAGGTGCTCTCGACTTACGACGGGGACCTCAGGGACCCGCTCTGGTGGCCTCAGGAAAGGCCAGTCCCCATGCGAGTTCCTCGGGGGCCTCTCGGCATTCCTCTCCCGTCGATGCCGGGGCCTAAGACCTTGTGTGGAGTCGGGGCCGGAACCTGAGGATTCCTCTCCAGTGCTGACATGGATCTTGGGGTACTTCTGGAGTCACCCCAGGGGAGTCAGTCCTCGTCTCGAATCCGGGCATGCACTTGCGCTTTCCTCCAGAGCGGTAGCAGCAGTGTCACGCAGTCCGCCGCGTGGATCAAAGGATCTATGGTTTTCCCTCGAGTCTTTCCCACGAGGCTTTCCCACGAGGCTTTCCCACAGGGCTGTACCACATGCACACGTGGTGGGAGTCGATCCTCGGCTTGAACGTCAAGGCAGTGCAGGGAAAACAGGTTCCTCTGGAATGGACTGACACATCTGGGGGTCTCTTGGAATGGTGGCACGTCCCTGGAGTTCCTCTCGCCTTTCCTGTGGAGAGCGCCACCTCTTGAGATGCGACGGGAAGGCCGGGAATTCTTTCCCTACGAAACAGGGAAAGGATCCCTCATCTCGAGCTAGGAGGCGGAAACGGGGCTCCCCTGGATGTGTGCGGGACCCCACGTGCTTCCTCTCGAGTGGAGACAGGTATGTCGCGGAACTGCTTCAGTTGAAGCAAGGGTGTGAAGGACCCTTTGGAAGTTCCAGTGGTTAGACGTGATTAGCCTCGAGAAGCCTCAGCGGAAATGGGCCTCATCTCGCCTGGAGGGCAAAACCTCCTGGATTTTCTCGAGTTGCGGCAGGTGCTCTCGACTTACGACGGGGACCTCAGGGACCCGCTCTGGTGGCCTCAGGAAAGGCCAGTCCCCATGCGAGTTCCTCGGGGGCCTCTCGGGATTCCTCTCCCGTCGATGCCGGGGCCTATGTCCTTGTGTGGAGTCGGGGCCGGAACCTGAGGATTCCTCTCCAGTGCTGACATGGATCTTGGGGTACTTCTGGAGTCTCCCCAGGGGAGTCAGTCCTCGTCTCGAATGCGGGCATGCACTTGCGCTTTCCTCCAGAGCGGTAGCAGCAGTGTCACGCAGTCCACCGCGTGGAGCAAAGGATCTATGTTTTTCCCTCGAGTCTTTCCCACGAGGCTTTCCCACGAGGCTTTCCCACAGGGCTGTCCCACGTGCACACGTGGTGGGAGTGGATCCTCGGCTTGAACGTCAAGGCAGTGCAGGGAAAACAGGTTCCTCTGGAATGGACTGACACATCTGGGGGACTCTTGGAATGGTGGCACGACCCTGGAGTTCCTCTCGCCTTTCCTGTGGAGAGCGCCTCCTCTTGAGATGCGACGGGAACGCCGGGAATTCTTTCCCTACGAAACAGGGAAAGGATCCCTCATCTCGAGCTAGGAGGCGGAAACGGGGCTCCCCTGGATGTGTGCGGGACCCCACGTGCTTCCTCTCGAGTGGAGACGGGTATGTCGGGGAACTTCTTGAGTTGCAGCAAGGGTGTGAAGGACCCTTTGGAAGTTCCAGTGGTTAGACGTGATTAGCCTCGAGAAGCCTCAGCGGAAATGGGCCTCATCTCGCCTGGAGGGCAAAACCTCCTGGATTTTCTCGAGTTGCGGCAGGTGCTCTCGACTTACGACGGGGACCTCAGGGACCCGCTCTGGTGGCCTCAGGAAAGGCCAGTCCCCATGCGAGTTCCTCGGGGGCTTCTCGGCATTCCTCTCCCGTCGATGCCGGGGCCTAAGACCTTGTGTGGAGTCGGGGCCGGAACCTGAGGATTCCTCTCCAGTGCTGACATGGATCTTGGGGTACTTCTGGACTCTCCCCAGGGGAGTCAGTCCTCGTCTCGAATGCGGGCATGCACTTGCGCTTCCCTCCAGAGCGGTAGCAGCAGTGTCACACAGTCCGCCGCGTGGATCAAAGGATCTATGGTTTTCCCTCGAGTCTTTCCCACGAGGCTTTCCCACGAGGCTTTCCCACAGGGCTGTACCACGTGCACACGTGGTGGGAGTCGATCCTCGGCTTGAACGTCAAGGCAGTGCAGGGAATACAGGTTCCTCTGGAATGGACTGACACATCTGGGGGTCTCTTGGAATGGTGGCACGTCCCTGGAGTTCCTCTCGCCTTTCCTGTGGAGAGCGCCACCTCTTGAGATGCGACGGGAACGCCGGGAACTCTTTCCCTACGAAACAGGGAAAGGATCCCTCATCTCGAGCTAGGAGGCGGAAACGGGGCTGCCCTGGATGTGTGCGGGACCCCACGTGCTTCCTCTCGAGTGGAGACGGGTATGTCGCGGAACTGCTTCAGTTGCAGCAAGGGTGTGAAGGACCCTTTGGAAGTTCCAGTGGTTAGACGTGATTAGGCTCGAGAAGCCTCAGCGGAAATGGGCCTCATCTCGCCTGGAGGGCAAAACCTCCTGGATTTTCTCGAGTTGCGGCAGGTGCTCTCGACTTACGACGGGGACCTCAGGGACCCGCTCTGGTGGCCTCAGGAAAGGCCAGTCCCCATGCGAGTTCCTCGGAGGCCTCTGGGCATTCCTCTCCCGTCGATGCCGGGGCCTAAGACCTTGTGTGGAGTCGGGGCCGGAACCTGAGGATTCCTCTCCAGAGCTGACATGGATCTTGGGGTACTTCTGGAGTCTCCCCAGGGGAGTCAGTCCTCGTCTCGAATGCGGGCATGCACTTGCGCTTTCCTCCAGAGCGGTAGCAGCAGTGTCACGCAGTCCGCCGCGTGGATCAAAGGATCTATGGTTTTCCCTCGAGTCTTTCCCACGAGGCTTTCCCACGAGGCTTTCCCACAGGGCTGTCCCACGTGCACACGTGGTGGGAGTCGATCCTCGGCTTGAACGTCAAGGCAGTGCAGGGAAAACAGGTTCCTCTGGAATGGACTGACACATCTGGGGGACTCTTGGAATGGTGGCACGACCCTGGAGTTCCTCTCGCCTTTCCTGTGGAGAGCGCCTCCTCTTGAGATGCGACGGGAACGCCGGGAATTCTTTCCCTACGAAACAGGGAAAGAATCCCTCATCTCGAGCTAGGAGGCGGAAACGGGGCTCCCCTGGATGTGTGCGGGACCCCACGTGCTTCCTCTCGAGTGGAGACGGGTATGTCGCGGAACTGCATCCGTTGCAGCAAGGGTGTGAAGGACCCTTTGGAAGTTCCAGTGGTTAGATGTGATTAGCCTCGAGAAGCCTCAGCGGAAATGGGCCTCATCTCGCCTGGAGGGCAAAACCTCCTGGATTTTCTCGAGTTGTGGCAGGTGCTCTCGACTTTCGACGGGGACCTCAGGGACCCGCTCTGGTGGCCTCAGGAAAGGCCAGTCCCCATGCGAGTTCCTCGGGGGCCTCTCGGCATTCCTCTCCCGTCGATGCCGGGGACTAAGACCTTGTGTGGAGTCGGGGCCGGAACCTGAGGATTCCTCTCCAGAGCTGACATGGATCTTGGGGTACTTCTGGAGTCTCCCCAGGGGAGTCAGTCCTCGTCTCGAATGCGGGCATGCACTTGCGCTTTCCTCCAGAGCGGTAGAAGCAGTGTCACGCAGTCCGCCGCGTGGATCAAAGGATCTATGGTTTTCCCTCGAGTCTTTCCCACGAGGCTTTCCCACGAGGCTTTCCCACAGGGCTGTCCCACGTTCACACGTGGTGGGAGTCGATCCTCGGGTTGAACGTCAAGGCAGTGCAGGGAAAACAGGTTCCTCTGGAATGGACTGACACATCTGGTGGACTCTTGGAATGGTGGCACGACCCTGGAGTTCCACTCGCCTTTCCTGTGGAGAGCGCCACCTCTTGAGATGCGACGGGAACGCCGGGAATTCTTTCCCTACGAAACAGGGAAAGGATCCCTCATCTCGAGCTAGGAGGCGGAAACGGGGCTCTCCTGGATGTGTGCGGGACCCCACGTGCTTCCTCTCGAGTGGAGACGGGTATGTCGCGGAACTGCTTCCGTTGCAGCAAGGGTGTGAAGGACCCTTTGGAAGTTCCAGTGGTTAGATGTGATTAGCCTCGAGAAGCCTCAGTGGAAATGGGCCTCATCTCGCCTGGAGGGCAAAACCTCCTGGATTTTCTCGAGTTGCGGCAGGTGCTCTCGACTTACGACGCTTGACCTCAGGGACCCGCTCTGGTGGCCTCAGGAAAGGCCAGTCCCCATGCGAGTTCCTCGGGGGCCTCTCGGCATTCCTCTCCCGTCGATGCCGGGGCCTAAGACCTTGTGTGGAGTCGGGGCCGGAACCTGAGGATTCCTCTCCAGTGCTGACATGGATCTTGGGGTACTTCTGGAGTCTCCCCAGGGGAGTCAGTCCTCGTCTCGAATGCGGGCATGCACTTGCGCTTTCCTCCAGAGCGGTAGCTGCAGTGTCACGCAGTCCGCCGCGTGTATCAAAGGATCTATGGTTTTCCCTCGAGTCTTTCCCACGAGGCTTTCCCACGAGGCTTTCCCACAGGGCTGTCCCACGTGCACACGTGGTGGGAGTCGATCCTCGGCTTGAACGTCAAGGCAGTGCAGGGAAAACAGGTTCCTCTGGAATGGACTGACACATCTGGGGGTCTCTTGGAATTGTGCCACGACCCTTGAGTTCCTCTCGCCTTTCCTGTGGAGAGCGCCACCTCTTGAGATGCGACGGGAACGCCGGGAATTCTTTCCCTACGAAACAGGGAAAGGATCCCTCATCTCGAGCTAGGAGGCGGAAACGGGGCTGCCCTGGATGTGTGCGGGACCCCACGTGCTTCCTCTCGAGTGGAGACGGGTATGTCGCGGAACTGCTTCAGTTGCAGCAAGGGTGTGAAGGACCCTTTGGAAGTTCCAGTGTTTAGACGTGATTAGCCTCGAGAAGCCTCAGCGGAAATGGGCCTCATCTCGCCTGGAGGGCAAAACCTCCTGGATTTTCTCGAGTTGCAGCAGGTGCTCTCGACTTATGACGGGGACCTCAGGGACCCGCTCTGGTGGCCTCAGGAAAGGCCAGTCCCCATGCGAGTTCCTCCGGGGCCTCTCGGCATTCCTCTCCCGTCGATGCCGGGGCCTAAGACCTTGTGTGGAGTCGGGGCCGGAACCTGAGGATTCCTCTCCAGTGCTGACATGGATCTTAGGGTACTTCTGGAGTCTCCCCAGGAGAGTCAGTCCTCGTCTCGAATGCGGGCATGCACTTGCGCTTTCCTCCAGAGCGGTAGCAGCAGTGTCACGCAGTCCGCCGCGTGGATCAAAGGATCTATGGTTTTCCCTCGAGTCTTTCCCACGAGGCTTTCCCACAGGGCTGTCCCACGTGCACACGTGGTGGGAGTCGATCCTCGGCTTGAACGTCAAGGCAGTGCAGGGAAAACAGGTTCCTCTGGAATGGACTGACACATCTGGGGGACTCTTGGAATGGTGGCACGACCCTGGAGTTCCTCTCGCCTTTCCTGTGGAGAGCGCCTCCTCTTGAGATGCGACGGGAACGCCGGGAATTCTTTCCCTACGAAACAGGGAAAGGATCCCTCATCTCGAGCTAGGAGGCGGAAACGGGGCTCCCCTGGATGTGTGCGGGACCCCACGTGCTTCCTCTCGAGTGGAGACGGGTATGTCGGGGAACTTCTTGAGTTGCAGCAAGGGTGTGAAGGACCCTTTGGAAGTTCCAGTGGTTAGACGTGATTAGCCTCGAGAAGCCTCAGCGGAAATGGGCCTCATCTCGCCTGGAGGGCAAAACCTCCTGGATTTTCTCGAGTTGCGGCAGGTGCTCTCGACTTATGACGCGGACCTCAGGGACCCGCTCTGGTGGCCTCAGGAAAGGCCAGTCCCCATGCGAGTTCCTCGGGGGCCTCTCGGGATTCCTCTCCCGTCCATGCCGGGGCCTAAGACCTTGTGTGGAGTCGGGGCCGGAATCTGAGGATTCCTCTCCAGTGCTGACATGGATCTTGGGGTACTTCTGGAGTCTCCCCAGGGGAGTCAGTCCTCGTCTCGAATGCGGGCATGCACTTGCGCTTTCCTCCAGAGCGGTAGCAGCAGTGTCACGCAGTCCGCCGCGTGGATCAAAGGATCTATGGTTTTCCCTCGAGTCTTTCCCACGAGGCATTCCCACGAGGCTTTCCCACAGGGCTGTCCCACGTGCACACGTGTTGGGAGTCGATCCTCGGGTTGAACGTCAAGGCAGTGCAGGGAAAACAGGTTCCTCTGGAATGGACTGACACATCTGGGGGTCTCTTGGAATGGTGCCACGACCCTGGAGTTCCTCTCGCCTTTCCTGTGGAGAGCGCCTCCTCTTGAGATGCGACGGGAACGCCGGGAATTCTTTCCCTACGAAACAGGGAAAGGATCCCTCATCTCGAGCTAGGAGGCGGAAACGGGGCTGCCCTGGATGTGTGCGGGACCCCACGTGCTTCCTCTCGAGTGGAGACGGGTATGTCGCAGAACTGCTTCAGTTGCAGCAAGGGTGTGAAAGACCCTTTGGAAGTTCCAGTGGTTAGACGTGATTAGCCTCGAGAAGCCTCAGCGGAAATGGGCCTCATCTCGCCTGGAGGGCAAAACCTCCTGGATTTTCTCGAGTTGCGGCAGGTGCTCTCGACTTACGACGGGGACATCAGGGACCCGCTCTGGTGGCCTCAGGAAAGGCCAGTCCCCATGCGAGTTCCTCGGGGGCCTCTCGGCATTCCTCTCCCGTCGATGCCGGCGCCTAAGACCTTGTGTGGAGTCGGGGCCGGAACGTGAGGATTCCTCTCCAGTGCTGACATGGATCTTGGGGTACTTCTGGAGTCTCCCCAGGGGAGTCAGTCCTCATCTCGAATGCGGGCATGCACTTGCGCTTTCCTCCAGAGCGGTAGCAGCAGTGTCACGCAGTCCGCCGCGTGGATCAAAGGATCTATGGTTTTCCCTAGAGTCTTTCCCACGAGGCTTTCCCACGAGGCTTTCCCACAGGGCTGTCCCACGTGCACACGTGGTGGGAGTCGATCCTCGGCTTGAACGTCAAGGCAGTGCAGGGAAAACAGGTTCCTCTGGAATGGACTGACACATCTGGGGGACTCTTGGAATGGTGGCACGACCCTGGAGTTCCTCTCGCCTTTCCTGTGGAGAGCGCCTCCTCTTGAGATGCGACGGGAACGCCGGGAATTCTTTCCCTACGAAACAGGGAAAGGATCCCTCATCTCGAGCTAGGAGGCGGAAACGGGGCTCCCCTGGATGTGTACGGGACCCCACGTGCTTCCTCTCGAGTGGAGACGGGTATGTCGGGGAACTTCTTGAGTTGCAGCAAGGGTGTGAAGGACCCTTTGGAAGTTCCAGTGGTTAGACGTGATTAGCCTCGAGAAGCCTCAGCGGAAATGGGCCTCATCTCGCCTGGAGGGCAAAACCTCCTGGATTTTCTCGAGTTGCGGCAGGTGCTCTCGACTTACGACGGGGACCTCAGGGACCCGCTCTGGTGGCCTCAGGAAAGGCCAGTCCCCATGCGAGTTCCTCGGGGGCCTCTGGGCATTCCTCTCCCGTCGATGCCGGGGCCTAAGACCTTGTGTGGAGTCGGGGCCGGAACCTGAGGATTCCTCTCCAGAGCTGACATGGATCTTGGGGTACTTCTGGAGTCTCCCCAGGGGAGTCAGTCCTCGTCTCGAATGCGGGCATGCACTTGCGCTTTCCTCCAGAGCGGTAGCAGCAGTGTCACGCAGTCCGCCGCGTGGATCAAAGGATCTATGGTTTTCCCTCGAGTCTTTCCCACGAGGCTTTCCCACGAGGCTTTCCCACAGGGCTGTCCCACGTGCACACGTGGTGGGAGTCGATCCTCGGCTTGAACGTCAAGGCAGTGCAGGGAAAACAGGTTCCTCTGGAATGGACTGACACATCTGGGGGACTCTTGGAATGGTGGCACGACCCTGGAGTTCCTCTCGCCTTTCCTGTGGAGAGCGCCTCCTCTTGAGATGCGACGGGAACGCCGGGAATTCTTTCCCTACGAAACAGGGAAAGAATTCCTCATCTCGATCTAGGAGGCGGAAACGGGGCTCCCCTGGATGTGTGCGGGACCCCACGTGCTTCCTCTCGAGTGGAGACGGGTATGTCGCGGAACTGCTTCCGTTGCAGCAAGGGTGTGAAGGACCCTTTGGAAGTTCCAGTGGTTAGATGTGATTAGCCTCGAGAAGCCTCAGCGGAAATGGGCCTCATCTCGCCTGGAGGGCAAAACCTCCTGGATTTTCTCGAGTTGTGGCAGGTGCTCTAGACTTACGACGGGGACCTCAGGGACCCGCTCTGGTGGCCTCAGGAAAGGCCAGTCCCCATGCGAGTTCCTCGGGGGCCTCTCGGCATTCCTCTCCCGTCGATGCCGGGGCCTAAGACCTTGTGTGGAGTCGGGGCCGGAACCTGAGGATTCCTCTCCAGTGCTGACATGGATCTTGGGGTACTTCTGGAGTCTCCCCAGGGGAGTCAGTCCTCGTCTCGAATGCGGGCATGCACTTGCGCTTTCCTCCAGAGCGGTAGCAGCAGTGTCACGCAGTCCGCCGCGTGGATCAAAGGATCTATGGTTTTCCCTCGAGTCTTTCCCACGAGGCTTTCCCACGAGGCTTTCCCACAGGGCTGTCCCACGTGCACACGTGGTGGGAGTCGATCCTCGGCTTGAACATCAAGGCAGTGCAGGAAAAACAGGTTCCTCTGGAATGGACTGACACATCTGGGGGACTCTTGGAATGGTGGCACGACCCTGGAGTTCCTCTCGCCTTTCCTGTGGAGAGCGCCTCCTCTTGAGATGCGACGGGAACGCCGGGAATTCTTTCCCTACGAAACAGGGAAAGGATCCCTCATCTCGAGCTAGGAGGCGGAAACGGGGCTCCCCTGGATGTGTGCGGGACCCCACGTGCTTCCTCTCGAGTGGAGACGGGTATGTCGGGGAACTTCTTGAGTTGCAGCAAGGGTGTGAAGGACCCTTTGGAAGTTCCAGTGGTTAGACGTGATTAGCCTCGAGAAGCCTCAGCGGAAATGGGCCTCATCTCGCCTGGAGGGCAAAACCTCCTGGATTTTCTCGAGTTGCGGCAGGTGCTCTCGACTTATGACGCGGACCTCAGGGACCCGCTCTGGTGGCCTCAGGAAAGGCCAGTCCCCATGCGAGTTCCTCGGGGGCCTCTCGGGATTCCTCTCCCGTCGATGCCGGGGCCTAAGACCTTGTGTGGAGTCGGGGCCGGAATCTGAGGATTCCTCTCCAGTGCTGACATGGATCTTGGGGTACTTCTGGAGTCTCCCCAGGGGAGTCAGTCCTCGTCTCGAATGCGGGCATGCACTTGCGCTTTCCTCCAGAGCGGTAGCAGCAGTGTCACGCAGTCCGCCGCGTGGATCAAAGGATCTATGGTTTTCCCTCGAGTCTTTCCCACGAGGCTTTCCCACGAGGCTTTCCCACAGGGCTGTCCCACGTGCACACGTGTTGGGAGTCGATCCTCGGGTTGAACGTCAAGGCAGTGCAGGGAAAACAGGTTCCTCTGGAATGGACTGACACATCTGGGGGTCTCTTGGAATGGTGCCACGACCCTGGAGTACCTCTCGCTTTTCCTGTGGAGAGCGCCTCCTCTTGAGATGCGACGGGAACGCCGGGAATTCTTTCCCTACGAAACAGGGAAAGGATCCCTCATCTCGAGCTAGGAGGCGGAAACGGGGCTCCCCTGGATGTGTGCGGGACCCCACGTGCTTCCTCTCGAGTGGAGACGGGTATGTCGCAGAACTGCTTCAGTTGCAGCAAGGGTGTGAAAGACCCTTTGGAAGTTCCAGTGGTTAGACGTGATTAGCCTCGAGAAGCCTCAGCGGAAATGGGCCTCATCTCGCCTGGAGGGCAAAACCTCCTGGATTTTCTCGAGTTGCGGCAGGTGCTCTCGACTTACGACGGGGACCTCAGGGACCCGCTCTGGTGGCCTCAGGAAAGGCCAGTCCCCATGCGAGTTCCTCGGGGGCCTCTCGGCATTCCTCTCCCGTCGATGCCGGCGCCTAAGACCTTGTGTGGAGTCGGGGCCGGAACGTGAGGATTCCTCTCCAGTGCTGACATGGATCTTGGGGTACTTCTGGAGTCTCCCCAGGGGAGTCAGTCCTCATCTCGAATGCGGGCATGCACTTGCGCTTTCCTCCAGAGCGGTAGCAGCAGTGTCACGCAGTCCGCCGTGTGGATCAAAGGATCTATGGTTTTCCCTAGAGTCTTTCCCACGAGGCTTTCCCACGAGGCTTTCCCACAGGGCTGTCCCACGTGCACACGTGGTGGGAGTCGATCCTCGGCTTGAACGTCAAGGCAGTGCAGGGAAAACAGGTTCCTCTGGAATGGACTGACACATCTGGGGGACTCTTGGAATGGTGGCACGACCCTGGAGTTCCTCTCGCCTTTCCTGTGGAGAGCGCCTCCTCTTGAGATGCGACGGGAACGCCGGGAATTCTTTCCCTACGAAACAGGGAAAGGATCCCTCATCTCGAGCTAGGAGGCGGAAACGGGGCTCCCCTGGATGTGTACGGGACCCCACGTGCTTCCACTCGAGTGGAGACGGGTATGTCGGGGAACTTCTTGAGTTGCAGCAAGGGTGTGAAGGACCCTTTGGAAGTTCCAGTGGTTAGACGTGATTAGCCTCGAGAAGCCTCAGCGGAAATGGGCCTCATCTCGCCTGGAGGGCAAAACCTCCTGGATTTTCTCGAGTTGCGGCAGGTGCTCTCGACTTACGACGGGGACCTCAGGGACCCGCTCTGGTGGCCTCAGGAAAGGCCAGTCCCCATGCGAGTTCCTCGGGGGCCTCTCGGCATTCCTCTCCCGTCGATGCCGGGGCCTAAGACCTTGTGTGGAGTCGGGGCCGGAACCTGAGGATTCCTCTCCAGTGCTGACATGGATCTTGGGGTACTTCTGGAGTCTCCCCAGGGGAGTCAGTCCTCGTCTCGAATGCGGGCATGCACTTGCGCTTTCCTCCAGAGCGGTAGCAGCAGTGTCACGCAGTCCGCCGCGTGGATCAAAGGATCTATGGTTTTCCCTCGAGTCTTTCCCACGAGGCTTTCCCACGAGGCTTTCCCACAGGGCTGTCCCACGTGCACACGTGTTGGGAGTCGATCCTCGGCTTGAACGTCAAGGCAGTGCAGGGAAAACAGGTTCCTCTGGAATGGATTGACACATCTGGGGGTCTCTTGGAATGGTGGCACGACCCTGGAGTTCCTCTCGCCTTTCCTGTGGAGAGCGCCACCTCTTGAGATGCGACGGGAACGCCGGGAATTCTTTCCCTACGAAACAGGGAAAGGATCCCTCATCTCGAGCTAGGAGGCGGAAACGGGGCTGCCCTGGATGTGTGCGGGACCCCACGTGCTTCCTCTCGAGTGGAGACGGGTATGTCGCGGAACTGCTTCAGTTGCAGCAAGGGTGTGAAGAACCCTTTGGAAGTTTCAGTGGTTAGACGTGATTAGCCTCGAGAAGCCTCAGCGGAAATGGGCCTCATCTCGCCTGGAGGGCAAAACCTCCTGGATTTTCTCGAGTTGCGGCAGGTGCTCTCGACTTAGGACGGGGACCTCTGGGACCCGCTCTGGTGGCCTCAGGAAAGGCCAGTCCCCATGCGAGTTCCTCGGGGGCCTCTCGGCATTCCTCTCCCGTCGATGCCGGGGCCTAAGACCTTGTGTGGAGTCGGGGCCGGAACCTGAGGATTCCTCTCCAGAGCTGACATGGATCTTGGGGTACTTCTGGAGTCTCCCCAGGGGAGTCAGTCCTCGTCTCGAATGCGGGCATGCACTTGCGCTTTCCTCCAGAGCGGTAGAAGCAGTGTCACGCAGTCCGCCGCGTGGATCAAAGGATCTATGGTTTTCCCTCGAGTCTTTCCCACGAGGCTTTCCCACGAGGCTTTCCCACAGGGCTGTCCCACGTGCACACGTGGTGGGAGTCGATCCTCGGCTTGAACGTCAAGGCAGTGCAGGGAAAACAGGTTCCTCTGGAATGGACTGACACATCTGGGGGACTCTTGGAATGGTGGCACGACCCTGGAGTTCCTCTCGCCTTTCCTGTGGAGAGCGCCACCTCTTGAGATGCGACGGGAACGCCGGGAATTCTTTCCCTACGAAACAGGGAAAGGATCCCTCATCTCGAGCTAGGAGGCGGAAACCGGGCTCTCCTGGATGTGTGCGGGACCCCACGTGCTTCCTCTCGAGTGGAGACGGGTATGTCGCGGAACTGCTTCCGTTGCAGCAAGGGTGTGAAGGACCCTTTGGAAGTTCCAGTGGTTAGATGTGATTAGCCTCGAGAAGCCTCAGCGGAAATGGGCCTCATCTCGCCTGGAGGGCAAAACCTCCTGGATTTTCTCGAGTTGCGGCAGGTGCTCTCGACTTACGACGGGGACCTCAGGGACCCGCTCTGGTGGCCTCAGGAAAGGCCAGTCCCCATGCGAGTTCCTCGGGGGCCTCTCGGTATTCCTCTCCCGTCGATGCCGGGGACTAAGACCTTGTGTGGAGTCGGGGCAGGAACCTGAGGATTCCTCTCCAGTGCTGTCATGGATCTTGGGGTACTTCTGGAGTCTCCCCAGGGGAGTCAGTCCTCGTCTCGAATGCGGGCATGCACTTGCGCTTTTCTCCAGAGCGGTAGAAGCAGTGTCACGCAGTCCGTCGCGTGGATCAAAGGATCTATGGTTTTCCCTCGAGTCTTTCCCACGAGGCTTTCCCACGAGGCTTTCCCACAGGGCTGTCCCACGTGCACACGTGCTGGGAGTCGATCCTCGGCTTGAACGTCAAGGCAGTGCAGGGAAAACAGGTTCCTCTGGAATGGACTGACACATCTGGGGGACTCTTGGAATGGTGGCACGACCCTGGAGTTCCTCTCGCCTTTCCTGTGGAGAGCGCCTCCTCTTGAGATGTGACGGGAACGCCGGGAATTCTTTCCCTACGAAAAAGGGAAAGGATCCCTCATCTCGAGCTAGGAGGCGGAAACGGGGCTCCCCTGGATGTGTGCGGGACCCCACGTGCTTCCTCTCGAGTGGAGACGGGTATGTCGGGGAACTTCTTGAGTTGCAGCAAGGGTGTGAAGGACCCTTTGGAAGTTCCAGTGGTTAGACGTGATTAGCCTCGAGAAGCCTCAGCGGAAATGGGCCTCATCTCGCCTGGAGGGCAAAACCTCCTGGATTTTCTCGAGTTGCGGCAGGTGCTCTCGACTTATGACGCGGACCTCAGGGACCCGCTCTGGTGGCCTCAGGAAAGGCCAGTCCCCATGCGAGTTCCTCGGGGGCCTCTCGGGATTCCTCTCCCGTCGATGCCGGGGCCTAAGACCTTGTGTGGAGTCGGGGACGGAACCTGAGGATTCCTCTCCAGTGCTGACATGGATCTTGGGGTACTTCTGGAGTCTCCCCAGGGGAGTCAGTCCTCGTCTCGAATGCGGGCATGCACTTGCGCTTTCCTCCAGAGCGGTAGCTGCAGTGTCACGCAGTTCGCCGCGTGGATCAAAGGATCTATGGTTTTCCCTCGAGTCTTTCCCACGAGGCTTTCCCACGAGGCTTTCCCACAGGGCTGTCCCACGTGCACACGTGGTGGGAGTCGATCCTCGGCTTGAACGTCAAGGCAGTGCAGGGAAAACAGGTTCCTCTGGAATGGACTGACACATCTGGGGGTCTCTTGGAATGGTGCCACGACCCTTGAGTTTCTCTCGCCTTTCCTGTGGAGAGCGCCACCTCTTGAGATGCGACGGGAACGCCGGGAATTCTTTCCCTACGAAACAGGGAAAGGATCCCTCATCTCGAGCTAGGAGGCGGAAACGGGGCTGCCCTGGATGTGTGCGGGACCCCACGTGCTTCCTCTCGAGTGGACGGGTATGTCGCGGAACTGCTTCAGTTGCAGCAAGGGTGTGAAGGACCCTTTGGAAGTTCCAGTGTTTAGACGTGATTAGCCTCGAGAAGCCTCAGCGGAAATAGGCCTCATCTCGCCTGGAGGGCAAAACCTCCTGGATTTTCTCGAGTTGCGGCAGGTGCTCTCGACTTATGACGGGGACCACAGGGACCCGCTCTGGTGGCCTCAGGAAAGGCCAGTCCCCATGCGAGTTCCTCCGGGGCCTCTCGGCATTCCTCTCCCGTCGATGCCGGGGCCTAAGACCTTGTGTGGAGTCGGGGCCGGAACCTGAGGATTCTTCTCCAGTGCTGACATGGATCTTAGGGTACTTCTGGAGTCTCCCCAGGAGAGTCAGTCCTCGTCTCGAATGCGGGCATGCACTTGCGCTTTCCTCCAGAGCGGTAGCAGCAGTGTCACGCAGTCCGCCGCGTGGATCAAAGGATCTATGGTTTTCCCTCGAGTCTTTCCCACGAGGCTTTCCCACGAGGCTTTCACACAGGGCTGTCCCACGTGCACACGTGGTGGGAGTCGATCCTCGGCTTGAACGTCAAGGCAGTGCAGGGAAAACAGGTTCCTCTGGAATGGACTGACACATCTGGGGGACTCTTGGAATGGTGCCACGACCCTGGAGTTCCTCTCGCCTTTCCTGTGGAGAGCGCCTCCTCTTGAGATGCGACCGGAACGCCGGGAATTCTTTCCCTACGAAACAGGGAAAGGATCCCTCATCTCGAGCTAGGAGGCGGAAACGGGGCTGCCCTGGATGTGTGCGGGACCCCACGTGCTTCCTCTCGAGTGGAGACGGGTATGTCGCGGAACTGCTTCAGTTGCAGCAAGGGTGTGAAAGACCCTTTGGAAGTTCCAGTGGTTAGACGTGATTAGCCTTGAGAAGCCTCAGCGGAAATGTTCCTCATCTCGCCTGGAGGGCAAAACCTCCTGGATTTTCTCGAGTTGCGGCAGGTGCTCTCGACTTACGACGGGGACCTCAGGGACCCGCTCTGGTGGCCTCAGGAAAGGCCAGTCCCCATGTGAGTTCCTCGGGGGCCTCTCGGCATTCCTCTCCCGTCGATGCCGGCGCCTAAGACCTTGTGTGGAGTCGGGGCCGGAACGTGAGGATTCCTCTCCAGTGCTGACATGGATCTTGGGGTACTTCTGGAGTCTCCCCAGGGGAGTCAGTCCTCATCTCGAATGCGGGCATGCACTTGCGCTTTCCTCCAGAGCGGTAGCAGCAGTGTCACGCAGTCCGCCGCGTGGATCAAAGGATCTATGGTTTTCCCTAGAGTCTTTCCCACGAGGCTTTCCCACGAGGCTTTCCCACAGGGCTGTCCCACGTGCACACGTGGTGGGAGTCGATCCTCGGCTTGAACGTCAAGGCAGTGCAGGGAAAACAGGTTCCTCTGGAATGGACTGACACATCTGGGGGACTCTTGGAATGGTGGCACGACCCTGGAGTTCCTCTCGCCTTTCCTGTGGAGAGCGCCTCCTCTTGAGATGCGACGGGAACGCCGGGAATTCTTTCCCTACGAAACAGGGAAAGGATCCCTCATCTCGAGCTAGGAGGCGGAAACGGGGCTCCCCTGGATGTGTGCGGGACCCCACGTGCTTCCTCTCGAGTGGAGACGGGTATGTCGGGGAACTTCTTGAGTTGCAGCAAGGGTGTGAAGGACCCTTTGGAAGTTCCAGTGGTTAGACGTGATTAGGCTCGAGAAGCCTCAGCGGAAATGGGCCTCATCTCGCCTGGAGGGCAAAACCTCCTGGATTTTCTCGAGTTGCGGCAGGTGCTCTCGACTTACGACGGGGACCTCAGGGACCCGCTCTGGTGGCCTCAGGAAAGGCCAGTCCCCATGCGAGTTCCTCGGGGGCCTCTCGGTATTCCTCTCCCGTCGATGCCGGGGCCTAAGACCTTGTGTGGAGTCGGGGCCGGAACCTGAGGATTCCTCTCCAGTGCTGACATGGATCTTGGGGTACTTCTGGAGTCTCCCCAGGGGAGTCAGTCCTCGTCTCGAATGCGGGCATGCACTTGCGCTTTCCTCCAGAGCGGTAGCAGCAGTGTCACGCAGTCCGCCGCGTGGATCAAAGGATCTATGGTTTTCCCTCGACTCTTTCCCACGAGGCTTTCCCACGAGGCTTTCCCACAGGGCTGTCCCACGTGCACACGTGGTGGGAGTCGATCCTCGGCTTGAACGTCAAGGCAGTGCAGGGAAAACAGGTTCCTCTGGAATGGATTGACACATCTGGGGGTCTCTTGGAATGGTGGCACGACCCTGGAGTTCCTCTCGCCTTTCCTGTGGAGAGCGCCACCTCTTGAGATGCGACGGGAACGCCGGGAATTCTTTCCCTACGAAACAGGGAAAGGATCCCTCATCTCGAGCTAGGAGGCGGAAACGGGGCTGCCCTGGATGTGTGCGGGACCCCACGTGCTTCGTCTCGAGTGGAGACGGGTATGTCGCGGAACTGCTTCAGTTGCAGCAAGGGTGTGAAGGACCCTTTGGAAGTTCCAGTGGTTAGACGTGATTAGCCTCGAGAAGCCTCAGCGGAAATGGGCCTCATCTCGCCTGGAGGGCAAAACCTCCTGGATTTTCTCGAGTTGCGGCAGGTGCTCTCGACTTACGACGGGGACCTCAGGGACCCGCTCTGGTGGCCTCAGGAAAGGCCAGTCCCCATGCGAGTTCCTCGGGGGCCTCTCGGCATTCCTCTCCCGTCGATGCCGGGGCCTAAGACCTTGTGTGGAGTCGGGGCCGGAACCTGAGGATTCCTCTCCAGAGCTGACATGGATCTTGGGGTACTTCTGGAGTCTCCCCAGGGGAGTCAGTCCTCGTCTCGAATGCGGGCATGCACTTGCGCTTTCCTCCAGAGCGGTAGAAGCAGTGTCACGCAGTCCGCCGCGTGGATCAAAGGATCTATGGTTTTCCCTCGAGTCTTTCCGACGAGGCTTTCCCACGAGGCTTTCCCACAGGGCTGTCCCACGTGCACAGGTGGTGGGAGTCGATCCTCGGCTTGAACGTCAAGGCAGTGCAGGGAAAACAGGTTCCTCTGGAATGGACTGACACATCTGTGGGACTCTTGGAATGGTGGCACGACCCTGGAGTTCCTCTCGCCTTTCCTGTGGAGAGCGCCACCTCTTGAGATGCGACGGGAACGCCGGGAATTCTTTCCCTTCGAAACAGGGAAAGGATCCCTCATCTCGAGCTAGGAGGCGGAAACCGGGCTCTCCTGGATTTGTGCGGGACCCCACGTGCTTCCTCTTGAGTGGAGACGGGTATGTCGCGGAACTGCTTCCGTTGCAGCAAGGGTGTGAAGGACCCTTTGGAAGTTCCAGTGGTTAGATGTGATTAGCCTCGAGAAGCCTCAGCGGAAATGGGCCTCATCTCGCCTGGAGGGCAAAACCTCCTGGATTTTCTCGAGTTGCGGCAGGGGCTCTCGACTTACGACGGGGACCTCAGGGACCCGCTCTGGTGGCCTCAGGAAAGGCCAGTCCCCATGCGAGTTCCTCGGGGGCCTCTCGGTATTCCTCTCCCGTCGATGCCGGGGACTAAGACCTTGTGTGGAGTCGGGGCCGGAACCTGAGGATTCCTCTCCAGTGCTGTCATGGATCTTGGGGTACTTCTGGAGTCTCCCCAGGGGAGTCAGTCCTCGTCTCGAATGCGGGCATGCACTTGCGCTTTTCTCCAGAGCGGTAGCAGCAGTGTCACGCAGTCCATCGCGTGGATCAAAGGATCTATGGTTTTCCCTCGAGTCTTTCCCACGAGGCTTTCCCACGAGGCTTTCCCACAGGGCTGTCCCAGGTGCACACGTGGTGGGAGTCGATCCTCGGCTTGAACGTCAAGGCAGTGCAGGGAAAACAGGTTCCTCTGGAATGGACTGACACATCTGGGGGACTCTTGGAATGGTGTCTCGACCCTGGAGTTCCTCTCGCCTTTCCTGTGGAGAGCGCCTCCTCTTGAGATGCGACGGGAACGCCGGGAATTCTTTCCCTAAGAAACAGGGAAAGGATCCCTCATCTCGAGCTAGGAGGCGGAAACGGGGCTCCCCTGGATGTGTGCGGGACCCCACGTGCTTCCTCTCGAGTGCAGACGGGTATGTCGGGGAACTTCTTGAGTTGCAGCAATGGTGTGAAGGACCCTTTGGAAGTTCCAGTGGTTAGACGTGATTAGCCTCGAGAAGCCTCAGCGGAAATGGGCCTCATCTCGCCTGGAGGGCAAAACCTCCTGTATTTTCTCGAGTTGCGGCAGGTGCTCTCGACTTACCACGGGGACCTCAGCGACCCGCTCTGGTGGCCTCAGGAAAGGCCAGTCCCCATGCGAGTTCCTCGTGGGCCTCTCGGGATTCCTCTCCCATCGATGCCGGGGCCTAAGACCTTGTGTGGAGTCGGGGCCGGAACCTGAGGATTCCTCTCCAGTACTGACATGGATCTTGGGTACTTCTGGAGTCTCCCCAGGGGAGTCAGTCCTCGTCTCGAATGCGGGCATGCACTTGCGCTTTCCTCCAGAGCGGTAGCAGCAGTGTCACGCAGTCCTCCGCGTGGATCAAAGGATCTATGGTTTTCCCTCGAGTCTTTCCCACGAGGCTTTCCCACGAGGCTTTCCCACAGGGCTGTCCCACGTGCACACGTGGTGGGAGTCGATCCTCGGCTTGAACGTCAAGGCAGTGCAGGGAAAACAGGTTCCTCTGGAATGGACTGACACATCTGGGGGACTCTTGGAATGGTGTCTCGACCCTGGAGTTCCTCTCGCCTTTCCTGTGGAGAGCGCCTCCTCTTGAGATGCGACGGGAACGCCGGGAATTCTTTCCCTACGAAACAGGGAAAGGATCCCTCATCTCGAGCTAGGAGGCGGAAACGGGGCTCCCCTGGATGTGTGCGGGACCCCACGTGCTTCCACTCGAGTGGAGACGGGTATGTCGGGGAACTTCTTGAGTTGCAGCAAGGGTGTGAAGGACCCTTTGGAAGTTCCAGTGGTTAGACGTGATTAGCCTCGAGAAGCCTCAGCGGAAATGGGCCTCATCTCGCCTGGAGGGCAAAACCTCCTGGATTTTCTCGAGTTGCGGCAGGTGCTCTCGACTTACGACGGGGACCTCAGGGACCCGCTCTGGTGGCCTCAGGAAAGGCCAGTCCCCATGCGAGTTCCTCGGGGGCCTCTCGGCATTCCTCTCCCGTCGATGCCGGGGCCTAAGACCTTGTGTGGAGTCGGGGCCGGAACCTGAGGATTCCTCTCCAGTGCTGACATGGATCTTGGGGTACTTCTGGAGTCTCCCCAGGGGAGTCAGTCCTCGTCTCGAATGCGGGCATGCACTTGCGCTTTCCTCCAGAGCGGTAGCAGCAGTGTCACGCAGTCCTCCGCGTGGATCAAAGGATCTATGGTTTTCCCTCGAGTCTTTCCCACGAGGCTTTCCCACGAGGCTTTCCCACAGGGCTGTCCCACGTGCACACGTGTTGGGAGTCGATCCTCGGCTTGAACGTCAAGGCAGTGCAGGGAAAACAGGTTCCTCTGGAATGGATTGACACATCTGGGGGTCTCTTGGAATGGTGGCACGACCCTGGAGTTCCTCTCGCCTTTCCTGTGGAGAGCGCCACCTCTTGAGATGCGACGGGAACGCCGGGAATTCTTTCCCTACGAAACAGGGAAAGGATCCCTCATCTCGAGCTAGGAGGCGGAAACGGGGCTGCCCTGGATGTGTGCGGGACCCCACGTGCTTCCTCTCGAGTGGAGACGGGTATGTCGCGGAACTGCTTCAGTTGCAGCAAGGGTGTGAAGAACCCTTTGGAAGTTTCAGTGGTTAGACGTGATTAGCCTCGAGAAGCCTCAGCGGAAATGGGCCTCATCTCGCCTGGAGGGCAAAACCTCCTGGATTTTCTCGAGTTGCGGCAGGTGCTCTCGACTTAGGACGGGGACCTCAGGGACCCGCTCTGGTGGCCTCAGGAAAGGCCAGTCCCCATGCGAGTTCCTCGGGGGCCTCTCGGCATTCCTCTCCCGTCGATGCCGGGGCCTAAGACCTTGTGTGGAGTCGGGGCCGGAACCTGAGGATTCCTCTCCAGAGCTGACATGGATCTTGGGGTACTTCTGGAGTCTCCCCAGGGGAGTCAGTCCTCGTCTCGAATGCGGGCATGCACTTGCGCTTTCCTCCAGAGCGGTAGAAGCAGTGTCACGCAGTCCGCCGCGTGGATCAAAGGATCTATGGTTTTCCCTCGAGTCTTTCCCACGAGGCTTTCCCACGAGGCTTTCCCACAGGGCTGTCCCACGTGCACACGTGGTGGGAGTCGATCCTCGGCTTGAACGTCAAGGCAGTGCAGGGAAAACAGGTTCCTCTGGAATGGACTGACACATCTGGGGGACTCTTGGAATGGTGGCACGACCCTGGAGTTCCTCTCGCCTTTCCTGTGGAGAGCGCCACCTCTTGAGATGCGACGGGAACGCCGGGAATTCTTTCCCTACGAAACAGGGAAAGGATCCCTCATCTCGAGCTAGGAGGCGGAAACCGGGCTCTCCTGGATGTGTGCGGGACCCCACGTGCTTCCTCTCGAGTGGAGACGGGTATGTCGCGGAACTGCTTCCGTTGCAGCAAGGGTGTGAAGGACCCTTTGGAAGTTCCAGTGGTTAGATGTGATTAGCCTCGAGAAGCCTCAGCGGAAATGGGCCTCATCTCGCCTGGAGGGCAAAACCTCCTGGATTTTCTCGAGTTGCGGCAGGTGCTCTCGACTTACGACGGGGACCTCAGGGACCCGCTCTGGTGGCCTCAGGAAAGGCCAGTCCCCATGCGAGTTCCTCGGGGGCCTCTCGGTATTCCTCTCCCGTCGATGCCGGGGACTAAGACCTTGTGTGGAGTCGGGGCCGGAACCTGAGGATTCCTCTCCAGTGCTGTCATGGATCTTGGGGTACTTCTGGAGTCTCCCCAGGGGAGTCAGTCCTCGTCTCGAATGCGGGCATGCACTTGCGCTTTTCTCCAGAGCGGTAGAAGCAGTGTCACGCAGTCCGTCGCGTGGATCAAAGGATCTATGGTTTTCCCTCGAGTCTTTCCCACGAGGCTTTCCCACGAGGCTTTCCCACAGGGCTGTCCCACGTGCACACGTGCTGGGAGTCGATCCTCGGCTTGAACGTCAAGGCAGTGCAGGGAAAACAGGTTCCTCTGGAATGGACTGACACATCTGGGGGACTCTTGGAATGGTGGCACGACCCTGGAGTTCCTCTCCCCTTTCCTGTGGAGAGCGCCTCCTCTTGAGATGTGACGGGAACGCCAGGAATTCTTTCCCTACGAAAAAGGGAAAGGATCCCTCATCTCGAGCTAGGAGGCGGAAACGGGGCTCCCCTGGATGTGTGCGGGACCCCACGTGCTTCCTCTCGAGTGGAGACGGGTATGTCGGGGAACTTCTTGAGTTGCAGCAAGGGTGTGAAGGACCCTTTGGAAGTTCCAGTGGTTAGACGTGATTAGCCTCGAGAAGCCTCAGCGGAAATGGGCCTCATCTCGCCTGGAGGGCAAAACCTCCTGGATTTTCTCGAGTTGCGGCAGGTGCTCTCGACTTATGACGCGGACCTCAGGGACCCGCTCTGGTGGCCTCAGGAAAGGCCAGTCCCCATGCGAGTTCCTCGGGGGCCTCTCGGGATTCCTCTCCCGTCGATGCCGGGGCCTAAGACCTTGTGTGGAGTCGGGGCCGGAACCTGAGGATTCCTCTCCAGTGCTGACATGGATCTTGGGGTACTTCTGGAGTCTCCCCAGGGGAGTCAGTCCTCGTCTCGAATGCGGGCATGCACTTGCGCTTTCCTCCAGAGCGGTAGCTGCAGTGTCACGCAGTTCGCCGCGTGGATCAAAGGATCTATGGTTTTCCCTCGAGTCTTTCCCACGAGGCTTTCCCACGAGGCTTTCCCACAGGGCTGTCCCACGTGCACACGTGGTGGGAGTCGATCCTCGGCTTGAACGTCAAGGCAGTGCAGGGAAAACAGGTTCCTCTGGAATGGACTGACACATCTGGGGGTCTCTTGGAATGGTGCCACGACCCTTGAGTTTCTCTCGCCTTTCCTGTGGAGAGCGCCACCTCTTGAGATGCGACGGGAACGCCGGGAATTCTTTCCCTACGAAACAGGGAAAGGATCCCTCATCTCGAGCTAGGAGGCGGAAACGGGGCTGCCCTGGATGTGTGCGGGACCCCACGTGCTTCCTCTCGAGTGGACGGGTATGTCGCGGAACTGCTTCAGTTGCAGCAAGGGTGTGAAGGACCCTTTGGAAGTTCCAGTGTTTAGACGTGATTAGCCTCGAGAAGCCTCAGCGGAAATAGGCCTCATCTCGCCTGGAGGGCAAAACCTCCTGGATTTTCTCGAGTTGCGGCAGGTGCTCTCGACTTATGACGGGGACCACAGGGACCCGCTCTGGTGGCCTCAGGAAAGGCCAGTCCCCATGCGAGTTCCTCCGGGGCCTCTCGGCATTCCTCTCCCGTCGATGCCGGGGCCTAAGACCTTGTGTGGAGTCGGGGCCGGAACCTGAGGATTCTTCTCCAGTGCTGACATGGATCTTAGGGTACTTCTGGAGTCTCCCCAGGAGAGTCAGTCCTCGTCTCGAATGCGGGCATGCACTTGCGCTTTCCTCCAGAGCGGTAGCAGCAGTGTCACGCAGTCCGCCGCGTGGATCAAAGGATCTATGGTTTTCCCTCGAGTCTTTCCCACGAGGCTTTCCCACGAGGCTTTCCCACAGGGCTGTCCCACGTGCACACGTGGTGGGAGTCGATCCTCGGCTTGAACGTCAAGGCAGTGCAGGGAAAACAGGTTCCTCTGGAATGGACTGACACATCTGGGGGACTCTTGGAATGGTGCCACGACCCTGGAGTTCCTCTCGCCTTTCCTGTGGAGAGCGCCTCCTCTTGAGATGCGACCGGAACGCCGGGAATTCTTTCCCTACGAAACAGGGAAAGGATCCCTCATCTCGAGCTAGGAGGCGGAAACGGGGCTGCCCTGGATGTGTGCGGGACCCCACGTGCTTCCTCTCGAGTGGAGACGGGTATGTCGCGGAACTGCTTCAGTTGCAGCAAGGGTGTGAAAGACCCTTTGGAAGTTCCAGTGGTTAGACGTGATTAGCCTTGAGAAGCCTCAGCGGAAATGTTCCTCATCTCGCCTGGAGGGCAAAACCTCCTGGATTTTCTCGAGTTGCGGCAGGTGCTCTCGACTTACGACGGGGACCTCAGGGACCCGCTCTGGTGGCCTCAGGAAAGGCCAGTCCCCATGTGAGTTCCTCGGGGGCCTCTCGGCATTCCTCTCCCGTCGATGCCGGCGCCTAAGACCTTGTGTGGAGTCGGGGCCGGAACGTGAGGATTCCTCTCCAGTGCTGACATGGATCTTGGGGTACTTCTGGAGTCTCCCCAGGGGAGTCAGTCCTCATCTCGAATGCGGGCATGCACTTGCGCTTTCCTCCAGAGCGGTAGCAGCAGTGTCACGCAGTCCGCCGCGTGGATCAAAGGATCTATGGTTTTCCCTAGAGTCTTTCCCACGAGGCTTTCCCACGAGGCTTTCCCACAGGGCTGTCCCACGTGCACACGTGGTGGGAGTCGATCCTCGGCTTGAACGTCAAGGCAGTGCAGGGAAAACAGGTTCCTCTGGAATGGACTGACACATCTGGGGGACTCTTGGAATGGTGGCACGACCCTGGAGTTCCTCTCGCCTTTCCTGTGGAGAGCGCCTCCTCTTGAGATGCGACGGGAACGCCGGGAATTCTTTCCCTACGAAACAGGGAAAGGATCCCTCATCTCGAGCTAGGAGGCGGAAACGGGGCTCCCCTGGATGTGTGCGGGACCCCACGTGCTTCCTCTCGAGTGGAGACGGGTATGTCGGGGAACTTCTTGAGTTGCAGCAAGGGTGTGAAGGACCCTTTGGAAGTTCCAGTGGTTAGACGTGATTAGGCTCGAGAAGCCTCAGCGGAAATGGGCCTCATCTCGCCTGGAGGGCAAAACCTCCTGGATTTTCTCGAGTTGCGGCAGGTGCTCTCGACTTACGACGGGGACCTCAGGGACCCGCTCTGGTGGCCTCAGGAAAGGCCAGTCCCCATGCGAGTTCCTCGGGGGCCTCTCGGTATTCCTCTCCCGTCGATGCCGGGGCCTAAGACCTTGTGTGGAGTCGGGGCCGGAACCTGAGGATTCCTCTCCAGTGCTGACATGGATCTTGGGGTACTTCTGGAGTCTCCCCAGGGGAGTCAGTCCTCGTCTCGAATGCGGGCATGCACTTGCGCTTTCCTCCAGAGCGGTAGCAGCAGTGTCACGCAGTCCGCCGCGTGGATCAAAGGATCTATGGTTTTCCCTCGACTCTTTCCCACGAGGCTTTCCCACGAGGCTTTCCCACAGGGCTGTCCCACGTGCACACGTGGTGGGAGTCGATCCTCGGCTTGAACGTCAAGGCAGTGCAGGGAAAACAGGTTCCTCTGGAATGGATTGACACATCTGGGGGTCTCTTGGAATGGTGGCACGACCCTGGAGTTCCTCTCGCCTTTCCTGTGGAGAGCGCCACCTCTTGAGATGCGACGGGAACGCCGGGAATTCTTTCCCTACGAAACAGGGAAAGGATCCCTCATCTCGAGCTAGGAGGCGGAAACGGGGCTGCCCTGGATGTGTGCGGGACCCCACGTGCTTCGTCTCGAGTGGAGACGGGTATGTCGCGGAACTGCTTCAGTTGCAGCAAGGGTGTGAAGGACCCTTTGGAAGTTCCAGTGGTTAGACGTGATTAGCCTCGAGAAGCCTCAGCGGAAATGGGCCTCATCTCGCCTGGAGGGCAAAACCTCCTGGATTTTCTCGAGTTGCGGCAGGTGCTCTCGACTTACGACGGGGACCTCAGGGACCCGCTCTGGTGGCCTCAGGAAAGGCCAGTCCCCATGCGAGTTCCTCGGGGGCCTCTCGGCATTCCTCTCCCGTCGATGCCGGGGCCTAAGACCTTGTGTGGAGTCGGGGCCGGAACCTGAGGATTCCTCTCCAGAGCTGACATGGATCTTGGGGTACTTCTGGAGTCTCCCCAGGGGAGTCAGTCCTCGTCTCGAATGCGGGCATGCACTTGCGCTTTCCTCCAGAGCGGTAGAAGCAGTGTCACGCAGTCCGCCGCGTGGATCAAAGGATCTATGGTTTTCCCTCGAGTCTTTCCGACGAGGCTTTCCCACGAGGCTTTCCCACAGGGCTGTCCCACGTGCACAGGTGGTGGGAGTCGATCCTCGGCTTGAACGTCAAGGCAGTGCAGGGAAAACAGGTTCCTCTGGAATGGACTGACACATCTGTGGGACTCTTGGAATGGTGGCACGACCCTGGAGTTCCTCTCGCCTTTCCTGTGGAGAGCGCCACCTCTTGAGATGCGACGGGAACGCCGGGAATTCTTTCCCTTCGAAACAGGGAAAGGATCCCTCATCTCGAGCTAGGAGGCGGAAACCGGTCTCTCCTGGATTTGTGCGGGACCCCACGTGCTTCCTCTTGAGTGGAGACGGGTATGTCGCGGAACTGCTTCCGTTGCAGCAAGGGTGTGAAGGACCCTTTGGAAGTTCCAGTGGTTAGATGTGATTAGCCTCGAGAAGCCTCAGCGGAAATGGGCCTCATCTCGCCTGGAGGGCAAAACCTCCTGGATTTTCTCGAGTTGCGGCAGGGGCTCTCGACTTACGACGGGGACCTCAGGGACCCGCTCTGGTGGCCTCAGGAAAGGCCAGTCCCCATGCGAGTTCCTCGGGGGCCTCTCGGTATTCCTCTCCCGTCGATGCCGGGGACTAAGACCTTGTGTGGAGTCGGGGCCGGAACCTGAGGATTCCTCTCCAGTGCTGTCATGGATCTTGGGGTACTGCTGGAGTCTCCCCAGGGGAGTCAGTCCTGGTCTCGAATGCGGGCATGCACTTGCGCTTTTCTCCAGAGCGGTAGCAGCAGTGTCACGCAGTCCATCGCGTGGATCAAAGGATCTATGGTTTTCCCTCGAGTCTTTCCCACGAGGCTTTCCCACGAGGCTTTCCCACAGGGCTGTCCCACGTGCACACGTGGTGGGAGTCGATCCTCGGCTTGAACGTCAAGGCAGTGCAGGGAAAACAGGTTCCTCTGGAATGGACTGACACATCTGGGGGACTCTTGGAATGGTGTCTCGACCCTGGAGTTCCTCTCGCCTTTCCTGTGGAGAGCGCCTCCTCTTGAGATGCGACGGGAACGCCGGGAATTCTTTCCCTACGAAACAGGGAAAGGATCCCTCATCTCGAGCTAGGAGGCGGAAACGGGGCTCCCCTGGATGTGTGCGGGACCCCACGTGCTTCCTCTCGAGTGCAGACGGGTATGTCGGGGAACTTCTTGAGTTGCAGCAATGGTGTGAAGGACCCTTTGGAAGTTCCAGTGGTTAGACGTGATTAGCCTCGAGAAGCCTCAGCGGAAATGGGCCTCATCTCGCCTGGAGGGCAAAACCTCCTGTATTTTCTCGAGTTGCGGCAGGTGCTCTCGACTTACGACGGGGACCTCAGCGACCCGCTCTGGTGGCCTCAGGAAAGGCCAGTCCCCATGCGAGTTCCTCGTGGGCCTCTCGGGATTCCTCTCCCATCGATGCCGGGGCCTAAGACCTTGTGTGGAGTCGGGGCCGGAACCTGAGGATTCCTCTCCAGTGCTGACATGGATCTTGGGGAACTTCTGGAGTCTCCCCAGGGGAGTCAGTCCTCGTCTCGAATGCGGGCATGCACTTGCGCTTTCCTCCAGAGCTGTAGCAGCAGTGTCACGCAGTCCGCCGCGTGGATCAAAGGATCTATGGTTTTCCCTCGAGTCTTTCCCACGAGGCTTTCCCACGAGGCTTTCCCACAGGGCTGTCCCACGTGCACACGTGGTGGGAGTCGATCCTCGGCTTGAACGTCAAGGCAGTGCAGGGAAAACAGGTTCCTCTGGAATGGACTGACACATCTGGGGGACTCTTGGAATGGTGGCACGACCCTGGAGTTCCTCTCGTCTTTCCTGTGGAGAGCGCCTCCTCTTGAGATGCGACGGGAACACCGGGAATTCTTTCCCTACGAAACAGGGAAAGGATCCCTCATCTCGAGCTAGGAGGCGGAAACGGGGCTCCCCAGGATGTGTGCGGGACACCACGTGCTTCCTCTCGAGCGGAGACGGGTATGTCGGGGAACTTCTTGAGTTGCAGCAAGGGTGTGAAGGACCATTTGGAAGATCCAGTGGTTAGATGTGATTGGACTCGAGAAGCCTCAGCGGAAATGGGCCTCATCTCGCCTGGAGGGCAAAACCTCCTGGATTTTCTCGAGTTGCAGCAGGTGCTCTCGACTTACGACGGGAACCTCAGGGACCCGATCTGGTGGCCTCAGGAAAGGCCAGTCCCCATGCGAGTTCCTCGGGGGCCTCTTGGGATTCCTCTCCCGTCGATGCCGGGGCCAAGACCTTGTGTGGAGTCGGGGCCGGAACCTGAGGTTTCCTCTCCAGTGCTGACATGGATCTTGGGGTACTTCTGGAGTCTCCCCAGGGGCGTCAGTCCTCGTCTCGAATGCGGGCATGCACTTGCGCTTTCCTCCAGAGCGGTAGCAGCAGTGTCACGCAGTCCTCCGCGTGGATCAAAGGATCTATGGTTTTCCCTCGAGTCTTTCCCACGAGGCTTTCCCACGAGGCTTTCCCACAGGGCTGTCCCACGTGCACACGTGGTGGGAGTCGATCCTCGGCTTGAACGTCAAGGCAGTGCAGGGAAAACAGGTTCCTCTGGAATGAACTGACACATCTGGGGGACTCTTGGAATGGTGGCATGACCCTGGAGTTCCTCTCGCCTTTCCTGTGGAGAGCGCCTCCTCTTGAGATGCGACGGGAACGCCGGGAATTCTTTCCCTACGAAACAGGGAAAGGATCCCTAATCTCGAGCTAGGAGGTGGAAACGGGGCTCCCCTGGATGTGTGGGGGACCCTCGTGCTTCCCCTCGAGTGGAGACGGTATGTCGGGGAACTTCTTGAGTTGCAGCAATGGTGTGAAGGACCCTTTGGAAGTTCCAGTGGTTAGATGTGATTGGCCTCGAGAAGCCTCAGCGGAAATGGGCCTCATCTCGCCTGGAGGGCAAAACCTCCTGGATTTTCTCGAGTTGCTTCAGGTGCTCTCGACTTACGACGGGGACCTCAGGGACCCGCTCTGGTGGCCTCAGACCAGGCCAGTCCCCATGCGAGTTCCTCGGGGGCCTCTCGGGATTCCTCTCCCGTCGATGCCGGGGCCTAAGACCTTGTGTGGAGTCGGGGCCGGAACCTGAGGATTCCTCTCCAGTGCTGACATGGATCTTGGGGTACTTCTGGAGTCTCCCCAGGGGAGTCAGTCCTCGTCTCGAATGCGGGCATGCACTTGCGCTTTCCTCCAGAGCGGTAGCAGCAGTGTCACGCAGTCCGCCGCGTGGATCAAAGGATCTATGGTTTTCCCTCGAGTCTTTCCCACGAGTCTTTCCCACGAGGCTTTCCCACAGGGCTGTCCCACGTGCACACGTGGTGGGAGTCGATCCTCGGCTTGAACGTCAACGCAGTGCAGGGAAAACAGGTTCCTCTGGAATGGACTGACACATCTGGGGGACTCTTGGAATGGTGGCACGACCCTGGAGTTCCTCTCCCCTTTCCTGTGGAGAGCGCCTCCTCTTGAGATGAGATGGGAACGCCGGGAATTCTTTCCCTACGAAACAGGGAAAGGATCCCTCATCTTGATCTAGGAGGCGGAAACGGGGCTCCACTGGATGTGTGCGGGACCCCACGTGCTTCCTCTCGAGTGGAGACGGGTATGTCGGGGAACTTCTTGAGTTGCAGCAATGGTGTGAAGGACCCTTTGGAAGTTCCAGTGGTTAGATGTGATTGGCCTCGAGAAGCCTCAGCGGAAATGGGCCTCATCTCGCCTGGAGGGCAAAACCTCCTGGATTTTCTCGAGTTGCGGCAGGTGCTCTCGACTTACGACGGGGACATCAGGGACCCGATCTGGTGGCCTCAGGAAAGGCCAGTCCCCATGCGAGTTCCTCGGGGGCCTCTCGGGATTCCTCTCCCGTCGATGCCGGGGCCTAAGACGTTGTGTGGAGTCGGGGCCGGAACCTGAGGATTCCTCTCCAGTGCTGACATGGATCTTGGGGTACTTCTGGAGTCTCCCCAGGGGAGTCAGTCCTCGTCTCGAATGCGGGCATGCACTTGCGCTTTCCTCCAGAGCGGTAGCAGCAGTGTCACGCAGTCCGCCTCGTGGATCAAAGGATCTATGGTTTTCCCTCGAGTCTTTCCCACGAGGCTTTCCCACGAGGCTTTCCCACAGGGCTGTCCCACGTGCACACGTGGTGGGAGTCGATCCTCGGCTTGAACGTCAAGGCAGTGCAGGGAAAACAGGTTCCTCTGGAATGGACTGACACATCTGGGGGACTCTTGGAATGGTGGCACGACCCTGGAGTTCCTCTCGCCTTTCCTGTGGAGAGCGCCTCCTCTTGAGATGCGACGGGAACGCCGGGAATTCTTTCCCTACGAAACAGGGAAAGGATCCCTCATTTCGAGCTAGGAGGCGGAAACGGGGCTGCCCTGGATGTGTGCGGGACCCCACGTGCTTCCTCTCGAGTGGAGACGGGTATGTCGGGGAACTTCTTGAGTTGCAGCAATGGTGTGAAGGACCCTTTGGAAGTTCCAGTGGTTAGATGTGATTGGCCTCGAGAAGCCTCAGCGGAAATGGGCCTCATCTCGCCTGGAGGGCAAAACCTCCTGGATTTTCTCGAGTTGCGGCAGGTGCTCTCGACTTACGACGGGGACCTCAGGGAACCGCTCTGGTGGCCTCAGGAAAGGCCAGTCCGCATGCGAGTTCCTCGGGGGCGTCTCGGGATTCCTCTCCCGTCGATGCCGGGGCCAAGACCTTGTGTGGAGTCGGGGCCGGAACCTGAGGTTTCCTCTCCAGTGCTGACATGGATCTTGGGGTACTTCTGGAGTCTCCCCAGGGGCGTCAGTCCTCGTCTCGAATGCGGGCATGCACTTGCGCTTTCCTCCAGAGCGGTAGCAGCAGTGTCACGCAGTCCTCCGCGTGGATCAAAGGATCTATGGTTTTCCCTCGAGTCTTTCCCACGAGGCTTTCCCACGAGGCTTTCTCACAGGGCTGTCCCACGTGCACACGTGGTGGGAGTCGATCCTCGGCTTGAACGTCAAGGCAGTGCAGGGAAAACAGGTTCCTCTGGAATGAACTGACACATCTGGGGGACTCTTGGAATGGTGGCATGACCCTGGAGTTCCTCTCGCCTTTCCTGTGGAGAGCGCCTCCTCTTGAGATGCGACGGGAACGCCGGGAATTCTTTCCCTTCGAAACAGGGAAAGGATCCCTCATCTCGAGCAAGGAGGTGGAAACGGGGCTCCCCTGGATGTGTGGGGGACCCTCGTGCTTCCCCTCGAGTGGAGACGGTATGTCGGGGAACTTCTTGAGTTGCAGCAATGGTGTGAAGGACCCTTTGGAAGTTCCAGTGGTTAGATGTGATTGGCCTCGAGAAGCCTCAGCGGAAATGGGCCTCATCTCGCCTGGAGGGTAAAACCTCCTGGATTTTCTCGAGTTGCGGCAGGTGCTCTCGACTTACGACGGGGACCTCAGGGACCCGCTCTGGTGGCCTCAGAACAGGCCAGTCCCCATGCGAGTTCCTCGGGGGCCTCTCGGGATTCCTCTCCCGTCGATGCCGGGGCCTAAGACCTTGTGTGGAGTCGGGGCCGGAACCTGAGGATTCCTCTCCAGTGCTGACATGGATCTTGGGGTACTTCTGGAGTCTCCCCAGGGGAGTCAGTCCTCGTCTCGAATGCGGGCATGCACTTGCGCTTTCCTCCAGAGCGGTAGCAGCAGTGTCACGCAGTCCGCCGCGTGGATCAAAGGATCTATGGTTTTCCCTCGAGTCTTTCCCACGAGGCTTTCCCACGAGGCTTTCCCGCAGGGCTGTCCCACGTGCACACGTGGTGGGAGTCGATCCTCGGCTTGAACGTCAAGGCAGTGCAGGGAAAACAGGTTCCTCTGGAATGGACTGACACATCTGGGGGACTCTTGGAAGGTGGCACGACCCTTCAGTTCCTCTCGCCTTTCCTGTGGAGAGCGCCTCCTCTTGAGATGCGACGGGAACGCCGGGAATTCTTTCCCTACGAAACATGGAAAGGATCCCTCATCTCGAGCTAGGAGGCGGAAACGGGGCTCCCCTGGATGTGTGCGGGACCCACGTGCTTCCTCTCGAGTGGAGACGGGTATGTCGGGGAACTTCTTGAGTTGCAGCAAGGGTGTGAAGGACCCTTTGGAAGTTCCAGTGGTTAGATGTTATTAGCCTCGAGAAGCCTCAGCGGAAATGGGCCTCATCTCGCCTGGATGGCAAAACCTCCTGGATTTTCTCGAGTTGCGGCAGGTGCTCTCGACTTACGACAGGGACCTCAGCGACCCTCTCTGGTGGCCTCAGGAAAGGCCAGTCCCCATGCGAGTTCCTCGGGGGCCTCTGGGGATTCCTCTCCCGTCGATGCCGGGGCCTATGTCCTTGTGTGGAGTCGGGGTCGGAACCTGAGGATTCCTCTCCAGTGCTGACATGGATCTTGGGGTACTTCTGGAGTCTCCCCAGGGGAGTCAGTCCTCGTCTCGAATGCGGGCATGCACTTGCGCTTTCCTCCAGAGCGGTAGCAGCAGTGTCACGCAGTCCGCCGCGTGGATCAAAGGATCTATGGTTTTCCCTCGAGTCTTTCCCACGAGGCTTTCCCACGAGGCTTTCCCACAGGGCTGTCCCACGTGCACACGTGGTGGGAGTCGATCCTCGGCTTGAACGTCAAGGCAGTGCAGGGAAAACAGGTTCCTCTGGAATGGACTGACACATCTGGGGTCTCTTGGAATGGTGTCACGACCATGGAGTTCCTCTCGCCTTTCCTGTGGAGAGCGCCTCCTCTTGAGATGCGACCGGATCGCCGGGATTTCTTTCCCTTCGAAACAGGGAAAGGATCCCTCATCTCGAGCTAGGAGGCGGAAACGGGGCTCCCCTGCATGTGTGCGGGAAACCACGTGCTTCCTCTCGAGTGGAGACGGGTATGTCGGGGAACTTCTTGAGTTGCAGCAATGGTGTGAAGGACCATTTGGAAGATCCAGTGGTTAGATGTGATTGGCCTTGAAAAGCCTCAGCGGAAATGGGCCTCATCTCGCCTGGAGGGCAAAACCTCCTGGATTTTCTCGAGTTGCGGCAGGTGCTCTCGACTTACGACGGGGACCTCAGGGAACCGCTCTGGTGGCCTCAGGAAAGGCCAGTCCCCATGCGAGTTCCTCGGGGGCCTCTCGGGATTCCTCTCCCGTCGATGACAGGGCCTAAGACCTTGTGTGGAGTCGGGGCCGGAACCTGAGGATTCTTCTCCAGTGCTGACATGGACCTTGGGGTACTTCTGGAGTCTCTCCAGGAGAGTCAGTCCTCGTCTCGAATGCGGGCATGCACTTGCGCTTTCCTCCAGAACGGTAGCAGCAGTGTAACGCAGTCCGCCGCGTGGATCAAAGGATCTATGGTTTTCCCTCGAGTCTTTCCCACGAGGCTCTCCCACGAGGCTTTCCCACAGGGCTGTCACACGTGCACACGTGGTGGGAGTCGATCCTCGGCTTGAACGTCAAGGCAGTGCAGGGAAAACAGGTTCCTCTGGAATGGACTGACACATCTGGGGGACTCTTGGAATGGTGTCTCGACCCTGGAGTTCCTCTCGCCTTTCCTGTGGAGAGCTCCTCCTCTTGAGATGCGACGGGAACGCCGGGAATTCTTTCCCTACTAAACAGGGAAAGGATCCCTCATCTCGAGCTAGGAGGCGGAAACGGGGCTCCCCTGGAGGTGTGCGGGACCCCACGTGCTTCCTCTCGAGTGCAGACGGGTATGTCGGGGAACTTCTTGAGTTGCAGCAATGGTGTGAAGGACCCTTTGGAAGTTCCAGTGGTTAGACGTGATTAGCCTCGAGAAGCCTCAGTCGAAATGGGCCTCATCTCGCCTGGAGGGCAAAACCTCCTGGATTTTCTCGAGTTGCGGCAGGTGCTCTCGACTTACGACGGGGACCTCAGGGACACGCTCTGGTGGCCTCAGGAAAGGCCAGTCCCCATGCGAGTTCCTCGGGGGCCTCTCGGGATTCCTCTCCCGTCGATGCCGGGGCCTAAGACCTTGTGTGGAGTCGAGCCCGGAACCTGAGGATTCCTCTCCAGTGCTGACATGGATCTTGGGGTACTTCTGGAGTCTCCCCAGGGGAGTCAGTCCTCGTCTGGAATGCGGGCATGCACTTGCGCGTTCCTCCAGAGCGGTAGCAGCAGTGTCACGCAGTCTGCCGCGTGGATCAAAGGATCTATGGTTTTCCCTCGAGTCTTTCCCACGAGGCTTTCCCACGAGGCTTTCCGACAGGGCTGTCCCACGTGCACACGTGGTGGGAATCGATCCTCGGCTTGAACGTCAAGGCAGTGCAGGGAAAACAGGTTCCTCTGGAATGGACTGACACATCTGGGGGACTCTTGGAATGGTGGCACGACCCTGGAGTTCCTCTCGCCTTTCCTGTGGAGAGCGCCTCCTCTTGAGATGCGACGGGAACGCCGGGAATTCTTTCCCTACGAAACAGGGAAAGGATCCCTCATCTCGAGCTAGGAGGCGGAAACGGGGCTCCCCTGGATGTGTGCGGGACCCCACGTGCTTCCTCTCGAGTGGAGACGGGTATGTCGGGGAACTTCTTGAGTTGCAGCAATGGTGTGAAGGACCCTTTGGAAGTTCCAGTGGATAGATGTGATTGGCCTCGAGAAGCCTCAGCGGAAATGGGCCTCATCTCGCCTGGAGGGCAATACCTCCCGGATTTTCTCGATTGCGGCAGGTGCTCTCGACTTACGACGGGGACCTCAGGGACCCGCTCTGGGGGCCTCAGGAAAGGCCAGTCCCCATGCGAGTTCCTCGGGGGCCTCTCGGGATTCCTCTCCCGTCGATGCCGGGGCCTAAGACCTTGTGTGGAGTCGGGGCCGGAACCTGAGGATTCCTCTCCAGTGCTGACATGGATCTTGGGGTACTTCTGGAGTGTCCCCAGGGGAGTCAGTCCTCGTCTCGAATGCGGGCATGCACTTGCGCTTTCCTCCAGAGCGGTAGCAGCAGTGTCACGCAGTCCGCCTCGTGGATCAAATGATCTATGGTTTTCCCTCGAGTCTTTCCCACGAGGCTTTCCCACGAGGCTTTCCCACAGGGCTGTCCCACGTGCACACGTGGTGGGAGTCGATCCTCGGCTTGAACGTCAAGGAAGCGCAGGGAAAACAGGTTCCTCTGGAATGGACTGACACATCTGGGGGACTCTTGGAATGGTGGCATGACCCTGGAGTTCCTCTCGCCTTTCCTGTGGAGAGCGCCTCCTCTTGAGATGCGACGGGAACGCCGGGAATTCTTTCCCTACGAAACAGGGAAAGGATCCCTCATCTCGAGCTAGGAGGCGGAAACAGGGCTCCCCTGGATGTGTGCGGGACACCACGTGCTTCCTCTCGAGTGCAGACGGGTATGTCGGGGAACTTCTTGAGTTGCAGCAAGGGTGTGAAGGACCCTTTGGAAGTTCCAGTGGTTAGATGTGATTGGCCTCGAGAAGCCTCAGCGGAAATGGGCCTCATCTCGCCTGGAGGGCAAAACCTCCTGGATTTTCTCGAGTTGCGGCAGGTGCTCTCGACTTACGACGGGGACCTCAGGGACCCGCTCTGGTGGCCTCAGGAAAGGCCAGTCCCCATGCGAGTTCCTCGTGGGCCTCTCGGGATTCCTCTCCCATCGATGCCGGGGCCTAAGACCTTGTGTGGAGTCGGGGCCGGAACCTGAGGATTCCTCTCCAGTACAGACATGGATCTTGGGTACTTCTGGAGTCTCCCCAGGGGAGTCAGTCCTCGTCTCGAATGCGGGCATGCACTTGCGCTTTCCTCCAGAGCGGTAGCAGCAGTGTCACGCAGTCCGCCGCGTGGATCAAAGGATCTATGGTTTTCCCTCGAGTCTTTCCCACGAGGCTTTCCCACGAGGCTTTCCCACAGGGCTGTCCCACGTGCACACGTGGTAGGAGTCGATCCTCGGCTTGAACGTCAAGGCAGTGCAGGGAAAACAGGTTCCTCTGGAATGGACTGACACATCTGGGGGACTCTTGGAATGGTGGCACGACCCTGGAGTTCCTCTCGTCTTTCCTGTGGAGAGCGCCTCCTCTTGAGATGCGACGGGAACGCCGGGAATTCTTTCCCTACGAAACAGGGAAAGGATCCCTCATCTCGAGCTAGGAGGCGGAAACGGGGCTCCCCTGGATGTGCGCGGGACCCCACGTGCTTCCTCTCGAGCGGAGACGGGTATGTCGGGGAACTTCTTCAGTTGCAGCAAGGGTGTGAAGGACCCTTTGGAAGTTCCAGTGGTTAGATGTGATTGGCCTCGAGAAGCCTCAGCGGAAATGGGCCTCATCTCGCCTCGAGGGCAAAACCTTCTGGATTTTCTCGAGTTGCGGCAGGTGCTCTCGACTTACGACGGGGACCTCAGGGACCCGCTCTGGTGGCCTCAGGAAAGGCCAGTCCCCATGCGAGTTCCTCGGGGGCCTCTCGGGATTCCTCTCCCGTCGATGCCGGGGCCTAAGACCTTGTGTGGAGTCGGGGCCGGAACCTGAGGATTCCTCTCCAGTGCTGACATGGATCTAGGGGGAACTTCTGGAGTCTCCCCAGGGGAGTCAGTCCTTGTCTCGAATGCGGGCATGCACTTGCGCTTTCCTCCAGAGCGGTAGCAGCAGTGTCACGCAGTCCGCCGCGTGGATCAAAGGATCTATGGTTTTCCCTCGAGTCTTTCCCACGAGGCTTTCCCACGAGGCTTTCCCACAGGGCTGTCCCACGTGCACACGTGGTGGGAGTCGATCCTCGGCTTGAACGTCAAGGCAGTGCAGGGAAAACAGGTTCCTCTGGAATGGACTGACACATCTGGGGGACTCTTGGAATGGTGGCACGACCCTGGAGTTCCTCTCGCCTTTCCTGTGGAGAGCGCCTCCTCTTGAGATGCGACGGGAACGCCGGGAATTCTTTCCCTACGAAACAGGGAAAGGATCCCTCATCTCGAGCTAGGAGGCGGAAACGGGGCTCCCCTGGATGTGTGCGGGACCCTACGTGCCTCTACTCGAGTGCAGAAGGGTATGTCGGGGAACTTCTTGAGTTGCAGCAAGGGTGTGAAGGACCCTTTGGAAGTTCCAGTGGTTAGATGTGATTGGCCTCGAGAAGCCTCAGCGGAAATGGGCCTCATCTCGCCTGGAGGGCAAAACCTCCTGGATTTTCTCGAGTTGCGGCAGGTGCTCTCGACTTACGACGGGGACCTCAGGGACCCGCTCTGGTGGCCTCAGAACAGGCCAGTCCCCATGCGAGTTCCTCGGGGGCGTCTCGGGATTCCTCTCCCGTCGATGCCGGGGCCAGACCTTGTGTGGAGTCGGGGCCGGAACCTGAGGATTCCTCTCCAGTGCTGACATGGATCTTGGGGTACTTCTGGAGTCTCCCCAGGGGAGTCAGTCCTCGTCTCGAATGCGGGCATGCACTTGCGCTTTCCTCCAGAGCGGTAGCAGCAGTGTCACGCAGTCCTCCGCGTGGATCAAAGGATCTATGGTTTTCCCTCGAGTCTTTCCCACGAGGCTTTCCCACGAGGCTTTCCCACAGGGCTGTCCCACGTGCACACGTGGTGGGAGTCGATCCTTGGCTTGAACGTCAAGGCAGTGCAGGGAAAACAGGTTCCTCTGGAATGGACTGACACATCTGGGGGACTCTTGGAATGGTGGCACGACCCTGGAGTTCCTCTCGCCTTTCCTGAGGAGAGCGCCTCCTCTTGAGATGCGACGGGAACGCCGGGAATTCTTTCCCTACGAAACAGGGAAAGGATCCCTCATCTCGAGCTAGGAGGCGGAAACGGGGCTCCCCTGGATGTGTGCGGTACCCCACGTGCTTCCTCTCGAGTGCAGACTGGTATGTCGCGGAACTTCTTGAGTTGCAGCAAGGGTGTGAAGGACCCTTTGGAAGTTCCAGTGGTTAGATGTGATTGGCCTCGAGAAGCCTCAGCGGAAATGGGCCTCATCTCGCCTGGAGGGCAAAACCTCCTGGATTTTCTCGAGTTGCTGCAGGTGCTAGCGACTTACGACGGGGACCTCAGGGACCCGCTCTGGTGGCCTCAGGACAGGCCAGTCCCCATGCGAGTTCCTCGGGGGCCTCTCGGGATTCCTCTCCCGTCGATGCCGGGGCCTAAGACCTTGTGTGGAGTCGGGGCCGGAACCTGAGGATTCCTCTCTAGTGCTGACATGGATCTTGGGGTACTTCTGGAGTCTCCCCAGGGGAGTCAGTCCTCGTCTCGAATGCGGGCATGCACTTGCGCTTTCCCCAGAGCGGTAGCAGCAGTGTCACGCAGTCCGCCGCGTGGATCAAAGGATCTATGGTTTTCCCTCGAGTCTTTCCCACGAGGCTTTCCCACGAGGCTTTCCCACAGGGCTGTCCCACGTGCACACGTGGTGGGAGTCGATCCTCGGCTTGAACGTCAAGGCAGTGCAGGGAAAACAGGTTCCTCTGGAATGGACTGGCACATCTGGGGGACTCTTGGAATGGTGGCACGACCCTGGAGTTCCTCTCGCCTTTCCTGTGGAGAGCGCCTCCTCTTGAGATGCGACGGGAACGCCGGGAATTCTTTCCCTACGAAACAGGGAAAGGATCCCTCATCTCGAGCTAGGAGGCGGAAACGGGGCTCCCCTGGATGTGTGCGGGACCCCACGTGCTTCCTCTCGAGTGGAGACGGGTATGTCGGGGAACTTCTTGAGTTGCAGCAATGGTGTGAAGGACCCTTTGGAAGTTCCAGTGGATAGATGTGATTGGCCTCGAGAAGCCTCAGCGGAAATGGGCCTCATCTCGCCTGGAGGGCAAAACCTCCTGGATTTTCTCGAGTTGCGGCAGGTGCTCTCGACTTACGACGGGGACCTCAGGGACCCGCTCTGGGGGCCTCAGGAAAGGCCAGTCCCCATGCGAGTTCCTCGGGGGCCTCTCGGGATTCCTCTCCCGTCGATGCCGGGGCCTAAGACCTTGTGTGGAGTCGGGGCCGGAACCTGAGGATTCCTCTCCAGTGCTGACATGGATCTTGGGGTACTTCTGGAGTCTCCCCAGGGGAGTCAGTCCTCGTCTCGAATGCGGGCATGCACTTGCGCTTTCCTCCAGAGCGGTAGCAGCAGTGTCACGCAGTCCGCCTCGTGGATCAAATGATCTATGTTTTTCCCTCGAGTCTTTCCCACGAGGCTTTCCCACGAGGCTTTCCCACAGGGCTGTCCCACGTGCACACGTGGTGGGAGTCGATCCTCGGCTTGAACGTCAAGGCAGTGCAGGGAAAACAGGTTCCTCTGGAATGGACTGACACATCTGGGGGACTCTTGGAATGGTGGCATGACCCTGGAGTTCCTCTCGCCTTTCCTGTGGAGAGCGCCTCCTCTTGAGATGCGACGGGAACGCCGGGAATTCTTTCCCTACGAAACAGGGAAAGGATCCATCATCTCGAGCTAGGAGGCGGAAACGGGGCTCCCCTGGATGTGTGCGGGACACCACGTGCTTCCTCTCGAGTGCAGACGGGTATGTCGGGGAACTTCTTGAGTTGCAGCAAGGGTGTGAAGGACCCTTTGGAAGTTCCAGTGGTTAGTTGTGATTGGCCTCGAGAAGCCTCAGCGGAAATGGGCCTCATCTCGCCTGGAGGGCAAAACCTCCTGGATTTTCTCGAGTTGCGGCAGGTGCTCTCGACTTACGACGGGGACCTCAGGGACCCGCTCTGGTGGCCTCAGAACAGGCCAGTCCCCATGCGAGTTCCTCGGGGGCCTCTCGGGATTCCTCTCCCGTCGATGCCGGGGCCTAAGACCTTGTGTGGAGTCGGGGCCGGAACCTGAGGATTCCTCTCCAGTGCTGACATGGATCTTGGGGTACTTCTGGAGTCTCCCCAGGGGAGTCAGTCCTCGTCTCGAATGCGGGCATGCACTTGCGCTTTCCTCCAGAGCGGTAGCAGCAGTGTCACGCAGTCCGCCGTGTGGATCAAATGATCTATGGTTTTCCCTCGAGTCTTTCCCACGAGGCTTTCCCACGAGGCTTTCCCACAGGGCTGTCCCACGTGCACACGTGGTGGGAGTCGATCCTCGGCTTGAACGTCAACGCAGTGCAGGGAAAACAGGTTCCTCTGGAATGGACTGACACCTCTGGGGGACTCTTGGAATGGTGGCATGACCCTGGAGTTCCTCTCGCCTTTCCTGTGGAGAGCGCCTCCTCTTGAGATGCGACGGGAACGCCGGGAATTCTTTCCCTACGAAACAGGGAAAGGATCCCTCATCTCGAGCTAGGAGGCGGAAACGGGGCTCCCCTGGATGTGTGCGGGACACCACGTGGTTCCTCTCGAGTGGAGACGGGTATGTCGGGGAACTTCTTGAGTTGCAGCAAGGGTGTGAAGGACCCTTTGGAAGTTCCAGTGGTTACATGTGATTGGCCTCGAGAAGCCTCAGCGGAAATGGTCCTCATCTCGCCTGGAGGGCAAAACCTCCTGGATTTTCTCGAGTTGCGGCAGGTGCTCTCGACTTACGACGGGGACCTCAGGGACCCGCTCTGGTGGCCTCAGGAAAGGCCAGTCCCCATGCGAGTTCCTCGGGGGCCTCTCGGGATTCCTCTCCCGTCGATGCCGGGGCCTAAGACCTTGTGTGGAGTCGGGGCCGGAACCTGAGGATTCCTCTCCAGTGCTGACATGAATCTTGGGGTACTTCTGGAGTCTCCCCAGGGGAGTCAGTCCTCGTCTCGAATGCGGTCATGCACTTGCGCTTTCCTCCAGAGCGGTAGCAGCAGTGTCACGCATTCCGCCGCGTGGATCAAAGGATCTATGGTTTTCCCTCGAGTCTTTCCCACGAGGCTTTCCCACGAGGCTTTCCCACAGGGCTGTCCCACGTGCACACGTGGTGGGAGTCGATCCTCGGCTTGAACGTCAAGGCAGTGCAGGGAAAACAGGTTGCTCTGGAATGGACTGGCACATCTGGGGGACTCTTGGAATGGTGGCACGACCCTGGAGTTCCTCTCGCCTTTCCTGTGGAGAGCGCCTCCTCTTGAGATGCGATGGGAACGCCGGGAATTCTTTCCCTACGAAACAGGGAAAGGATCCCTCATCTCGAGCTAGGAGGCGGAAACGGGACTCCCCTGGATGTGTGCGGGACCCACGTGCTTCCTCTCGAGTGGAGACGGGTATGTCGGGGAACTTCTTGAGTTGCAGCAAGGGTTTGAAGGACCCTTTGGAAGTTCCAGTGGTTAGACGTGATTGGCCTCGAGAAGCCTCAGCGGAAATGGGCCTCATCTCGCCTGGAGGGCAAAACCTCCTGGATATTCTCGAGTTGCGGCAGGTGCTCTCGACTTACGACGGGGACCTCAGGGACCCGCTCTGGTGGCCTCAGGAAAGGCCAGTCCCCATGCGAATTCCTCGGGGGCCTCTCGGGATTCCTCTCCCGTCGATGCCGGGGCCTAAGACCTTGTGTGTAGTCGGGGCCGGAACCTGAGGATTCCTCTCCAGTGCTGACATGGATCTTGGGGTACTTCTGGAGTCTCCCCAGGGGAGTCAGTCCTCGTCTCGAATGCGGGCATGCACTTGCGCTTTCCTCCAGAGCGGTAGCAGCAGTGTCACGCAGTCCGCCGCGTGGATCAAAGGATCTATGGTTTTCCCTCGAGTCTTTCCCACGAGGCTTTCCCACGAGGCTTTCCCACAGGGCTGTCCCACGTGCACACGTGGTGGGAGTCGATCCTCGGCTTGAACTTCAACGCAGTGCAGGGAAAACAGGTTCCTCTGGAATGGACTGACACATCTGGGGGACTCTTGGAATGGTGGCACGACCCTGGAGTTCCTCTCGCCTTTCCTGTGGAGAGCGCCTCCTCTTGAGATGCGACGGGAACGCCGGGAATTCTTTCCCTACGAAACAGGGAAAGGATCCCTCATCTCGAGCTAGGAGGCGGAAACGGGGCTCCCCTGGATGTGTGCGGGACCCACGTGCTTCCTCTCGAGTGGAGACGGGTATGTCGGGGAACTTCTTGAGGTGCAGCAAGGGTGTGAAGGACCCTTTGGAAGTTCCAGTGGTTAGACGTGTTTAGCCTCGAGAAGCCTCAGCGGAAATGGGCCTCATCTCGCCTGGAGGGCAAAACCTCCTGGATTTTCTCGAGTTGCGGCAGGTGCTCTCGACTTACGACGGGGACCTCAGGGACCCGCTCTGGTGGCCTCAGGAAAGGCCAGTCCCCATGCGAGTTCCTCGTGGGCCTCTCGGGATTCCTCTCCCGTCGATGCCGGGGCCTAAGACCTTGTGTGGAATCGGGGCCGGAAACTGAGGATTCCTCTCCAGTGCTGACATGGATCTTGGGGTAATTCTGGAGTCTCCCCGGGGGAGTCAGTCCTCGTCTCGAATGCGGGCATGCACTTGCGCTTTCCTCCAGAGCGGTAGCAGCAGTGGCACGCAGTCCGCCGCGTGGATCAAAAGATCTATGGTTTTCCCTCGAGTCTTTCCCACGAGGCTTTCCCACGAGGCTTTCCCACAGGGCTGTCCCACGTGCACACGTGGTGGGAGTCGATCCTCGGCTTGAACGTCAAGGCAGTGCAGGGAAAACAGGTTCCTCTGGAATGGACTGACACATCTGGGGGACTCTTGGAATGGTGTCACGACCCTGGAGTTCCTCTCGCCTTTCCTGTGGAGAGCGCCTCCTCTTGAGATGCGACGGGAACGCCGGGAATTCTTTCCCTACGAAACAGGGAAAGGATCCCTCATCTCGAGCTAGGAGGCGGAAACGGGGCTCCCCTGGATGTGTGCGGGAACCCACGTGCTTACTCTCGAGTGGAGACGGGTATGTCGGGGAACTTCATGAGTTGCAGCAAGGGTGTGAAGGACCCTTTGGAAGTTCCTGTGGTTAGATGTGATTGGCCTCGAGAAGCCTCAGCGGAAATGGGCCTCATCTCGCCTGGAGGGCAAAACCTCCTGGATTTTCTCGAGTTGTGGCAGGTGCTCTCGACTTACGACGGGGACCTCAGGGACCCGCTCTGGTGGCCTCAGGAAAGGCCAGTCCCCATGCGAGTTCCTCGGGGGCCTATCGGGATTCCTCTCCCGTCGATGCCGGGGCCTAAGACCTTGTGTGGAGTCGGGGCCGGAACCTGAGGATTCCTCTCCAGTGCTGACATGGATCTTGGGGTACTTCTGTAGTCTCCCCAGGGGAGTCAGTCCTCGTCTCGAATGCGGGCATGCACTTGCGCTTTCCTCCAGAGCGGTAGCAGCAGTGTCACGCAGTCCGCCGCGTGGATCAAAGGATCTATGGTTTTCCCTCGAGTCTTTCCCACGAGGCTTTCCCACGAGGCTTTCCGACAGGGCTGTCCCACGTGCACACGTGGTGGGAGTGGATCCTCGGCTTGAACGTCAAGGCAGTGCAGGGAAAACAGGTTCCTCTGGAATGGACTGACACATCTGGGGGACTCTTGGAATGGTGGCATGACCCTGCAGTTCCTCTCGCCTTTCCTGTGGAGAGCGCCTCCTCTTGAGATGCGACGGGAACGCCGGGAATTCTTTCCCTACGTAACAGGGAAAGGATCCCTCATCTCGAGCTAGGAGGCGGAAACGGGGCTCCCCTGGATGTGCGCGGGACACCACGTGCTTCCTCTCGAGTGCAGACGGGTATGTCGGGGAACTTCTTGAGTTGCAGCAAGGGTGTGAAGGACCCTTTGGAAGTTCCAGTGGTTAGATGTGATTGGCCTCGAGAAGCCTCAGCGGAAATGGGCCTCATCTCGCCTGGAGGGCAAAACCTCCTGGATTTTCTCGAGTTGCGGCAGGTGCTCTCGACTTACGACGGGGACCTCAGGGACCCGCTCTGGTGGCCTCAGGAAAGGCCAGTCCCCATGCGAGTTCCTCGGGGGCCTCTCGGGATTCCTCTCCCGTCGATGGCGGGGCCTAAGACCTTGTGTGGAGTCGGGGCCGGAAACTGAGGATTCCTCTCCAGTGCTGACATGGATCTTGGGGTACTTCTGGAGTCTCCCCAGGGGAGTCAGTCCTCGTCTCGAATGCGGGCATGCATTGCGCTTTCCTCCAGAGCGGTAGCATCAGTGTCACGCAGTCCGCCGCGTGGATCAAAGGATCTATGGTTTTCCCTCGAGTCTTTCCCACGAGGCTTTCCCACGAGGCTTTCCCACAGGGCTGTCCCACGTGCACACGTGGTGGGAGTCGATCCTCGGCTTGAACGTCAAGGCAGTGCAGGGAAAACAGGTTCCTCTGGAATGGACTGACACATCTGGGGGACTCTTGGAATGGTGGCACGACCCTGGAGTTCCTCTCGCCTTTCCTGTGGAGAGCGACTCCTCTTGAGATGCGACGGGAACGCCGGGAATTCTTTCCCTACGAAACAGGGAAAGGATCCCTCATCTCGAGCTAGGAGGCGGAAACGGGGCTCCCCTGGATGTGTGTGGGACACCACGTGCTTCCTCTCGAGTGGAGACGGGTATGTCGGGGAACTTCTTGAGTTGCAGCAAGGGTGTGAAGGACCCTTTGGAAGTTCCTGTGGTTAGATGTGATTGGCCTCGAGAAGCCTCAGCGGAAATGGGCCTCATCTCGCCTGGAGGGCAAAACCTCCTGGATTTTCTCGAGTTGCGGCAGGTGCTCTCGACTTACGACAGGGACTTCAGGGACCCGCTCTGGTGGCCTCAGGAAAGGCCAGTCCCCATGCGAGTTCCTCGGGGGCCTCTCGGGATTCCTCTCCCGTCGATGGCGGGGCCTAAGACCTTGTGTGGAGTCGGGGCCGGAACCTGAGGATTCCTCTCCACTGCTGACATGGATCTTGGGGTACTTCTGGAGTCTCCCCAGGGGAGTCAGTCCTCATCTCGAATGCGGGCATGCACTTGCGCTTTCCTCCAGAGCGGTAGCAGCAGTGTCACGCAGTCCGCCGCGTGGATCAAAGGATGTTTGGTTTTCCCTCGAGTCTTTCCCACGAGGCTTTCCCACGAGGCTGTCCCACGTGCACACGTGGTGGGAGTCGATCCTCAGCTTGAACGTCAAGGCAGTGCAGAGAAAACTGGTTCCTCTGGAATGGACTGACACATCTGGGGGACTCTTGGAATGGTGGCACGACCCTGGAGTTCCTCTCGCCTTTCCTGTGGAGAGCGCCTCCTCTTGAGATGCGACTGGAACGCCGGGAATTCTTTCCCTACGAAACAGGGAAAGGATCCCTCATCTCGAGCTAGGAGGCGGAAACGGGGCTCCCCTTGATGTGTGCGGGACCCCACGTGCTTCCTCTCGAGTGGAGACGGGTATGTCGGGGAACTTCTTGAGTTGCAGCAATGATGTGAAGGACCCTTTGGAAGTTCCAGTGGTAAGTTGTGATTGGCCTCGAGAAGCCTCAGCGGAAATGGGCCTCATCTCGCCTGGAGGGCAAAACCTCCTGGATTTTCTCGAGTTGCGGCAGGTGCTCTCGACTTACGACGGGGACCTCAGGGAACCGCTCTGGTGGCCTCAGGAAAGGCCAGTCCCCATGCGAGTTCCTCGGGGGCCTCTCGGGATTCCTCTCCCGTCGATGCCGGGGCCTAAGACCTTGTGTGGAGTCGGGGCCGGAACCTGAGGATTCCTCTCCAGTGCTGACATGGATCTTGGGGTACGTCTGGAGTCTCCCCAGGGGAGTCAGTCCTCGTCTCGAATGCGGGCATGCATTGCGCTTTCCTCCAGAGCTGTAGCAGCAGTGTCACGCAGTCCGCCGCGTGGATCAAAGGATCTATGGTTTTCCCTCGAGTCTTTCCCACGAGGCTTTCCCACAGGGCTTTCCCACGTGCACACGTAGTGGGAGTCGATCCTCGGCTTGAACGACAAGGCAGTGCAGGGAAAACAGGTTCCTCTGGAATGGACTGACACATCTGGGGGACTCTTGGAATGGTGGCACGACCCTGGAGTTCCTCTCGCCTTTCCTGTGGAGAGTGCCTCCTCTTGAGATGCGACGGGAACGCCGGGAATTCTTTCCCTACGAAACAGGGAAAGGATCCCTCATCTCGAGCTAGGAGGCGGAAACGGGGCTCCCCTGGATGTGTGCGGGACCCCACGTGCTTCCTCTCGAGTGGAGACGGTTATGTCGGGGAACTTCTTGAGTTGCAGCAAGGGTGTGAAGGACCCTTTGGAAGTTCCAGTGGTTAGACGTGATTAGCCTCGAGGAGCCTCAGCGGAAATGGGCCTCATCTCGCCTGGAGGGCAAAACCTCCTGGATTTTCTCGAGTTGCGGCAGGTGCTCTCGACTTACGACGGGGACCTCAGGGAACCGCTCTGGTGGCCTCAGGAAAGGCCAGTCCCCATGCGAGTTCTTCGGGGGCCTCTCGGGATTCCTCTCCCGTCGATGCCGGGGCCTAAGACCTTGTGTGGAGTCGGGGCCGGAACCTGAGGATTCCTCTCCAGTGCTGACATGGATCTTGGGGTACTTCTGGAGTCTCCCCAGGGGAGTCAGTCCTCGTCTCGAATGCGGGCATGCATTGCGCTTTCCTCCAGAGCGGTAGCAGCAGTGTCACGCAGTCCGCCGCGTGGATCAAAGGATCTATGGTTTTCCCTCGAGTCTTTCCCACGAGGCTTCCCCACGAGTCTTTCCCATAGGGCTGTCCCACGTGCACACGTGGTGGGAGTCGATCCTCGGCTTGAACGTCAAGGCAGTGCAGGGAAAACAGGTTCCTCTGGAATGGACTGACACATCTGGGGGACTCTTGGAATGGTGGCACGACCCTGGAGTTCCTCTCGCCTTTCCTGTGGAGAGCGCCTCCTCTTGAGATGCGACGGGAACGCCGGGAATTCTTTCCCTACGAAACAGGGAAAGGATCCCTCATCTCGAGCTAGGAGGCGGAAACGGGGCTACCCTGGATGTGTGCGGGACCCACGTGCTTCCTCTCGAGTGGAGACGGGTGTGTCGGGGAACTTCTTGAGTTGCAGCAAGGGTGTGAAGGACCCTTTGGAAGTTCCAGTGGTTAGACGTGATTAGCCTCGAGAAGCCTCAGCGGAAATGGGCCTCATCTCGCCTGGATGGCAAAACCTCCTGGATTTTCTCGAGTTGCGGCAGGTGCTCTCGACTTACGACGGGGACCTCAGGGACCCGCTCTGGTGGCCTCAGGAAAGGCCAGTCCCCATGCGAGTTCCTCGGGGGCCTCTCGGGATTCCTCTCCCGTCGATGCCGGGGCCTAAGACCTTGTGTGGAGTCGGGGCTGGAACCTGAGGATTCCTTTCCAGTGCTGACATGGATCTTGGGGTACTTCTGGAGTCTCCCCAGGGGAGTCAGTCCTCGTCTCGATTGCGGGCATGCACTTGCGCTTTCCTCCAGAGCTGTAGCAGCAGTGTCACGCAGTCCGCCGCGTGGATCAAAGGATCTATGGTTTTCCCTCGAGTCTTTCCCACGAGGCTTTCCCACGAGGCTTTCCCACAGGGCTGTCCCACGTGCACACGTGGTGGGAGTCGATCCTCGGCTTGAACGTCAAGGCAGTGCAGGGAAAACAGGTTCCTCTGGAATGGACTGACACATCTGGGGGACTCTTGGAATGGTGGCATGACCCTGGAGTTCCTCTCGCCTTTCCTGTGGAGAGCGCCTCCTCCTGAGATGCGACGGGAACGCCGGGAATTCTTTCCCTACGAAACAGGGAAAGGATCCCTCATCTCGAGCTAGGAGGCGGAAACGGGGCTCTCCTGGATGTGTGCGGGACACCACGTGCTTCCTCTCGAGTGCAGACGGGTATGTCGGGGAACTTCTTGAGTTGCAGCAAGGGTGTGAAGGACCCTTTGGAAGTTCCAGTGGTTAGATGTGATTGGCCTCGAGAAGCCTCAGCGGAAATGGGCCTCATCTCGCCTGGAGGGCAAAACCTCCTGGATTTTCTCGAGTTGTGGCAGGTGCTCTCGACTTACGACGGGGACCTCAGGGACCCGCTCTGGTGGCCTCAGGAAAGGCCAGTCCCCATGCGAGTTCCTCGGGGGCCTATCGGGATTCCTCTCCCGTCGATGCCGGGGCCTAAGACCTTGTGTGGAGTCGGGGCCGGAACCTGAGGATTCCTCTCCAGTGCTGACATGGATCTTGGGGTACTTCTGTAGTCTCCCCAGGGGAGTCAGTCCTCGTCTCGAATGCGGGCATGCACTTGCGCTTTCCTCCAGAGCGGTAGCAGCAGTGTCACGCAGTCCGCCGCGTGGATCAAAGGATCTATGGTTTTCCCTCGAGTCTTTCCCACGAGGCTTTCCCACGAGGCTTTCCGACAGGGCTGTCCCACGTGCACACGTGGTGGGAGTGGATCCTCGGCTTGAACGTCAAGGCAGTGCAGGGAAAACAGGTTCCTCTGGAATGGACTGACACATCTGGGGGACTCTTGGAATGGTGGCATGACCCTGCAGTTCCTCTCGCCTTTCCTGTGGAGAGCGCCTCCTCTTGAGATGCGACGGGAACGCCGGGAATTCTTTCCCTACGAAACAGGGAAAGGATCCCTCATCTCGAGCTAGGAGGCGGAAACGGGGCTCCCCTGGATGTGCGCGGGACACCACGTGCTTCCTCTCGAGTGCAGACGGGTATGTCGGGGAACTTCTTGAGTTGCAGCAAGGGTGTGAAGGACCCTTTGGAAGTTCCAGTGGTTAGATGTGATTGGCCTCGAGAAGCCTCAGCGGAAATGGGCCTCATCTCGCCTGGAGGGCAAAACCTCCTGGATTTTCTCGAGTTGTGGCAGGTGCTCTCGACTTACGACGGGGACCTCAGGGACCCGCTCTGGTGGCCTCAGGAAAGGCCAGTCCCCATGCGAGTTCCTCGGGGGCCTATCGGGATTCCTCTCCCGTCGATGCCGGGGCCTAAGACCTTGTGTGGAGTCGGGGCCGGAACCTGAGGATTCCTCTCCAGTGCTGACATGGATCTTGGGGTACTTCTGTAGTCTCCCCAGGGGAGTCAGTCCTCGTCTCGAATGCGGGCATGCACTTGCGCTTTCCTCCAGAGCGGTAGCAGCAGTGTCACGCAGTCCGCCGCGTGGATCAAAGGATCTATGGTTTTCCCTCGAGTCTTTCCCACGAGGCTTTCCCACGAGGCTTTCCGACAGGGCTGTCCCACGTGCACACGTGGTGGGAGTGGATCCTCGGCTTGAACGTCAAGGCAGTGCAGGGAAAACAGGTTCCTCTGGAATGGACTGACACATCTGGGGGACTCTTGGAATGGTGGCATGACCCTGCAGTTCCTCTCGCCTTTCCTGTGGAGAGCGCCTCCTCTTGAGATGCGACGGGAACGCCGGGAATTCTTTCCCTACGAAACAGGGAAAGGATCCCTCATCTCGAGCTAGGAGGCGGAAACGGGGCTCCCCTGGATGTGCGCGGGACACCACGTGCTTCCTCTCGAGTGCAGACGGGTATGTCGGGGAACTTCTTGAGTTGCAGCAAGGGTGTGAAGGACCCTTTGGAAGTTCCAGTGGTTAGATGTGATTGGCCTCGAGAAGCCTCAGCGGAAATGGGCCTCATCTCGCCTGGAGGGCAAAACCTCCTGGATTTTCTCGAGTTGCGGCAGGTGCTCTCGACTTACGACGGGGACCTCAGGGACCCGCTCTGGTGGCCTCAGGAAAGGCCAGTCCCCATGCGAGTTCCTCGGGGGCCTCTCGGGATTCCTCTCCCGTCGATGGCGGGGCCTAAGACCTTGTGTGGAGTCGGGGCCGGAAACTGAGGATTCCTCTCCAGTGCTGACATGGATCTTGGGGTACTTCTGGAGTCTCCCCAGGGGAGTCAGTCCTCGTCTCGAATGCGGGCATGCATTGCGCTTTCCTCCAGAGCGGTAGCATCAGTGTCACGCAGTCCGCCGCGTGGATCAAAGGATCTATGGTTTTCCCTCGAGTCTTTCCCACGAGGCTTTCCCACGAGGCTTTCCCACAGGGCTGTCCCACGTGCACACGTGGTGGGAGTCGATCCTCGGCTTGAACGTCAAGGCAGTGCAGGGAAAACAGGTTCCTCTGGAATGGACTGACACATCTGGGGGACTCTTGGAATGGTGGCACGACCCTGGAGTTCCTCTCGCCTTTCCTGTGGAGAGCGACTCCTCTTGAGATGCGACGGGAACGCCGGGAATTCTTTCCCTACGAAACAGGGAAAGGATCCCTCATCTCGAGCTAGGAGGCGGAAACGGGGCTCCCCTGGATGTGTGTGGGACACCACGTGCTTCCTCTCGAGTGGAGACGGGTATGTCGGGGAACTTCTTGAGTTGCAGCAAGGGTGTGAAGGACCCTTTGGAAGTTCCTGTGGTTAGATGTGATTGGCCTCGAGAAGCCTCAGCGGAAATGGGCCTCATCTCGCCTGGAGGGCAAAACCTCCTGGATTTTCTCGAGTTGCGGCAGGTGCTCTCGACTTACGACAGGGACTTCAGGGACCCGCTCTGGTGGCCTCAGGAAAGGCCAGTCCCCATGCGAGTTCCTCGGGGGCCTCTCGGGATTCCTCTCCCGTCGATGGCGGGGCCTAAGACCTTGTGTGGAGTCGGGGCCGGAACCTGAGGATTCCTCTCCACTGCTGACATGGATCTTGGGGTACTTCTGGAGTCTCCCCAGGGGAGTCAGTCCTCATCTCGAATGCGGGCATGCACTTGCGCTTTCCTCCAGAGCGGTAGCAGCAGTGTCACGCAGTCCGCCGCGTGGATCAAAGGATGTTTGGTTTTCCCTCGAGTCTTTCCCACGAGGCTTTCCCACGAGGCTGTCCCACGTGCACACGTGGTGGGAGTCGATCCTCAGCTTGAACGTCAAGGCAGTGCAGAGAAAACTGGTTCCTCTGGAATGGACTGACACATCTGGGGGACTCTTGGAATGGTGGCACGACCCTGGAGTTCCTCTCGCCTTTCCTGTGGAGAGCGCCTCCTCTTGAGATGCGACTGGAACGCCGGGAATTCTTTCCCTACGAAACAGGGAAAGGATCCCTCATCTCGAGCTAGGAGGCGGAAACGGGGCTCCCCTTGATGTGTGCGGGACCCCACGTGCTTCCTCTCGAGTGGAGACGGGTATGTCGGGGAACTTCTTGAGTTGCAGCAATGATGTGAAGGACCCTTTGGAAGTTCCAGTGGTAAGTTGTGATTGGCCTCGAGAAGCCTCAGCGGAAATGGGCCTCATCTCGCCTGGAGGGCAAAACCTCCTGGATTTTCTCGAGTTGCGGCAGGTGCTCTCGACTTACGACGGGGACCTCAGGGAACCGCTCTGGTGGCCTCAGGAAAGGCCAGTCCCCATGCGAGTTCCTCGGGGGCCTCTCGGGATTCCTCTCCCGTCGATGCCGGGGCCTAAGACCTTGTGTGGAGTCGGGGCCGGAACCTGAGGATTCCTCTCCAGTGCTGACATGGATCTTGGGGTACGTCTGGAGTCTCCCCAGGGGAGTCAGTCCTCGTCTCGAATGCGGGCATGCATTGCGCTTTCCTCCAGAGCTGTAGCAGCAGTGTCACGCAGTCCGCCGCGTGGATCAAAGGATCTATGGTTTTCCCTCGAGTCTTTCCCACGAGGCTTTCCCACAGGGCTTTCCCACGTGCACACGTAGTGGGAGTCGATCCTCGGCTTGAACGACAAGGCAGTGCAGGGAAAACAGGTTCCTCTGGAATGGACTGACACATCTGGGGGACTCTTGGAATGGTGGCACGACCCTGGAGTTCCTCTCGCCTTTCCTGTGGAGAGCGCCTCCTCTTGAGATGCGACGGGAACGCCGGGAATTCTTTCCCTACGAAACAGGGAAATGTTCCCTCATCTCGAGCTAGGAGGCGGAAACGGGGCTCCCCTGGATGTGTGCGGGACACCACGTGCTTCCTCTCGAGTGCAGACGGGTATGTCGGGGAACTTCTTGAGTTGCAGCAATGGTGTGAAGTCCCTTTGGCAGTTCCAGTGGTTAGATGTGATTGGCCTCGAGAAGCCTCAACGGAAATGGGCCTCATCTCGCCTGGAGGGCAAAACCTCCTGGATTTTCTCGAGTTGCGGCAGGTGCTCTCGACTTACGACGGGGACCTCAGGGAACCGCTCTGGTGGCCTCAGGAAAGGCCAGTCCCCAAGCGAGTTCCTCGGGGGCGTCTCGGGATTCCTCTCCCGTCGATGCCGGGGCCTAAGACCTTGTGTGGAGTCGGGGCCGGAACCTGAGGATTCCTCTCCAGTGCTGACATGGATCTTGGGGTACTTCTGGAGTCTCCCCAGGGGAGTCAGTCCTCGTCTCGAATGCGGGCATGCACTTGCGCTTTCCTCCAGAGCGGTAGCAGCAGTGTCACGCAGTCCGCCGCGTGGATCAAAGGATCTATGGTTTTCCCTCGAGTCTTTCCCACGAGGCTTTCCACGAGGCTTTCCCACAGGGCTGACCCACGTGCACACGTGGTGGGAGTCGATCCTCGGCTTGAACGTCAAGGCAGTGCAGGGAAAACAGGTTCCTCTGGAATGGACTGACACATCTGGGGGACTCTTGGAATGGTGGCACGACCCTGGAGTTCCTCTCGCCTTTCCTGTGGAGAGTGCCTCCTCTTGAGATGCGACGGGAACGCCGGGAATTCTTTCCCTACGAAACAGGGAAAGGATCCCTCATCTCGAGCTAGGAGGCGGAAACGGGGCTCCCCTGGATGTGTGCGGGACCCCACGTGCTTCCTCTCGAGTGGAGACGGTTATGTCGGGGAACTTCTTGAGTTGCAGCAAGGGTGTGAAGGACCCTTTGGAAGTTCCAGTGGTTAGACGTGATTAGCCTCGAGAAGCCTCAGCGGAAATGGGCCTCATCTCGCCTGGAGGGCAAAACCTCCTGGATTTTCTCGAGTTGCGGCAGGTGCTCTCGACTTACGACGGGGACCTCAGGGAACCGCTCTGGTGGCCTCAGGAAAGGCCAGTCCCCATGCGAGTTCTTCGGGGGCCTCTCGGGATTCCTCTCCCGTCGATGCCGGGGCCTAAGACCTTGTGTGGAGTCGGGGCCGGAACCTGAGGATTCCTCTCCAGTGCTGACATGGATCTTGGGGTACTTCTGGAGTCTCCCCAGGGGAGTCAGTCCTCGTCTCGAATGCGGGCATGCATTGCGCTTTCCTCCAGAGCGGTAGCAGCAGTGTCACGCAGTCCGCCGCGTGGATCAAAGGATCTATGGTTTTCCCTCGAGTCTTTCCCACGAGGCTTCCCCACGAGTCTTTCCCATAGGGCTGTCCCACGTGCACACGTGGTGGGAGTCGATCCTCGGCTTGAACGTCAAGGCAGTGCAGGGAAAACAGGTTCCTCTGGAATGGACTGACACATCTGGGGGACTCTTGGAATGGTGGCACGACCCTGGAGTTCCTCTCGCCTTTCCTGTGGAGAGCGCCTCCTCTTGAGATGCGACGGGAACGCCGGGAATTCTTTCCCTACGAAACAGGGAAAGGATCCCTCATCTCGAGCTAGGAGGCGGAAACGGGGCTACCCTGGATGTGTGCGGGACCCACGTGCTTCCTCTCGAGTGGAGACGGGTGTGTCGGGGAACTTCTTGAGTTGCAGCAAGGGTGTGAAGGACCCTTTGGAAGTTCCAGTGGTTAGACGTGATTAGCCTCGAGAAGCCTCAGCGGAAATGGGCCTCATCTCGCCTGGATGGCAAAACCTCCTGGATTTTCTCGAGTTGCGGCAGGTGCTCTCGACTTACGACGGGGACCTCAGGGACCCGCTCTGGTGGCCTCAGGAAAGGCCAGTCCCCATGCGAGTTCCTCGGGGGCCTCTCGGGATTCCTCTCCCGTCGATGCCGGGGCCTAAGACCTTGTGTGGAGTCGGGGCTGGAACCTGAGGATTCCTTTCCAGTGCTGACATGGATCTTGGGGTACTTCTGGAGTCTCCCCAGGGGAGTCAGTCCTCGTCTCGATTGCGGGCATGCACTTGCGCTTTCCTCCAGAGCTGTAGCAGCAGTGTCACGCAGTCCGCCGCGTGGATCAAAGGATCTATGGTTTTCCCTCGAGTCTTTCCCACGAGGCTTTCCCACGAGGCTTTCCCACAGGGCTGTCCCACGTGCACACGTGGTGGGAGTCGATCCTCGGCTTGAACGTCAAGGCAGTGCAGGGAAAACAGGTTCCTCTGGAATGGACTGACACATCTGGGGGACTCTTGGAATGGTGGCATGACCCTGGAGTTCCTCTCGCCTTTCCTGTGGAGAGCGCCTCCTCCTGAGATGCGACGGGAACGCCGGGAATTCTTTCCCTACGAAACAGGGAAAGGATCCCTCATCTCGAGCTAGGAGGCGGAAACGGGGCTCTCCTGGATGTGTGCGGGACACCACGTGCTTCCTCTCGAGTGCAGACGGGTATGTCGGGGAACTTCTTGAGTTGCAGCAAGGGTGTGAAGGACCCTTTGGAAGTTCCAGTGGTTAGATGTGATTGGCCTCGAGAAGCCTCAGCGGAAATGGGCCTCATCTCGCCTGGAGGGCAAAACCTCCTGGATTTTCTCGAGTTGTGGCAGGTGCTCTCGACTTACGACGGGGACCTCAGGGACCCGCTCTGGTGGCCTCAGGAAAGGCCAGTCCCCATGCGAGTTCCTCGGGGGCCTATCGGGATTCCTCTCCCGTCGATGCCGGGGCCTAAGACCTTGTGTGGAGTCGGGGCCGGAACCTGAGGATTCCTCTCCAGTGCTGACATGGATCTTGGGGTACTTCTGGAGTCTCTCCAGGGGAGTCAGTCCTCGTCTCGAATGCGGGCATGCACTTGCGCTTTCCTCCAGAGCGGTAGCAGCAGTGTCACGCAGTCCGCCGCGTGGATCAAAGGATCTATGGTTTTCCCTCGAGTCTTTCCCACGAGGCTTTCCCACGAGGCTTTCCCACAGGGCTGTCCCACGTGCACACGTGGTGGGAGTCGATCCTCGGCTTGAACGTCAAGGCAGTGCAGGGAAAACAGGTTCCTCTGGAATGGACTGACACATCTGGGGGACTCTTGGAATGGTGGCATGACCCTGGAGTTCCTCTCGCCTTTCCTGTGGAGAGCGCCTCCTCTTGAGATGCGACGGGAACGCCGGGAATTCTTTCCCTACGAAACAGGGAAAGGATCCCTCATCTCGAGCTAGGAGGCGGAAACGGGGCTCCCCTGGATGTGTGCGGGACACCACGTGCTTCCTCTCGAGTGCAGACGGGTATGTCGGGGAACTTCTTGAGTTGCAGCAAGGGTGTGAAGGACCCTTTGGAAGTTCCAGTGGTTAGATGTGATTGGCCTCGAGAAGCATCAGCGGAAATGGGCCTCATCTCGCCTGGAGGGCAAAACCTCCTGGATTTTCTCGAGTTGAGGCAGGTGCTCTCGACGTACGACGGGGACCTCAGGGACCCGCTCTGGTGGCCTCAGGAAAGGCCAGTCCCCATGCGAGTTCCTCGGGGGCCTCTCGGGATTCCTCTCCCGTCGATGCCGGGGCCTAAGACCTTGTGTGGAGTCAGGGCTGGAACCTGAGGATTCCTCCCCAGTGCTGACATGGATCTTGGGGTACGTCTGGAGTCTCCCCAGGGGAGTGAGTCCTCGTCTCGAATGCGGGCATGCACTTGCGCTTTCCTCCAGAGCGGTAGAAGCAGTGTCACGCAGTCCGCCGCGTGGATCAAAGGATCTATGTTTTTCCCTCGAGTCTTTCCCACGAGGCTTTCCCACGAGGCTTTCCCACAGGGCTGTCCCACGTGCACACGTGGTGGGAGTCGATCCTCGGCTTGAACGTCAAGGCAGTGCAGGGAAAACAGGTTCCTCTGGAATGGACTGACACATCTGGGGGACTCTTGGAATGGTGGCACGACCCTGGAGTTCCTCTCGCCTTTCCTGTGGAGAGCGCCTCCTCTTGAGATGCGACGGGAACGCCGGGAATTCTTTCCCTACGAAACAGGTAAAGGATCCCTCATCTCGAGCTAGGAGGCGGAAACGGGGCTCCCCTGGATGTGTGCGGGACACCACGTGCTTCCTCTCGAGTGCAGACGGGTATGTCGGGGAACTTCTTGAGTTGCAGCAAGGGTGTGAAGGACCCTTTGGAAGTTCCAGTGGTTAGATGTGATTGGCCTCGAGAAGCCTCAGCGGAAATGGGCCTTATCTCGCCTGGAGGGCAAAACCTCCTGGATTTTCTCGAGTTGCGGCAGGTGCTCTCGACTTACTACGGGGACCTCAGGGACCCGCTCTGGTGGCCTCAGGAAAGGCCAGTCCCCATGCGAGTTCCTCGGGGGCGTCTCGGGATTCCTCTCCCGTCGATGCCGGGGCCTAAGACCTTGTGTGGAGTCGTGGCCGGAACCTGAGGATTCCTCTCCAGTGCTGACATGGATCTTGGGGAACTTCTGGAGTCTCCCCAGGGGAGTCAGTCCTCGTCTCGAATGCGGGCATGCACTTGCGCTTTCCTCCAGAGCTGTAGCAGCAGTGTCACGCAGTCCGCCGCGTGGATCAAAGGATCTATGGTTTTCCCTCGAGTCGTTCCCACGAGGCTTTCCCACGAGGCTTTCCCACAGGGCTGTCCCACGTGCACACGTGGTGGGAGTCGATCCTCGGCTTGAACGTCAAGGCAGTGCAGGGAAAACAGGTTCCTCTGGAATGGACTGACACATCTGGGGGACTCTTGGAATGGTGGCATGACCCTGGAGTTCCTCTCGCCTTTCCTGTGGAGAGCGCCTCCTCCTGAGATGCGACGGGAACGCCGGGAATTCTTTCCCTACGAAACAGGGAAAGGATCCCTCATCTCGAGCTAGGAGGCGGAAACGGGGCTCTCCTGGATGTGTGCGGGACACCACGTGCTTCCTCTCGAGTGCAGACGGGTATGTCGGGGAACTTCTTGAGTTGCAGCAAGGGTGTGAAGGACCCTTTGGAAGTTCCAGTGGTTAGATGTGATTGGCCTCGAGAAGCCTCAGCGGAAATGGGCCTCATCTCGCCTGGAGGGCAAAACCTCCTGGATTTTCTCGAGTTGTGGCAGGTGCTCTCGACTTACGACGGGGACCTCAGGGACCCGCTCTGGTGGCCTCAGGAAAGGCCAGTCCCCATGCGAGTTCCTCGGGGGCCTATCGGGATTCCTCTCCCGTCGATGCCGGGGCCTAAGACCTTGTGTGGAGTCGGGGCCGGAACCTGAGGATTCCTCTCCAGTGCTGACATGGATCTTGGGGTACTTCTGTAGTCTCCCCAGGGGAGTCAGTCCTCGTCTCGAATGCGGGCATGCACTTGCGCTTTCCTCCAGAGCGGTAGCAGCAGTGTCACGCAGTCCGCCGCGTGGATCAAAGGATCTATGGTTTTCCCTCGAGTCTTTCCCACGAGGCTTTCCCACGAGGCTTTCCGACAGGGCTGTCCCACGTGCACACGTGGTGGGAGTGGATCCTCGGCTTGAACGTCAAGGCAGTGCAGGGAAAACAGGTTCCTCTGGAATGGACTGACACATCTGGGGGACTCTTGGAATGGTGGCATGACCCTGCAGTTCCTCTCGCCTTTCCTGTGGAGAGCGCCTCCTCTTGAGATGCGACGGGAACGCCGGGAATTCTTTCCCTACGAAACAGGGAAAGGATCCCTCATCTCGAGCTAGGAGGCGGAAACGGGGCTCCCCTGGATGTGCGCGGGACACCACGTGCTTCCTCTCGAGTGCAGACGGGTATGTCGGGGAACTTCTTGAGTTGCAGCAAGGGTGTGAAGGACCCTTTGGAAGTTCCAGTGGTTAGATGTGATTGGCCTCGAGAAGCCTCAGCGGAAATGGGCCTCATCTCGCCTGGAGGGCAAAACCTCCTGGATTTTCTCGAGTTGCGGCAGGTGCTCTCGACTTACGACGGGGACCTCAGGGACCCGCTCTGGTGGCCTCAGGAAAGGCCAGTCCCCATGCGAGTTCCTCGGGGGCCTCTCGGGATTCCTCTCCCGTCGATGGCGGGGCCTAAGACCTTGTGTGGAGTCGGGGCCGGAAACTGAGGATTCCTCTCCAGTGCTGACATGGATCTTGGGGTACTTCTGGAGTCTCCCCAGGGGAGTCAGTCCTCGTCTCGAATGCGGGCATGCATTGCGCTTTCCTCCAGAGCGGTAGCATCAGTGTCACGCAGTCCGCCGCGTGGATCAAAGGATCTATGGTTTTCCCTCGAGTCTTTCCCACGAGGCTTTCCCACGAGGCTTTCCCACAGGGCTGTCCCACGTGCACACGTGGTGGGAGTCGATCCTCGGCTTGAACGTCAAGGCAGTGCAGGGAAAACAGGTTCCTCTGGAATGGACTGACACATCTGGGGGACTCTTGGAATGGTGGCACGACCCTGGAGTTCCTCTCGCCTTTCCTGTGGAGAGCGACTCCTCTTGAGATGCGACGGGAACGCCGGGAATTCTTTCCCTACGAAACAGGGAAAGGATCCCTCATCTCGAGCTAGGAGGCGGAAACGGGGCTCCCCTGGATGTGTGTGGGACACCACGTGCTTCCTCTCGAGTGGAGACGGGTATGTCGGGGAACTTCTTGAGTTGCAGCAAGGGTGTGAAGGACCCTTTGGAAGTTCCTGTGGTTAGATGTGATTGGCCTCGAGAAGCCTCAGCGGAAATGGGCCTCATCTCGCCTGGAGGGCAAAACCTCCTGGATTTTCTCGAGTTGCGGCAGGTGCTCTCGACTTACGACAGGGACTTCAGGGACCCGCTCTGGTGGCCTCAGGAAAGGCCAGTCCCCATGCGAGTTCCTCGGGGGCCTCTCGGGATTCCTCTCCCGTCGATGGCGGGGCCTAAGACCTTGTGTGGAGTCGGGGCCGGAACCTGAGGATTCCTCTCCACTGCTGACATGGATCTTGGGGTACTTCTGGAGTCTCCCCAGGGGAGTCAGTCCTCATCTCGAATGCGGGCATGCACTTGCGCTTTCCTCCAGAGCGGTAGCAGCAGTGTCACGCAGTCCGCCGCGTGGATCAAAGGATGTTTGGTTTTCCCTCGAGTCTTTCCCACGAGGCTTTCCCACGAGGCTGTCCCACGTGCACACGTGGTGGGAGTCGATCCTCAGCTTGAACGTCAAGGCAGTGCAGAGAAAACTGGTTCCTCTGGAATGGACTGACACATCTGGGGGACTCTTGGAATGGTGGCACGACCCTGGAGTTCCTCTCGCCTTTCCTGTGGAGAGCGCCTCCTCTTGAGATGCGACTGGAACGCCGGGAATTCTTTCCCTACGAAACAGGGAAAGGATCCCTCATCTCGAGCTAGGAGGCGGAAACGGGGCTCCCCTTGATGTGTGCGGGACCCCACGTGCTTCCTCTCGAGTGGAGACGGGTATGTCGGGGAACTTCTTGAGTTGCAGCAATGATGTGAAGGACCCTTTGGAAGTTCCAGTGGTAAGTTGTGATTGGCCTCGAGAAGCCTCAGCGGAAATGGGCCTCATCTCGCCTGGAGGGCAAAACCTCCTGGATTTTCTCGAGTTGCGGCAGGTGCTCTCGACTTACGACGGGGACCTCAGGGAACCGCTCTGGTGGCCTCAGGAAAGGCCAGTCCCCATGCGAGTTCCTCGGGGGCCTCTCGGGATTCCTCTCCCGTCGATGCCGGGGCCTAAGACCTTGTGTGGAGTCGGGGCCGGAACCTGAGGATTCCTCTCCAGTGCTGACATGGATCTTGGGGTACGTCTGGAGTCTCCCCAGGGGAGTCAGTCCTCGTCTCGAATGCGGGCATGCATTGCGCTTTCCTCCAGAGCTGTAGCAGCAGTGTCACGCAGTCCGCCGCGTGGATCAAAGGATCTATGGTTTTCCCTCGAGTCTTTCCCACGAGGCTTTCCCACAGGGCTTTCCCACGTGCACACGTAGTGGGAGTCGATCCTCGGCTTGAACGACAAGGCAGTGCAGGGAAAACAGGTTCCTCTGGAATGGACTGACACATCTGGGGGACTCTTGGAATGGTGGCACGACCCTGGAGTTCCTCTCGCCTTTCCTGTGGAGAGCGCCTCCTCTTGAGATGCGACGGGAACGCCGGGAATTCTTTCCCTACGAAACAGGGAAATGTTCCCTCATCTCGAGCTAGGAGGCGGAAACGGGGCTCCCCTGGATGTGTGCGGGACACCACGTGCTTCCTCTCGAGTGCAGACGGGTATGTCGGGGAACTTCTTGAGTTGCAGCAATGGTGTGAAGTCCCTTTGGCAGTTCCAGTGGTTAGATGTGATTGGCCTCGAGAAGCCTCAACGGAAATGGGCCTCATCTCGCCTGGAGGGCAAAACCTCCTGGATTTTCTCGAGTTGCGGCAGGTGCTCTCGACTTACGACGGGGACCTCAGGGAACCGCTCTGGTGGCCTCAGGAAAGGCCAGTCCCCAAGCGAGTTCCTCGGGGGCGTCTCGGGATTCCTCTCCCGTCGATGCCGGGGCCTAAGACCTTGTGTGGAGTCGGGGCCGGAACCTGAGGATTCCTCTCCAGTGCTGACATGGATCTTGGGGTACTTCTGGAGTCTCCCCAGGGGAGTCAGTCCTCGTCTCGAATGCGGGCATGCACTTGCGCTTTCCTCCAGAGCGGTAGCAGCAGTGTCACGCAGTCCGCCGCGTGGATCAAAGGATCTATGGTTTTCCCTCGAGTCTTTCCCACGAGGCTTTCCACGAGGCTTTCCCACAGGGCTGACCCACGTGCACACGTGGTGGGAGTCGATCCTCGGCTTGAACGTCAAGGCAGTGCAGGGAAAACAGGTTCCTCTGGAATGGACTGACACATCTGGGGGACTCTTGGAATGGTGGCACGACCCTGGAGTTCCTCTCGCCTTTCCTGTGGAGAGTGCCTCCTCTTGAGATGCGACGGGAACGCCGGGAATTCTTTCCCTACGAAACAGGGAAAGGATCCCTCATCTCGAGCTAGGAGGCGGAAACGGGGCTCCCCTGGATGTGTGCGGGACCCCACGTGCTTCCTCTCGAGTGGAGACGGTTATGTCGGGGAACTTCTTGAGTTGCAGCAAGGGTGTGAAGGACCCTTTGGAAGTTCCAGTGGTTAGACGTGATTAGCCTCGAGAAGCCTCAGCGGAAATGGGCCTCATCTCGCCTGGAGGGCAAAACCTCCTGGATTTTCTCGAGTTGCGGCAGGTGCTCTCGACTTACGACGGGGACCTCAGGGAACCGCTCTGGTGGCCTCAGGAAAGGCCAGTCCCCATGCGAGTTCTTCGGGGGCCTCTCGGGATTCCTCTCCCGTCGATGCCGGGGCCTAAGACCTTGTGTGGAGTCGGGGCCGGAACCTGAGGATTCCTCTCCAGTGCTGACATGGATCTTGGGGTACTTCTGGAGTCTCCCCAGGGGAGTCAGTCCTCGTCTCGAATGCGGGCATGCATTGCGCTTTCCTCCAGAGCGGTAGCAGCAGTGTCACGCAGTCCGCCGCGTGGATCAAAGGATCTATGGTTTTCCCTCGAGTCTTTCCCACGAGGCTTCCCCACGAGTCTTTCCCATAGGGCTGTCCCACGTGCACACGTGGTGGGAGTCGATCCTCGGCTTGAACGTCAAGGCAGTGCAGGGAAAACAGGTTCCTCTGGAATGGACTGACACATCTGGGGGACTCTTGGAATGGTGGCACGACCCTGGAGTTCCTCTCGCCTTTCCTGTGGAGAGCGCCTCCTCTTGAGATGCGACGGGAACGCCGGGAATTCTTTCCCTACGAAACAGGGAAAGGATCCCTCATCTCGAGCTAGGAGGCGGAAACGGGGCTACCCTGGATGTGTGCGGGACCCACGTGCTTCCTCTCGAGTGGAGACGGGTGTGTCGGGGAACTTCTTGAGTTGCAGCAAGGGTGTGAAGGACCCTTTGGAAGTTCCAGTGGTTAGACGTGATTAGCCTCGAGAAGCCTCAGCGGAAATGGGCCTCATCTCGCCTGGATGGCAAAACCTCCTGGATTTTCTCGAGTTGCGGCAGGTGCTCTCGACTTACGACGGGGACCTCAGGGACCCGCTCTGGTGGCCTCAGGAAAGGCCAGTCCCCATGCGAGTTCCTCGGGGGCCTCTCGGGATTCCTCTCCCGTCGATGCCGGGGCCTAAGACCTTGTGTGGAGTCGGGGCTGGAACCTGAGGATTCCTTTCCAGTGCTGACATGGATCTTGGGGTACTTCTGGAGTCTCCCCAGGGGAGTCAGTCCTCGTCTCGATTGCGGGCATGCACTTGCGCTTTCCTCCAGAGCTGTAGCAGCAGTGTCACGCAGTCCGCCGCGTGGATCAAAGGATCTATGGTTTTCCCTCGAGTCTTTCCCACGAGGCTTTCCCACGAGGCTTTCCCACAGGGCTGTCCCACGTGCACACGTGGTGGGAGTCGATCCTCGGCTTGAACGTCAAGGCAGTGCAGGGAAAACAGGTTCCTCTGGAATGGACTGACACATCTGGGGGACTCTTGGAATGGTGGCATGACCCTGGAGTTCCTCTCGCCTTTCCTGTGGAGAGCGCCTCCTCCTGAGATGCGACGGGAACGCCGGGAATTCTTTCCCTACGAAACAGGGAAAGGATCCCTCATCTCGAGCTAGGAGGCGGAAACGGGGCTCTCCTGGATGTGTGCGGGACACCACGTGCTTCCTCTCGAGTGCAGACGGGTATGTCGGGGAACTTCTTGAGTTGCAGCAAGGGTGTGAAGGACCCTTTGGAAGTTCCAGTGGTTAGATGTGATTGGCCTCGAGAAGCCTCAGCGGAAATGGGCCTCATCTCGCCTGGAGGGCAAAACCTCCTGGATTTTCTCGAGTTGTGGCAGGTGCTCTCGACTTACGACGGGGACCTCAGGGACCCGCTCTGGTGGCCTCAGGAAAGGCCAGTCCCCATGCGAGTTCCTCGGGGGCCTATCGGGATTCCTCTCCCGTCGATGCCGGGGCCTAAGACCTTGTGTGGAGTCGGGGCCGGAACCTGAGGATTCCTCTCCAGTGCTGACATGGATCTTGGGGTACTTCTGGAGTCTCTCCAGGGGAGTCAGTCCTCGTCTCGAATGCGGGCATGCACTTGCGCTTTCCTCCAGAGCGGTAGCAGCAGTGTCACGCAGTCCGCCGCGTGGATCAAAGGATCTATGGTTTTCCCTCGAGTCTTTCCCACGAGGCTTTCCCACGAGGCTTTCCCACAGGGCTGTCCCACGTGCACACGTGGTGGGAGTCGATCCTCGGCTTGAACGTCAAGGCAGTGCAGGGAAAACAGGTTCCTCTGGAATGGACTGACACATCTGGGGGACTCTTGGAATGGTGGCATGACCCTGGAGTTCCTCTCGCCTTTCCTGTGGAGAGCGCCTCCTCTTGAGATGCGACGGGAACGCCGGGAATTCTTTCCCTACGAAACAGGGAAAGGATCCCTCATCTCGAGCTAGGAGGCGGAAACGGGGCTCCCCTGGATGTGTGCGGGACACCACGTGCTTCCTCTCGAGTGCAGACGGGTATGTCGGGGAACTTCTTGAGTTGCAGCAAGGGTGTGAAGGACCCTTTGGAAGTTCCAGTGGTTAGATGTGATTGGCCTCGAGAAGCATCAGCGGAAATGGGCCTCATCTCGCCTGGAGGGCAAAACCTCCTGGATTTTCTCGAGTTGAGGCAGGTGCTCTCGACGTACGACGGGGACCTCAGGGACCCGCTCTGGTGGCCTCAGGAAAGGCCAGTCCCCATGCGAGTTCCTCGGGGGCCTCTCGGGATTCCTCTCCCGTCGATGCCGGGGCCTAAGACCTTGTGTGGAGTCAGGGCTGGAACCTGAGGATTCCTCCCCAGTGCTGACATGGATCTTGGGGTACGTCTGGAGTCTCCCCAGGGGAGTGAGTCCTCGTCTCGAATGCGGGCATGCACTTGCGCTTTCCTCCAGAGCGGTAGAAGCAGTGTCACGCAGTCCGCCGCGTGGATCAAAGGATCTATGTTTTTCCCTCGAGTCTTTCCCACGAGGCTTTCCCACGAGGCTTTCCCACAGGGCTGTCCCACGTGCACACGTGGTGGGAGTCGATCCTCGGCTTGAACGTCAAGGCAGTGCAGGGAAAACAGGTTCCTCTGGAATGGACTGACACATCTGGGGGACTCTTGGAATGGTGGCACGACCCTGGAGTTCCTCTCGCCTTTCCTGTGGAGAGCGCCTCCTCTTGAGATGCGACGGGAACGCCGGGAATTCTTTCCCTACGAAACAGGTAAAGGATCCCTCATCTCGAGCTAGGAGGCGGAAACGGGGCTCCCCTGGATGTGTGCGGGACACCACGTGCTTCCTCTCGAGTGCAGACGGGTATGTCGGGGAACTTCTTGAGTTGCAGCAAGGGTGTGAAGGACCCTTTGGAAGTTCCAGTGGTTAGATGTGATTGGCCTCGAGAAGCCTCAGCGGAAATGGGCCTTATCTCGCCTGGAGGGCAAAACCTCCTGGATTTTCTCGAGTTGCGGCAGGTGCTCTCGACTTACTACGGGGACCTCAGGGACCCGCTCTGGTGGCCTCAGGAAAGGCCAGTCCCCATGCGAGTTCCTCGGGGGCGTCTCGGGATTCCTCTCCCGTCGATGCCGGGGCCTAAGACCTTGTGTGGAGTCGTGGCCGGAACCTGAGGATTCCTCTCCAGTGCTGACATGGATCTTGGGGAACTTCTGGAGTCTCCCCAGGGGAGTCAGTCCTCGTCTCGAATGCGGGCATGCACTTGCGCTTTCCTCCAGAGCTGTAGCAGCAGTGTCACGCAGTCCGCCGCGTGGATCAAAGGATCTATGGTTTTCCCTCGAGTCGTTCCCACGAGGCTTTCCCACGAGGCTTTCCCACAGGGCTGTCCCACGTGCACACGTGGTGGGAGTCGATCCTCGGCTTGAACGTCAAGGCAGTGCAGGGAAAACAGGTTCCTCTGGAATGGACTGACACATCTGGGGGACTCTTGGAATGGTGGCATGACCCTGGAGTTCCTCTCGCCTTTCCTGTGGAGAGCGCCTCCTCCTGAGATGCGACGGGAACGCCGGGAATTCTTTCCCTACGAAACAGGGAAAGGATCCCTCATCTCGAGCTAGGAGGCGGAAACGGGGCTCTCCTGGATGTGTGCGGGACACCACGTGCTTACTCTCGAGTGGAGACGGGTATGTCGGGGAACTTCTTGAGTTGCAGCAAGGGTGTGAAGGACCCTTTGGAAGTTCCAGTGGTTAGATGTGATTGGCCTCGAGAAGCCTCAGCGGAAATGGGCCTCATCTCGCCTGGAGGGCAAAACCTCCTGGATTTTCTCGAGTTGTGGCAGGTGCTCTCGACTTACGACGGGGACCTCAGGGACCCGCTCTGGTGGCCTCAGGAAAGGCCAGTCCCCATGCGAGTTCCTCGGGGGCCTATCGGGATTCCTCTCCCGTCGATGCCGGGGCCTAAGACCTTGTGTGGAGTCGGGGCCGGAACCTGAGGATTCCTCTCCAGTGCTGACATGGATCTTGGGGTACTTCTGGAGTCTCCCCAGGGGAGTCAGTCCTCGTCTCGAATGCGGGCATGCACTTGCGCTTTCCTCCAGAGCGGTAGCAGCAGTGTCACGCAGTCCGCCGCGTGGATCAAAGGATCTATGGTTTTCCCTCGAGTCTTTCCCACGAGGCTTTCCCACGAGGCTTTCCCACAGGGCTGTCCCACGTGCACACGTGGTGGGAGTCGATCCTCGGCTTGAACGTCAAGGCAGTGCAGGGAAAACAGGTTCCTCTGGAATGGACTGACACATCTGGGGGACTCTTGGAATGGTGGCATGACCCTGGAGTTCCTCTCGCCTTTCCTGTGGAGAGCGCCTCCTCTTGAGATGCGACGGGAACGCCGGGAATTCTTACCCTACGAAACAGGGAAAGGATCCCTCATCTCGAGCTAGGAGGCGGAAACGGGGCTCCCCTGGATGTGTGCGGGACACCACGTGCTTCCTCTCGAGTGCAGACGGGTATGTCGGGGAACTTCTTGAGTTGCAGCAAGGGTGTGAAGGACCCTTTGGAAGTTCCAGTGGTTAGATGTGATTGGCCTCGAGAAGCATCAGCGGAAATGGGCCTCATCTCGCCTGGAGGGCAAAACCTCCTGGATTTTCTCGAGTTGCGGCAGGTGCTCTCGACTTACGACGGGGACCTCAGGGACCCGCTCTGGTGGCCTCAGGAAAGGCCAGTCCCCATGCGAGTTCCTCGGGGGCGTCTCGGGTTTCCTCTCCCGTCGATGCCGGGGCCTAAGACCTTGTGTGGAGTCGGGGCCGGAACCTGAGGATTCCTCTCCAGTGCTGACATGGATCTTGGGGAACTTCTGGAGTCTCCCCAGGGGAGTCAGTCCTCGTCTCGAATGCGGGCATGCACTTGCGCTTTCCTCCAGAGCGGTAGCAGCAGTGTCACGCAGTCCGCCCAATGGATCAAAGGATCTATGGTTTTCCCTCGAGTCTTTCCCACGAGTCTTTCCCACGAGGCTTTCCCACAGGGCTGTCCCACGTGCACACGTGGTGGGAGTCGATCCTCGGCTTGAACGTCAAGGCAGTGCAGGGAAAACAGGTTCCTCTGGAATGGACTGACACATCTGGGGGACTCTTGGAATGGTGGCACGACCATGGAGTTCCTCTCCCCTTTCCTGTGGAGAGCGCCTCCTCTTGAGATGCGACGGGAACGCCGGGAATTCTTTCCCTACGAAACAGGGAAAGGATCCCTCATCTCGAGCTAGGAGGCGGAAACGGGGCTACCCTGGATGTGTGCGGGACCCACGTGCTTCCTCTCGAGTGGAGACGGGTATGTCGGGGAACTTCTTGAGTTGCAGCAAGGGTGTGAAGGACCCTTTGGAAGTTCCAGTGGTTAGACGTGATTAGCCTCGAGAAGCCTCAGCGGAAATGGGCCTCATCTCGCCTGGATGGCAAAACCTCCTGGATTTTCTCGAGTTGCGGCAGGTGCTCTCGACTTACGACGGGGACCTCAGGGACCCGCTCTGGTGGCCTCAGGAAAGGCCAGTCCCCATGTGAGTTCCTCGGGGGCCTCTCGGGATTCCTCTCCCGTCGATGCCGGGGCCTAAAACCTTGTGTGGAGTCGGGGCTGGAACCTGAGGATTCCTTTCCAGTGCTGACATGGATCTTGGGGTACTTCTGGAGTCTCCCCAGGGGAGTCAGTCCTCGTCTCGAATGCGGGCATGCACTTGCGCTTTCCTCCAGAGCTGTAGCAGCAGTGTCACGCAGTCCGCCGCGTGGATCAAAGGATCTATGGTTTTCCCTCGAGTCTTTCCCACGAGGCTTTCCCACGAGGCTTTCCCACAGGGCTGTCCCACGTGCACACGTGGTGGGAGTCGATCCTCGGCTTGAACGTCAAGGCAGTGCAGGGAAAACAGGTTCCTCTGGAATGGACTGACACATCTGGGGGACTCTTGGAATGGTGGCACGACGCTGGAGTTCCTCTTGCCTTTCCTGTGGAGAGCCCCTCCTCTTGAGATGCGACGGGAACGCCGGGAATTCTTTCCCTACGAAACAGGGAAAGGATCCCTCATCTCGAGCTAGGAGGCGGAAACGGGGCTCCCCTGGATGTGTGTGGGACACCACGTGCTTCCTCTCGAGTGGAGACGGGTATGTCGGGGAACTTCTTGAGTTGCAGCAAGGGTGTGAAGGACCCTTTGGTAGTTCCAGTGGTTACATGTGATTGGCCTCGAGAAGCCTCTGCGGAAATGGGCCTCATCTCGCCTGGAGGGCAAAACCTCCTGGATTTTCTCGAGTTGCGGCAGGTGCTCTCGACTTACGACGGGGACCTCAGGGACCCGCTCTGGTGGCCTCAGGAAAGGCCAGTCCCCATGCGAGTTCCTCGGGGGCCTCTCGGGATTCCTCTCCCGTCGATGCCGGGGCCTAAGACCTTGTGTGGAGTCGGGGCCGGAACCTGAGGATTCCTCTCCAGTGCTGACATGGATCTTGGGGTACTTCTGGAGTGTCCCCAGGGGAGTCAGTCCTCGTCTCGAATGCGGGCATGCACTTGCGCTTTCCTCCAGAGCGGTAGCAGCAGTGTCACGCAGTCCGCCGCGTGGATCAAAGGATCTATGGTTTTCCCTCGAGTCTTTCCCACGAGGCTTTCCCACGAGGCTTTCCCACAGGGCTGTCCCACGTGCACACGTGGTAGGAGTCGATCCTCGGCTTGAACGTCAAGGCAGTGCAGGGAAAACAGGTTCCTCTGGAATGGATTGACACATCTGGGGGACTCTTGGAATGGTGGCACGACCCTGGAGTTCCTCTCGCCTTTCCTGTGGAGAGCGCCTCCTCCTGAGATGCGACGGGAACGCCGGGAATTCTTTCCCTACGAAACAGGGAAAGGATCCCTCATCTCGAGCTAGGAGGCGGAAACGGGGCTCCCCTGGGTGTGTGCGGGACATCACGTGCTTCCTCTCGAGTGGAGACGGGTATGTCGGGGAACTTCTTGAGTTGCAGCAAGGGTGTGAAGGACCCTTTGGAAGTTCCAGTGGTTAGATGTGATTGGCCTCGAGAAGCCTCAGCGGAAATGGGCCTCATCTCGCCTGGAGGGCAAAACCTCCTGGATTTTCTCGAGTTGCGGCAGGTGCTCTCGACGTACGACGGGGACCTCAGGGAACCGCTCTGGTGGCCTCAGGAGAGGCCAGTCCCCATGCGAGTTCCTCGGGGGCCTCTCGGGATTCCTCTCCCGTCGATGCCGGGGCCTAAGACCTTGTGTGGAGTCGGGGCCGGAACCTGAGGATTCCTCTCCAGTGCTGACATGGATCTTGGGGTACTTCTGGAGTCTCCCCAGGGGAGTCAGTCCTCGTCTCGAATGCGGGCATGCACTTGCGCTTTCCTCCAGAGCTGTAGCAGCAGTGTCACGCAGTCCGCCGCGTGGATCAAAGGATCTATGGTTTTCCCTCGAGTCTTTCCCACGAGGCTTTCCCACGAGGCTTTCCCACAGGGCTGTCCCACGTGCACACGTGGTGGGAGTCGATCCTCGGCTTGAACGTCAAGGCAGTGCAGGGAAAACAGGTTCCTCTGCAATGGACTGACACATCTGGGGGACTCTTGGAATGGTGGCACGACCCTGGAGTTCCTCTCGCCTTTCCTGTGGAGAGCGCCTCCTCTTGAGATGCGACGGGAACGCCGGGAATTCTTACCCTACGAAACAGGGAAAGGATCCCTCATCTCGAGCTTGGAGGCGGAAACGGGGCTCCCCTGGATGTGTGCGGGACACCACGGGATTCTTCTCGAGTGGAGACGGGTATGTCGGGGAACTTCTTGAGTTGCAGCAAGGGTGTGAAGGACCCTTTGGAAGTTCCAGTTGTTAGATGTGATTGGCCTCGAGAAGCCTCAGCGGAAATGGGCCTCATCTCGCCTGGAGGGCAAAACCTCCTGGATTTTCTCGAGTTGCGGCAGGTGCTCTCGACTTACGACGGGGACCTCAGGGAACCGCTCTGGTGGCCTCAGGAAAGGCCAGTCCCCATGCGAGTTCCACGGGTGCCTCTCGGGATTCCTCTCCCGTCGATGCCGGGGCCTAAGACCTTGTGTGGAGTCGGGGCCGGAACCTGAGGATTCCTCTCCAGTGCTGACATGTATCTTGGGGTACTTCTGGAGTCTCCCCAGGGGAGTCAGTCCTCGTCTCGAATGCGGGCATGCACTTGCGCTTTCCTCCAGAGCGGTAGCAGCAGTGTCACGCAGTCCGCCGCGTGGATCAAAGGATCTATGGTTTTCCCTCGAGTCTTTCCCACGAGGCTTTCCCACGAGGCTTTCCCACAGGGCTGTCCCACGTGCACACGTGGTGGGAGTCGATCCTCGGCTTGAACGTCAAGGCAGTGCAGGGAAAACAGGTTCCTCTGCAATGGACTGACACATCTGGGGGACTCTTGGAATGGTGGCACGACCCTGGAGTTCCTCTCGCCTTTCCTGTGGAGAGCGCCTCCTCTTGAGATGCGACGGGAACGCCGGGAATTCTTTCCCTTCGAAACAGCGAAAGGATCCCTCATCTCGAGCTAGGAGGCGGAAACGGGGCTCCCCTGGATGTGTGCGGGACCCAAGTGCTTCCTCTCGAGTGGAGACGGGTATGTCGGGGAACTTCTTGAGTTGCAGCAACGGTGTGAAGGACCCTTTGGAAGTTCCAGTGGTTAGACGTGATTAGCCACGAGAAGCCTCAGCGGAAATGGGCCTCATCTCGCCTTGAGGGCAAAATCTCCTGGATTTTCTCGAGTTGCGGCAGGTGCTCTCGACTTACGACGGGGACCTCATGGACCCGCTCTGGTGGCCTCAGGAAAGGCCAGTCCCCATGCGAGTTCCTCGGGGGCCTCTCGGGATTCCTCTCCCGTCGATGCCGGGGCCTAAGACCGTGTGTGGAGTCGGGGCCGGAACCTGAGGATTCCTCTCCAGTGCTGACATGGATCTTGGGGTACTTCTGGAGTCTCCCCAGGGGAGTCAGTCCTCGTCTCGAATGCGGGCATGCACTTGCGCTTTCCTCCAGAGCGGTAGCAGCAGTGTCACGCAGTCTGCCGCGTGGATCAAAGGATCTATGGTTTTCCCTCGAGTCTTTCCCACGAGGCTTTCCACGAGGCTTTCCCACAGGGCTGTCCCACGTGCACACGTGGTGGGAGTCGATCCTCGGCTTGAACGTCAAGGCAGTGCAGGGAAAACAGGTTCCTCTGGAATGGACTGACACATCTGGGGGACTCTTGGAATGGTGCCACGACCCTGGAGTTCCTCTCGCCTTTCCTGTGGAGAGCGCCTCCTCTTGAGATGCGACGGGAACGCCGGGAATTCTTTCCCTACGAAACAGGGAAAGGATCCCTCATCTCGAGCTAGGAGGCGGAAACGGGGCTCCCCTGGATGTGTGCGGGACACCACGTGCTTCCTCTCGAGTGGAGACGGGTATGTCGGGGAACTTCTTGAGTTGCAGCAAGGGTGTGAAGGACCCTTTGGAAGTTCCAGTGTTTAGACGTGATTAGCCTCGAGAAGCCTCAGCGGAAATGGGCCTCATCTCGCCTGGAGGGCAAAACCTCCTGGATTTTCTCGAGTTGCGGCAGGTGCTCTCGACTTACGACGGGGACCTCAGGGACCCGCTCTGGTGGCCTCAGGAAAGGCCAGTCCCCATGCGAGTTCCTCGGGGGCCTCTCGGCATTCCTCCCGTCGATGCCGGGGCCTAAGACCTTGTGTGGAGTCGGGGCCGGAACCTGAGGATTCCTCTCCAGAGATGACATGGATCTTGGGGTACTTCTGGAGTCTCCCCAGGAGAGTCAGTCCTCGTCTCGAATGCGGGCATGCACTTGCGCTTTCCTCCAGAGCGGTAGCAGCAGTGTCACGTAGTCCGCCGCGTGGATCAAAGGATCTATGGTTTTCCCTCGAGTCTTTCCCACGAGGCTTTCCCACGAGGCTTTCCCACAGGGCTGTCCCACGTGCACACGTGGTGGGAGTCGATCCTCGGCTTGAACGTCAAGGCAGTGCAGGGAAAACAGGTTCCTCTGGAATGGACTGACACATCTGGGGGTCTCTTGGAATGGTGGCACGACCCTGGAGTTCCTCTCGCCTTTCCTGTGGAGAGCGCCTCCTCTTGAGATGCGACGGGAACGCCGGGAATTCTTTCCCTACGAAACAGGGAAAGGATCCCTCATCTCGAGCTAGGAGGCGGAAACGGGGCTGCCCTGGATGTGTGCGGGACCCCACGTGCTTCCTCTCGAGTGGAGACGGGTATGTCGCGGAACTGCTTCAGTTGCAGCGAGGGTGTGAAAGACCCTTTGGAAGTTCCAGTGGTTAGACGTGATTAGCCTCGAGAAGCCTCAACGGAAATGGGCCTCATCTCGCCTGGAGGGCACAACCTCCTGGATTTTCTCTAGTTGCGGCAGGTGCTCTCGACTTACGACGGGGACCTCAGGGACCCGCTCTGGTGGCCTCAGGAAAGGCCAGTCCCCATGCGAGTTCCTCGGGGGCCTCTCGGCATTCCTCTCCCGTCGATGCCGGCGCCTAAGACCTTGTGTGGAGTTGGGGCCGGAACGTGAGGATTCCTCTCCAGTGCTGACATGGATCTTGGGGTACTTCTAGAGTCTCCCCAGGGGAGTCAGTCCTCATCTCGAATGCGGGCATGCACTTGCGCTTTCCTCCAGAGCGGTAGCAGCAGTGTCACGCAGTCCGCCGCGTGGATCAAAGGATCTATGGTTTTCCCTCGAGTCTTTCCCACGAGGCTTTCCCACGAGGCTTTCCCACAGGGCTGTCCCACGTGCACACGTGGTGGGAGTCGATCCTCGGCTTGAACGTCAAGGCAGTGCAGGGAAAACAGGTTCCTCTGGAATGGACTGACACATCTGGGGGACTCTTGCGATGGTGGCACGACCCTGGAGTTCCTCTCGCCTTTCCTGTGGAGAGCGCCTCCTCTTGAGATGCGACGGGAACGCCGGGAACTCTTTCCCTACGAAACAGGGAAAGGATCCCTCATCTCGAGCTAGGAGGCGGAAACGGGGCTCCCCTGGATGTGTGCGGGACCCCACGTGCTGCCTCTCGAGTGGAGACGGGTATGTCGGGGAACTTCTTGAGTTGCAGCAAGGGTGTGAAGGACCCTTTGGAAGTTCCAGTGGTTAGACGTGATTAGCCTCGAGAAGCCTCAGCGGAAATGGGCCTCATCTCGCCTGGAGGGCAAAACCTCCTGGATTTTCTCGAGTTGCGGCAGGTGCTCTCGACTTACGACGGGGACCTCAGGGACCCGCTCTGGTGGCCTCAGGAAAGGCCAGTCCCCATGCGATTTCCTCGGGGGCCTCTCGGCATTCCTCTCCCGTCGGTGCCGGGGCCTAAGACCTTGTGTGGAGTCGGGGCCGGAACCTGAGGATTCCTCTCCAGTGCTGACATGGATCTTGGGGTACTTCTGGAGTCTCCCCAGGGGAGTCAGTCCTCGTCTCGAATGCGGGCATGCACTTGCGCTTTCCTCCAGAGCGGTAGCAGCAGTGTCACGCAGTCCGCCGCGTGGATCAAAGGATCTATGGTTTTCCCTCGAGTCTTTCCCACGAGGCTTTCCCACGAAGCTTTCCCACAGGGCTGTCCCACGTGCACACGTGGTGGGAGTCGATCCTCGGCTTGAACGTCAAGGCAGTGCAGGGAAAACAGGTTCCTCTGGAATGGACTGACACATCTGGGGGACTCTTGGAATGGTGGCACGACCCTGGAGTTCCTCTCGCCTTTCCTGTGGAGAGCGCCTCCTCTTGAGATGCGACGGGAACGCCGGGAATTCTTTCCCTACGAAACAGGGAAAGGATCCCTCATCTCGAGCTAGGAGGCGGAAACGGGGCTCCCCTGGATGTGTGCGGGACCCCAAGTGCTTCCTCTCGAGTGGAGACGGGTATGTCGCGGAACTGCTTCAGTTGCAGCAAGGGTGTGAAGGACCCTTTGGAAGTTCCAGTGTTTAGACGTGATTAGCCTCGAGAAGCCTCAGCGGAAATGGGCCTCATCTCGCCTGGAGGGCAAAACCTCCTGGATTTTCTCAAGTTGCGGCAGGTGCTCTCGACTTACGACGGGGACCTCAGGGACCCGCTCTGGTGGCCTCAGGAAAGGCCAGTCCACATGCGAGTTCCTCGGGGGCCTCTCGGGATTCCTCTCCCGTCGATGCCGGGGCCTAAGACCTTGTGTGGAGTCGGGGCCGGAACCTGAGGATTCCTCTCCAGAGCTGACATGGATCTTGGGGTACTTCTGGAGTCTCCCCAGGAGAGTCAGTCCTCGTCTCGAATGCGGGCATGCACTTGCGCTTTCCTCCAGAGCGGTAGCAGCAGTGTCACGCAGTCCGCCGCGTGGATCAAAGGATCTATGGTTTTCCCTCGAGTCTTTCCCACGAGGCTTTCCCACGAGTCTTTCCCACAGGGCTGTCCCACGTGCACACGTGGTGGGAGTCGATCCTCGGCTTGAAAGTCAAGGCAGTGCAGGGAAAACAGGTTCCTCTGGAATGGACTGACACATCTGGGGGACTCTTGGAATGGGGCCACGACCCTGGAGTTCCTCTCGCCTTTCCTGTGGAGAGCGCCACCTCTTGAGATGCGACGGGAACGCCGGGAATTCTTTCCCTACGAAACAGGGAAAGGATCCCTCATCTCGAGCTAGGAGGCGGAAACGGGGCTCCCCTGGATGTGTGCGGGACCCCACGTGCTTCCTCTCGAGTGGAGACGGGTATGTCGCGGAACTGCTTCCGTTGCAGCAAGGGTGTGAAGGACCCTTTGGAAGTTCCAGTGGTTAGACGTGATTAGCCTCGAGAAGCCTCAGCGGAAATGGGCCTCATCTCGCCTGGAGGGCAAAACCTCCTGGAATTTCTCGAGTTGCGGCAGGTGCTCTCGACTTACGACGGGGACCTCAGGGACCCGCTCTGGTGGCCTCAGGAAAGGCCAGTCCCCATGCGAGTTCCTCGGGGGCCTCTCGGGATTCCTCTCCCTTCGATGCCGGGGCCTAAGACCTTGTGTGGAGTCGGGGCCGGAACCTGAGGATTCCTCTCCAGTGCTGACATGGATCTTGGGGGACTTCTGGAGTCTCCTCAGGGGAGTCAGTCTTCGTCTCGAATGCGGGCATGCACTTGCGCTTTCCTCCAGAGCGGTAGCAGCAATGTCACGCAGTCCGCCGCGTGGATCAAAGGATCTATGGTTTTCCCTCGAGTCTTTCCCACGAGGCTTTCCCACGAGGCTTTCCCACAGGGCTGTCCCACGTGCACACGTGGTGGGAGTCGATCCTCGGCTTGAACGTCAAGGCAGTGCAGGGAAAACAGGTTCCTCTGGAATGGACTGACACATCTGGGGGTCTCTTGGAATGGTGCCACGACCCTGGAGTTCCTCTCGCCTTTCCTGTGGAGAGCGCCACCTCTTGAGATGCGACGGGAACGCCGGGAATTCTTTCCCTACGAAACAGGGAAAGGATCCCTCATCTCGAGCTAGTAGGCGGAAACGGGGCTCCCCTGGATGTGTGCGGGACCCCACGTGCTTCCTCTCGAGTGGAGACGGGTATGTCGCGGAATTGCTTCAGTTGCAGCAAGGGTGTGAAGGACCCTTTGGAAGTTCCAGTGGTTAGACGTGATTAGCCTCGAGAAGCCTCAGCGGAAATGGGCCTCATCTCGCCTGGAGGGCAAAACCTCCTGGATTTTCTCGAGTTGCGGCAGGTGCTCTCGACTTACGACGGGGACCTCAGGGACCCGCTCTGGTGGCCTCAGGAAAGGCCAGTCCCCATGCGAGTTCCTCGGGGGCCTCTCGGGATTCCTCTCCCGTCGATGCCGGGGCCTAAGACCTTGTGTGGAGTCGGGGCCGGAACCTGAGGATTCCTCTCCAGTGCTGACCTGGATCTTGGGGTACTTCTGGAGTCTCCCCAGGGGAGTCAGTCCTCGTCTCGAATGCGGGCATGCACTTGCGCTTTCCTCCAGAGCGGTAGCAGCAGTTTCACGCAGTCCGCCGCGTGGATCAAAGGATCTATGTTTTTCCCTCGAGTCTTTCCCACGAGGCTTTCCCACGAGGCTTTCCCACAGGGCTGTCCCACGTGCACACGTGGTGGGAGTCGATCCTCGGCTTGAACGTCAAGGCAGTGCAGGGAAAACAGGTTCCTCTGGAATGGACTGACACATCTGGGGGACTCTTGGAATGGTGGCACGACCCTGGAGTTCCTCTCGCCTTTCCTGTGGAGAGCGCCTCCTCTTGAGATGCGACGGGAACGCCGGGAATTCTTTCCCTACGAAACAGGGAAAGGATCCCTCATCTCGAGCTAGGAGGCGGAAACGGGGCTCCGCTGGATGTGTGCGGGACCCCACGTGCTTCCTCTCGAGTGGAGACGGGTATGTCGGGGAACTTCTTGAGTTGCAGCAAGGGTGTGAAGGACCCTTTGGAAGTTCCAGTGGTTAGACGTGATTAGCCTCGAGAAGCCTCAGCGGAAATGGGCCTCATCTCGCCTGGAGGGCAAAACCTCCTGGATTTTCTCGAGTTGCGGCAGGTGCTCTCGACTTACGACGGGGACCTCAGGGACCCGCTCTGGTGGCCTCAGGAAAGGCCAGTCCCCATGCGAGTTCCTCGGGGGCCTCTCGGCATTCCTCTCCCGTCGATGCCGGGGCCTAAGACCTTGTGTGGAGTCGGGGCCGGAACCTGAGGATTCCTATCCAGTGCTGACATGGATCTTGGGGTACTTCTGGAGTCTCCCCAGGGGAGTCAGTCCTCGTCTCGAATGCGGGCATGCACTTGCGCTTTCCTCCAGAGCGGTAGCAGCAGTGTCACGCAGTCCGCCGCGTGGATCAAAGGATCTATGGTTTTCCCTCGAGTCTTTCCCACGAGGCTTTCCCACGAGGCTTTCCCACAGGGCTGTCCCACGTGCACACGTGGTGGGAGTGGATCCTCGGCTTGAACGTCAAGGCAGTGCAGGGAAAACAGGTTCCTCTGGAATGGACTGACACATCTGGGGGACTCTTGGAATGGTGGCACGACCCTGGAGTTCCTCTCGCCTTTCCTGTGGAGAGCGCCTCCTCTTGAGATGCGACGGGAACGCCGGGAATTCTTTCCCTACGAAACAGGGAAAGGATCCCTCATCTCGAGCTAGGAGGCGGAAACGGGGCTCCGCTGGATGTGTGCGGGACCCCACGTGCTTCCTCTCGAGTGGAGACGGGTATGTCGGGGAACTTCTTGAGTTGCAGCAAGGGTGTGAAGGACCCTTTGGAAGTTCCAGTGGTTAGACGTGATTAGCCTCGAGAAGCCTCAGCGGAAATGGGCCTCATCTCGCCTGGAGGGCAAAACCTCCTGGATTTTCTCGAGTTGCGGCAGGTGCTCTCGACTTACGACGGGGACCTCAGGGACCCGCTCTGGTGGCCTCAGGAAAGGCCAGTCCCCATGCGAGTTCCTCGGGGGCCTCTCGGCATTCCTCTCCCGTCGATGCCGGGGCCTAAGACCTTGTGTGGAGTCGGGGCCGGAACCTGAGGATTCCTATCCAGTGCTGACATGGATCTTGGGGTACTTCTGGAGTCTCCCCAGGGGAGTCAGTCCTCGTCTCGAATGCGGGCATGCACTTGCGCTTTCCTCCAGAGCGGTAGCAGCAGTGTCACGCAGTCCGCCGCGTGGATCAAAGGATCTATGGTTTTCCCTCGAGTCTTTCCCACGAGGCTTTCCCACGAGGCTTTCCCACAGGGCTGTCCCACGTGCACACGTGGTGGGAGTGGATCCTCGGCTTGAACGTCAAGGCAGTGCAGGGAAAACAGGTTCCTCTGGAATGGACTGACACATCTGGGGGACTCTTGGAATGGTGGCACGACCCTGGAGTTCCTCTCGCCTTTCCTGTGGAGAGCGCCACCTCTTGAGATGCGACGGGAACGCCGGGAATTCTTTCCCTACGAAACAGGGAAAGGATCCCTCATCTCGAGCTAGGAGGCGGAAACGGGGCTCCCCTGGATGTGTGCGGGACCCCACGTGCTTCCTCTCGAGTGGAGACGGGTATGTCGCGGAACTGCTTCAGTTGCAGCAAGGGTGTGAAGGACCCTTTGGAAGTTCCAGTGGTTAGACGTGATTAGCCTCGAGAAGCCTCAGCGGAAATGGGCCTCATCTCGCCTGGAGGGCAAAACCTCCTGGATTTTCTCGAGTTGCGGCAGGTGCTCTCGACTTACGACGGGGACCTCAGGGACCCGCTCTGGTGGCCTCAGGAAAGGCCAGTCCCCATGCGAGTTCCTCGGGGGCCTCTCGGGATTCCTCTCCCGTCGATGCCGGGGCCTAAGACCTTGTGTGGAGTCGGGGCCGGAACCTGAGGATTCCTCTCCAGAGATGACATGGATCTTGGGGTACTTCTGGAGTCTCCCCAGGAGAGTCAGTCCTCGTCTCGAATGCGGGCATGCACTTGCGCTTTCCTCCAGAGCGGTAGCAGCAGTGTCACGTAGTCCGCCGCGTGGATCAAAGGATCTATGGTTTTCCCTCGAGTCTTTCCCACGAGGCTTTCCCACGAGGCTTTCCCACAGGGCTGTCCCACGTGCACACGTGGTGGGAGTCGATCCTCGGCTTGAACGTCAAGGCAGTGCAGGGAAAACAGGTTCCTCTGGAATGGACTGACACATCTGGGGGACTCTTGGAATGGTGGCACGACCCTGGAGTTCCTCTCGCCTTTCCTGTGGAGAGTGCCTCCTCTTGAGATGCGACGGGAACGCCGGGAATTCTTTCCCTACGAAACAGGGAAAGGATCCCTCATCTCGAGCTAGGAGGCGGAAACGGGGCTCCCCTGGATGTGTGCGGGACCCCACGTGCTTCCTCTCGAGTGGAGACGGGTATGTGGGGGAACTTCTTGAGTTGCAGCAAGGGTGTGAAGGACCCTTTGGAAGTTCCAGTGGTTAGACGTGATTAGCCTCGAGAAGCCTCAGCAGAAATGGGCCTCTTCTCGCCTGGAGGGCAAAACCTCCTGGATTTTCTCGAGTTGCGGCAGGTGCTCTCGACTTACGACGGGGACATCAGGGACCCGCTCTGGTGGCCTCAGGAAAGGCCAGTCCCCATGCGAGTTCCTCGGGGGCCTCTCAGCATTCCTCTCCCGTCGATGCCGGGGCCTAAGACCTTGTGTGGAGTCGGGGCCGGAACCTGAGGATTCCTCTCCAGTGCTGACATGGATCTTGGGGTACTTCTGGAGTCTCCCCAGGGGAGTCAGTCCTCGTCTCGAATGCGGGCATGCACTTGCGCTTTCCTCCAGAGCGGTAGCAGCAGTGTCACGCAGTCCGCCGCGTGGATCAAAGGATCTATGGTTTTCCCTCGAGTCTTTCCCACGAGGCTTTACCAGGAGGCTTTCCCACAGGGCTGTCCCACGAGCACACGTGGTGGGTGTCGATCCTCGGCTTGAACGTCAAGGCAGTGCAGGGAATACAGGTACCTCTGGAATGGACTGACACATCTGGGGGACTCTTGGAATGGTGGCACGACCCTGGAGTTCCTCTCGCCTTTCCTGTGGAGAGCGCCTCCTCTTGAGATGCGACGGGAACGCCGGGAATTCTTTCCCTACGAAACAGGGAAAGGATCCCTCATCTCGAGCTAGGAGGCGGAAACGGGGCTCCCCTGGATGTGTGCGGGACCCCACGTGCTTCCTCTCGAGTGGAGACGGGTATGTCGCGGAATTGCTTCAGTTGCAGCAAGGGTGTGAAGGACCCTTTGGAAGTTCCAGTGGTTAGACGTGATTAGCCTCGAGAAGCCTCAGCGGAAATGGGCCTCATCTCGCCTGGAGGGCAAAACCTCCTGGATTTTCTCGAGTTGCGGCAGGTGCTCTCGACTTACGACGGGGACCTCAGGGACCCGCTCTGGTGGCCTCAGGAAAGGCCAGTCCCCATGCGAGTTCCTCGGGGGCCTCTCGGGATTCCTCTCCCGTCGATGCCAGGGCCTAAGACCTTGTGTGGAGTCGGGGCCGGAACCTGAGGATTCCTCTCCAGTGCTGACCTGGATCTTGGGGTACTTCTGGAGTCTCCCCAGGGGAGTCAGTCCTCGTCTCGAATGCGGGCATGCACTTGCGCTTTCCTCCAGAGCGGTAACAGCAGTGTCACGCAGTCCGCCGCGTGGATCAAAGGATCTATGTTTTTCCCTCGAGTCTTTCCCACGAGGCTTTCCCACGAGGCTTTCCCACAGGGCTGTCCCACGTGCACACGTGGTGGGAGTCGATCCTCGGCTTGAACGTCAAGGCAGTGCAGGGAAAACAGGTTCCTCTGGAATGGACTGACACATCTGGGGGACTCTTGGAATGGTGGCACGACCCTGGAGTTCCTCTCGCCTTTCCTGTGGAGAGCGCCTCCTCTTGAGATGCGACGGGAACGCCGGGAATTCTTTCCCTACGAAACAGGGAAAGGATCCCTCATCTCGAGCTAGGAGGCTGAAACGGGGCTCCGCTGGATGTGTGCGGGACCCCACGTGCTTCCTCTCGAGTGGAGACGGGTATGTCGGGGAACTTCTTGAGTTGCAGCAAGGGTGTGAAGGACCCTTTGGAAGTTCCAGTGGTTAGACGTGATTAGCCTCGAGAAGCCTCAGCGGAAATGGGCCTCATCTCGCCTGGAGGGCAAAACCTCCTGGATTTTCTCGAGTTGCGGCAGGTGCTCTCGACTTATGACGGGGACCTCAGGGACCCGCTCTGGTGGCCTCAGGAAAGGCCAGTCCCCATGCGAGTTCCTCGGGGGCCTCTGGGGATTCCTCTCCCGTCGATACCGGGGCCTGAGACCTTGTGTGGAGTCGGGGCCGGAACCTGAGGATTCCTCTCCAGTGCTGACATGGATCTTGGGGTACTTCTGGAGTCTCCCCAGGGGAGTCAGTCCTCGTCTCGAATGCGGGCATGCACTTGCGCTTTCCTCCAGAGCGGTAGGAGCAGTGTCACGCAGTCCGCCGCGTGTATCAAAGGATCTATGGTTTTCCCTCGAGTCTTTCCCACGAGGCTTTCCCACGAGGCTTTCCCACAGGGCTGTCCCACGTGCACACGTGGTGGGAGTCGATCCTCGGCTTGAACGTCAAGGCAGTGCAGGGAAAACAGGTTCCTCTGGAATGGACTGACACATCTGGGGGTCTCTTGGAATGGTGCCACGACCCTGGAGTTCCTCTCGCCTTTCCTGTGGAGAGCGCCACCTCTTGAGATGCGACGGGAACGCCGGGAATTCTTTCCCTACGAAACAGGGAAAGGATCCCTCATCTCGAGCTAGGAGGCGGAAACGGGGCTGCCCTGGATGTGTGCGGGACCCCACGTGCTTCCTCTCGAGTGGAGACGGGTATGTCGCGGAACTGCTTCCGTTGCAGCAAGGGTGTGAAGGACCCTTTGGAAGTTCCAGTGGTTAGATTTGATTAGCCTCGAGAAGCCTCAGCGGAAATGGGCCTCATCTCGCCTGGAGGGCAAAACCTCCTGGATTTTCTCGAGTTGCGGCAGGTGCTCTCCACTTACGACGGGGACCTCAGGGACCCGCTCTGGTGGCCTCAGGAAAGGCCAGTCCCCATGCGAGTTCCTCGGGGGCCTCTCGGCATTCCTCTCCCGTCGATGCCGGGGCCTAAGACCTTGTGTGGAGTCGGGGCCGGAACCTGAGGATTCCTCTCCAGTGCTGACATGGATCTTGGGGTACTTCTGGAGTCTCCCCAGGGGAGTCAGTCCTCGTCTCGAATGCGGGCATGCACTTGCGCTTTCCTCCAGAGCGGTAGCAGCAGTGTCACGCAGTCCGCCGCGTGGATTAAAGGATCTATGGTTTTCCCTCGAGTCTTTCCCACGAGGCTTTCCCACGAGGCTTTCCCACAGGGCTGTCCCACGTGCACACGTGGTGGAGTCGATCCTCGGGTTGAACGTCAAGGCAGTGCAGGGAAAACAGGTTCCTCTGGAATGGACTGACACATCTGGGGGTCTCTTGGAATGGTGCCACGACCTTGGAGTTCCTCTCGCCTTTCCTGTGGAGAGCGCCACCTCTTGAGATGCGACGGGAACGCCGGGAATTCTTTCCCTACGAAACAGGGAAAGGATCCCTCATCTCGAGCTAGTAGGCGGAAACGGGGCTCCCCTGGATGTGTGCGGGACCCCACGTGCTTCCTCTCGAGTGGAGACGGGTATGTCGGGGAACTTCTTGAGTTGCAGCAAGGGTGTGAAGGACCCTTTGGAAGTTCCAGTGGTTAGACGTGATTAGCCTCGAGAAGCCTCAGCGGAAATGGGCCTCATCTCGCCTGGAGGGCAAAACCTCCTGGAATTTCTCGAGTTGCGGCAGGTGCTCTCGACTTACGACGGGGACCTCAGGGACCCGCTCTGGTGGCCTCAGGAAAGGCCAGTCCCCATGCGAGTTCCTCGGGGGCCTCTCGGGATTCCTCTCCCTTCGATGCCGGGGCCTAAGACCTTGTGTGGAGTCGGGGCCGGAACCTGAGGATTCCTCTCCAGTGCTGACATGGATCTTGGGGTACTTCTGGAGTCTCCCCAGGGGAGTCAGTCTTCGTCTCGAATGTGGGCATGCACTTGCGCTTTCCTCCAGATCGGTAGCAGCAGTGTCACGCAGTCCGCCGCGTGGATCAAAGGATCTATGGTTTTCCCTCGAGTCTTTCCCACGAGGCTTTCCCACGAGGCTTTCCCACAGGGCTGTCCCACGTGCACACGTGGTGGGAGTCGATCCTCGGGTTGAACGTCAAGGCAGTGCAGGGAAAACAGGTTTCTCTGGAATGGACTGACACATCTGGGGGACTCTTGGAATGGTGGCACGACCCTGGAGTTCCTCTCGCCTTTCCTGTGGAGAGCGCCTCCTCTTGAGATGCGACGGGAACGCCGGGAATTCTTTCCCTACGAAACAGGGAAAGGATCCCTCATCTCGAGCTAGGAGGCGGAAACGGGGCTCCCCTGGATGTGTGCGGGACCCCACGTGCTTCCTCTCGAGTGGAGACGGGTATGTCGGGGAACTTCTTGAGTTGCAACAAGGGTGTGAAGGACCCTTTGGAAGTTCCAGTGGTTAGACGTGATTAGCCTCGAGAAGCCTCAGCGGAAATGGGCCTCATCTCGCCTGGAGGGCAAAACCTCCTGGATTTTCTCGAGTTGCAGCAGGTGCTCTCGACTTATGACGGGGACCTCAGGGACCCGCTCTGGTGGCCTCAGGAAAGGCCAGTCCCCATGCGAGTTCCTCGGGGGCCTCTCGGCATTCCTCTCCCGTCGATGCCGGGGCCTAAGACCTTGTGTGGAGTCGGGCCCGGAACCTGAGGATTCCTCTCCAGTGCTGACATGGATCTTGGGGTACTTCTGCAGTCTCCCCAGGGGAGTCAGTCCTCGTCTCGAATGCGGGCATGCACTTGCGCTTTCCTCCAGAGCGGTAGGAGCAGTGTCACGCAGTCCGCCGCGTGGATCAAAGGATCTATGGTTTTCCCTCGAGTCTTTCCCACGAGGCTTTCCCACGAGGCTTTCCCACAGGGCTGTCCCACGTGCACACGTGGTGGGAGTCGATCCTCGGCTTGAACGTCAAGGCAGTGCAGGGAAAACAGGTTCCTCTGGAATGGACTGACACATCTGGGGGTCTCTTGGAATGGTGCCACGACCCTGGAGTTCCTCTCGCCTTTCCTGTGGAGAGCGCCACCTCTTGAGATGTGACGGGAACGCCGGGAATTCTTTCCCTACGAAACAGGGAAAGGATCCCTCATCTCGAGCTAGGAGGCGGAAACGGGGCTCCCCTGGATGTGTGCGGGACCCCACGTGCTTCCTCTCGAGTGGAGACGGGTATGTCGCGGAATTGCTTCAGTTGTAGCAAGGGTGTGAAGGACCCTTTGGAAGTTCCTGTGATTAGATGTGATTAGCCTCGAGAAGCCTCAGCGGAAATGGGCCTCATCTCGCCTGGAGGGCAAAACCTCCTGGATTTTCTCGAGTTGCGGCAGGTGCTCTCGACTTTCGACGGGGACCTCAGGGACCCGCTCTGGTGGCCTCAGGAAAGGCCAGTCCCCATGCGAGTTCCTCGGGGGCCTCTCGGTATTCCTCTCCCGTCGATGCTGGGGCCTAAGACCTTGTGTGGAGTCGGGGCCGGAACCTGAGGATTCCTCTCCAGTGCTGACATGGATCTTGGGGTACTTCTGGAGTCTCCCCAGGGGAGTCAGTCCTCGTCTCGAATGCGGGCATGCACTTGCGCTTTTCTCCAGAGCGGTAGCAGAAGTGTCACGCAGTCCGTCGCGTGGATCAAAGGATCTATGGTTTTCCCTCGAGTCTTTCCCACGAGGCTTTCCCACGAGGCTTTCCCACAGGGCTGTCCCACGTGCACACGTGGTGGGAGTCGATCCTCGGCTTGAACGTCAAGGCAGTGCAGGGAAAACAGGTTCCTCTGGAATGGACTGACACATCTGGGGGTCTCTTGGAATGGTGCCACGACCTTGGAGGTCCTCTCGCCTTTCCTGTGGAGAGCGCCACCTCTTGAGATGCGACGGGAACGCCGGGAATTCTTTCCCTACGAAACAGGGAAAGGATCCCTCATCTCGAGCTAGGAGGCGGAAACGGGGCTCCCCTGGATGTGTGCGGGACCCCACGTGCTTCCTCTCGAGTGGAGACGGGTATGTCGGGGAACTTCTTGAGTTGCAGCAAGGGTGTGAAGGACCCTTTGGAAGTTCCAGTGGTTAGACGTGATTAGCCTCGAGAAGCCTCAGCGGAAATGGGCCTCATCTCGCCTGGAGGGCAAAACCTCCTGGAATTTCTCGAGTTGCGGCAGGTGCTCTCGACTTACGACGGGGACCTCAGGGACCCGCTCTGGTGGCCTCAGGAAAGGCCAGTCCCCATGCGAGTTCCTCGGGGGCCTCTCGGGATTCCTCTCCCTTCGATGCCGGGGCCTAAGACCTTGTGTGGAGTCGGGGCCGGAACCTGAGGATTCCTCTCCAGTGCTGACATGGATCTTGGGGTACTTCTGGAGTCTCCCCAGGGGAGTCAGTCTTCGTCTCGAATGTGGGCATGCACTTGCGCTTTCCTCCAGATCGGTAGCAGCAGTGTCACGCAGTCCGCCGCGTGGATCAAAGGATCTATGGTTTTCCCTCGAGTCTTTCCCACGAGGCTTTCCCACGAGGCTTTCCCACAGGGCTGTCCCACGTGCACACGTGGTGGGAGTCGATCCTCGGGTTGAACGTCAAGGCAGTGCAGGGAAAACAGGTTTCTCTGGAATGGACTGACACATCTGGGGGACTCTTGGAATGGTGGCACGACCCTGGAGTTCCTCTCGCCTTTCCTGTGGAGAGCGCCTCCTCTTGAGATGCGACGGGAACGCCGGGAATTCTTTCCCTACGAAACAGGGAAAGGATCCCTCATCTCGAGCTAGGAGGCGGAAACGGGGCTCCCCTGGATGTGTGCGGGACCCCACGTGCTTCCTCTCGAGTGGAGACGGGTATGTCGGGGAACTTCTTGAGTTGCAACAAGGGTGTGAAGGACCCTTTGGAAGTTCCAGTGGTTAGACGTGATTAGCCTCGAGAAGCCTCAGCGGAAATGGGCCTCATCTCGCCTGGAGGGCAAAACCTCCTGGATTTTCTCGAGTTGCAGCAGGTGCTCTCGACTTATGACGGGGACCTCAGGGACCCGCTCTGGTGGCCTCAGGAAAGGCCAGTCCCCATGCGAGTTCCTCGGGGGCCTCTCGGCATTCCTCTCCCGTCGATGCCGGGGCCTAAGACCTTGTGTGGAGTCGGGTCCGGAACCTGAGGATTCCTCTCCAGTGCTGACATGGATCTTGGGGTACTTCTGCAGTCTCCCCAGGGGAGTCAGTCCTCGTCTCGAATGCGGGCATGCACTTGCGCTTTCCTCCAGAGCGGTAGGAGCAGTGTCACGCAGTCCGCCGCGTGGATCAAAGGATCTATGGTTTTCCCTCGAGTCTTTCCCACGAGGCTTTCCCACGAGGCTTTCCCACAGGGCTGTCCCACGTGCACACGTGGTGGGAGTCGATCCTCGGCTTGAACGTCAAGGCAGTGCAGGGAAAACAGGTTCCTCTGGAATGGACTGACACATCTGGGGGTCTCTTGGAATGGTGCCACGACCCTGGAGTTCCTCTCGCCTTTCCTGTGGAGAGCGCCACCTCTTGAGATGTGACGGGAACGCCGGGAATTCTTTCCCTACGAAACAGGGAAAGGATCCCTCATCTCGAGCTAGGAGGCGGAAACGGGGCTCCCCTGGATGTGTGCGGGACCCCACGTGCTTCCTCTCGAGTGGAGACGGGTATGTCGCGGAACTGCTTCAGTTGTAGCAAGGGTGTGAAGGACCCTTTGGAAGTTCCTGTGATTAGATGTGATTAGCCTCGAGAAGCCTCAGCGGAAATGGGCCTCATCTCGCCTGGAGGGCAAAACCTCCTGGATTTTCTCGAGTTGCGGCAGGTGCTCTCGACTTACGACGGGGACCTCAGGGACCCGCTCTGGTGGCCTCAGGAAAGGCCAGTCCCCATGCGAGTTCCTCGGGGGCCTCTCGGTATTCCTCTCCCGTCGATGCTGGGGCCTAAGACCTTGTGTGGAGTCGGGGCCGGAACCTGAGGATTCCTCTCCAGTGCTGACATGGATCTTGGGGTACTTCTGGAGTCTCCCCAGGGGAGTCAGTCCTCGTCTCGAATGCGGGCATGCACTTGCGCTTTTCTCCAGAGCGGTAGCAGCAGTGTCACGCAGTCCGTCGCGTGGATCAAAGGATCTATGGTTTTCCCTCGAGTCTTTCCCACGAGGCTTTCCCACGAGGCTTTCCCACAGGGCTGTCCCACGTGCACACGTGGTGGGAGTCGATCCTCGGCTTGAACGTCAAGGCAGTGCAGGGAAAACAGGTTCCTCTGGAATGGACTGACACATCTGGGGGTCTCTTGGAATGGTGCCACGACCTTGGAGGTCCTCTCGCCTTTCCTGTGGAGAGCGCCACCTCTTGAGATGCGACGGGAACGCCGGGAATTCTTTCCCTACGAAACAGGGAAAGGATCCCTCATCTCGAGCTAGGAGGCGGAAACGGGGCTCCCCTGGATGTGTGCGGGACCCCACGTGCTTCCTCTCGAGTGGAGACGGGTATGTCGGGGAACTTCTTGAGTTGCAGCAAGGGTGTGAAGGACCCTTTGGAAGTTCCAGTGGTTAGACGTGATTAGCCTCGAGAAGCCTCAGCGGAAATGGGCCTCATCTCGCCTGGAGAGCAAAACCTCCTGGAATTTCTCGAGTTGCGGCAGGTGCTCTCGACTTACGACGGGGACCTCAGGGACCCGCTCTGGTGGCCTCAGGAAAGGCCAGTCCCCATGCGAGTTCCTCGGGGGCCTCTCGGGATTCCTCTCCCTTCGATGCCGGGGCCTAAGACCTTGTGTGGAGTCGGGGCCGGAACCTGAGGATTCCTCTCCAGTGCTGACATGGATCTTGGGGTACTTCTGGAGTCTCCCCAGGGGAGTCAGTCTTCGTCTCGAATGCGGGCATGCACTTGCGCTTTCCTCCAGATCGGTAGCAGCAGTGTCACGCAGTCCGCCGCGTGGATCAAAGGATCTATGGTTTTCCCTCGAGTCTTTCCCACGAGGCTTTCCCACGAGGCTTTCCCACAGGGCTGTCCCACGTGCACACGTGGTGGGAGTCGATCCTCGGGTTGAACGTCAAGGCAGTGCAGGGAAAACAGGTTCCTCTGGAATGGACTGACACATCTGGGGGACTCTTGGAATGGTGGCACGACCCTGGAGTTCCTCTCGCCTTTCCTGTGGAGAGCGCCTCCTCTTGAGATGCGACGGGAACGCCGGGAATTCTTTCCCTACGAAACAGGGAAAGGATCCCTCATCTCGAGCTAGGAGGCGGAAACGGGGCTCCGCTGGATGTGTGCGGGACCCCACGTGCTTCCTCTCGAGTGGAGACGGGTATGTCGGGGAACTTCTTGAGTTGCAACAAGGGTGTGAAGGACCCTTTGGAAGTTCCAGTGGTTAGACGTGATTAGCCTCGAGAAGCCTCAGCGGAAATGGGCCTCATCTCGCCTGGAGGGCAAAACCTCCTGGATTTTCTCGAGTTGCAGCAGGTGCTCTCGACTTATGACGGGGACCTCAAGGACCTGCTCTGGTGGCCTCAGGAAAGGCCAGTCCCCATGCGAGTTCCTCGGGGGCCTCTCGGCATTCCTCTCCCGTCGATGCCGGGGCCTAAGACCTTGTGTGGAGTCGGGCCCGGAACCTGAGGATTCCTCTCCAGTGCTGACATGGATCTTGGGGTACTTCTGCAGTCTCCCCAGGGGAGTCAGTCCTCGTCTCGAATGCGGGCATGCACTTGCGCTTTCCTCCAGAGCGGTAGGAGCAGTGTCACGCAGTCCGCCGCGTGGATCAAAGGATCTATGGTTTTCCCTCGAGTCTTTCCCACGAGGCTTTCCCACGAGGCTTTCCCACAGGGCTGTCCCACGTGCACACGTGGTGGGAGTCGATCCTCGGCTTGAACGTCAAGGCAATGCAGGGAAAACAGGTTCCTCTGGAATGGACTGACACATCTGGGGGTCTCTTGGAATGGTGCCACGACCCTGGAGTTCCTCTCGCCTTTCCTGTGGAGAGCGCCACCTCTTGAGATGCGACGGGAACGCCGGGAATTCTTTCCCTACGAAACAGGGAAAGGATCCCTCATCTCGAGCTAGGAGGCGGAAACGGGGCTCCCCTGGATGTGTGCGGGACCCCACGTGCTTCCTCTCGAGTGGAGACGGGTATGTCGCGGAACTGCTTCAGTTGTAGCAAGGGTGTGAAGAACCCTTTGGAAGTTCCAGTGATTAGATGTGATTAGCCTCGAGAAGCCTCAGCGGAAATGGGCCTCATCTCGCCTGGAGGGCAAAACCTCCTGGATTTTCTCGAGTTGCGGCAGGTGCTCTCGACTTACGACGGGGACCTCAGGGACCCGCTCTGGTGGCCTCAGGAAAGGCCAGTCCCCATGCGAGTTCCTCGGGGGCCTCTCGGTATTCCTCTCCCGTCGATGCTGGGGCCTAAGACCTTGTGTGGAGTCGGGGCCGGAACCTCAGGATTCCTCTCCAGTGCTGACATGGATCTTGGGGTACTTCTGGAGTCTCCCCAGGGGAGTCAGTCCTCGTCTCGAATGCGGGCATGCACTTGCGCTTTCCTCCAGAGCGGTAGCAGCAGTGTCACGCAGTCCGCCGCGTGGATTAAAGGATCTATGGTTTTCCCTCGAGTCTTTCCCACGAGGCTTTCCCACGAGGCTTTCCCACAGGGCTGTCCCACGTGCACACGTGGTGGGAGTCGATCCTCGGGTTGAACTTCAAGGCAGTGCAGGGAAAACAGGTTCCTCTGGAATGGACTGACACATCTGGGGGTCTCTTGGAATGGTGCCACGACCTTGGAGTTCCTCTCGCCTTTCCTGTGGAGAGCGCCACCTCTTGAGATGCGACGGGAACGCCGGGAATTCTTTCCCTACGCAACAGGGAAAGGATCCCTCATCTCGAGCTAGGAGGCGGAAACGGGGCTCCGCTGGATGTGTGCGGGACCCCACGTGCTTCCTCTCGAGTGGAGACGGGTATGTCGGGGAACTTCTTGAGTTGCAGCAAGGGTGTGAAGGACCCTTTGGAAGTTCCAGTGGTTAGACGTGATTAGCCTCGAGAAGCCTCAGCGGAAATGGGCCTCATCTCGCCTGGAGGGCAAAACCTCCTGGAATTTCTCGAGTTGCGGCAGGTGCTCTCGACTTACGACGGGGACCTCAGGGACCCGCTCTGGTGGCCTCAGGAAAGGCCAGTCCCCATGCGAGTTCCTCGGGGGCCTCTCGGGATTCCTCTCCCTTCGATGCCGGGGCCTAAGACCTTGTGTGGAGTCGGGGCCGGAACCTCAGGATTCCTCTCCAGTGCTGACATGGATCTTGGGGTACTTCTGGAGTCTCCCCAGGGGAGTCAGTCTTCGTCTCGAATGCGGGCATGCACTTGCGCTTTCCTCCAGAGCGGTAGCAGCAGTGTCACGCAGTCCGCCGCGTGGATCAAAGGATCTATGGTTTTCCCTCGAGTCTTTCCCACGAGGCTTTCCCACGAGGCTTTCCCACAGGGCTGTCCCACGTGCACACGTGGTGGGAGTCGATCCTCGGGTTGAACGTCAAGGCAGTGCAGGGAAAACAGGTTCCTCTGGAATGGACTGACACATCTGGGGGACTCTTGGAATGGTGGCACGACCCTGGAGTTCCTCTCGCCTTTCCTGTGGAGAGCGCCTCCTCTTGAGATGCGACGGGAACGCCGGGAATTCTTTCCCTACGAAACAGGGAAAGGATCCCTCATCTCGAGCTAGGAGGCGGAAACGGGGCTCCCCTGGATGTGTGCGGGACCCCACGTGCTTCTTCTCGAGTGGAGACGGGTATGTCGGGGAACTTCTTGAGTTGCAACAAGGGTGTGAAGGACCCTTTGGAAGTTCCAGTGGTTCGACGTGATTAGCCTCGAGAAGCCTCAGCGGAAATGGGCCTCATCTCGCCTGGAGGGCAAAACCTCCTGGATTTTCTCGAGTTGCAGCAGGTGCTCTCGACTTATGACGGGGACCTCAGGGACCCGCTCTGGTGGCCTCAGGAAAGGCCAGTCCCCATGCGAGTTCCTCGGGGGCCTCTCGGCATTCCTCTCCCGTCGATGCCGGGGCCTAAGACCTTGTGTGGAGTCGGGGCCGGAACCTGAGGATTCCTCTCCAGTGCTGACATGGATCTTGGGGTACTTCTGGAGTCTCCCCAAGGGAGTCAGTCCTCGTCTCGAATGCGGGCATGCACTTGCGCTTTCCTCCAGAGCGGTAGCAGCAGTGTCACGCAGTCCGCCGCGTGGATCAAAGGATCTATGGTTTTCCCTCGAGTCTTTCCCACGAGGCTTTCCCACGAGGCTTTCCCACAGGGCTGTCCCACGTGCACACGTGGTGGGAGTCGATCCTCGGCTTGAACGTCAAGGCAGTGCAGGGAAAACAGGTTCCTCTGGAATGGACTGACACATCTGGGGGACTCTTGGAATGGTGGCACGACCCTGGAGTTCCTCTCGCCTTTCCTGTGGAGAGCGCCTCCTCTTGAGATGCGACGGGAACGCCGGGAATTCTTTCCCTACGAAAAAGGGAAAGGATCCCTCATCTCGAGCTAGGAGGCGGAAACGGGGCTCCCCTGGATGTGTGCGGGACCCCACGTGCTTCCTCTCGAGTGGAGACGGGTATGTCGGGGAACTTCTTGAGTTGCAGCAAGGGTGTGAAGGACCCTTTGGAAGTTCCAGTGGTTAGACGTGATTAGCCTCGAGAAGCCTCAGCGGAAATGGGCCTCATCTCGCCTGGAGGGCAAAACCTCCTGGATTTTCTCGAGTTGCGGCAGGTGATCTCGACTTATGACGCGGACCTCAGGGACCCGCTCTGGTGGCCTCAGGAAAGGCCAGTCCCCATGCGAGTTCCTCGGGGGCCTCTCGGCATTCCTCTCCCGTCGATGCCGGGGCCTAAGACCTTGTGTGGAGTCGGGGCCGGAACCTGAGGATTCCTCTCCAGTGCTGACATGGATCTTGGGGTACTTCTGGAGTCTCCCCAGGGGAGTCAGTCCTCGTCTCGAATGCGGGCATGCACTTGCGCTTTCCTCCAGAGCGGTAGCAGCAGTGTCACGCAGTCCGCCTCGTGGATCAAAGGATCTATGTTTTTCCCTCGAGTCTTTCCCACGAGGCTTTCCCACGAGGCTTTCCCACAGGGCTGTCCCACGTGCACACGTGGTGGGAGTCGATCCTCGGCTTGAACGTCAAGGCAGTGCAGGGAAAACAGGTTCCTCTGGAATGGACTGACACATCTGGGGGACTCTTGGAATGGTGGCACGACCCTGGAGTTCCTCTCGCCTTTCCTGTGGAGAGCGCCTCCTCTTGAGATGCGACGGGAACGCCGGGAATTCTTTCCCTACGAAACAGGGAAAGGATCCCTCATCTCGAGCTAGGAGGCGGAAACGGGGCTCCCCTGGATGTGTGCGGAACCCCACGTGCTTCCTCTCGAGTGGAGACGGGTATGTCGGGGAACTTCTTGAGTTGCAGCAAGGGTGTGAAGGACCCGTTGGAAGTTCCAGTGGTTAGACGTGATTAGCCTCGAGAAGCCTCAGCGGAAATGGGCCTCATCTCGCCTGGAGGGCAAAACCTCCTGGATTTTCTCGAGTTGCGGCAGGTGCTCTCGACTTATGACGGGGACCTCAGGGACCCGCTCTGGTGGCCTCAGGAAAGGCCAGTCCCCATGCGAGTTCCTCGGGGGCCTCTGGGGATTCCTCTCCCGTCCATGCCGGGGCCTAAGACCTTGTGTGGAGTCGGGGCCGGAACCTGAGGATTCCTCTCCAGTGCTGACATGGATCTTGAGGTACTTCTGGAGTCTCCCCAGGGGAGTCAGTCCTCGTCTCGAATGCGGGCATGCACTTGCGCTTTCCTCCAGAGCGGTAGCAGCAGTGTCACGCAGTCCGCCGCGTGGATCAAAGGATCTATGGTTTTCCCTCGAGTCTTTCCCACGAGGCTTTCCCACGAGGCTTTCCCACAGGGCTGTCCCACGTGCACACGTGGTGGGAGTCGATCCTCGGGTTGAACGTCAAAGCAGTGCAGGGAAAACAGGTTCCTCTGGAATGGACTGACACATCTGGGGGTCTCTTGGAATGGTGCCACGACCCTGGAGTTCCTCTCGCCTTTCCTGTGGAGAGCGCCACCTCTTGAGATGCGACGGGAACGCCGGGAATTCTTTCCCTACGAAACAGGGAAAGGATCCCTCATCTCGAGCTAGGATGCGGAAACGAGGCTGCCCTGGATGTGTGCGGGACCCCACGTGCTTCCTCTCGAGTGGAGACGGGTATGTCGCGGAACTGCTTCCGTTGCAGCAAGGGTGTGAAGGACCCTTTGGAAGTTCCAGTGGTTAGACGTGATTAGCCTCGAGAAGCCTCAGCGGAAATGGGCCTCATCTCGCCTGGAGGGCAAAACCTCCTGGATTTTCTCGAGTTGCGGCAGGTGCTCTCGACTTATGACGGGGACCTCAGGGACCCGCTCTGGTGGCCTCAGGAAAGGCCAGTCCCCATGCGAGTTCCTCGGGGGCCTCTGGGGATTCCTCTCCCGTCCATGCCGGGGCCTAAGACCTTGTGTGGAGTCGGGGCCGGAACCTGAGGATTCCTCTCCAGTGCTGACATGGATCTTGGGGTACTTCTGGAGTCTCCCCAGGGGAGTCAGTCCTCGTCTCGAATGCGGGCATGCACTTGCGCTTTCCTCCAGAGCGGTAGCAGCAGTGTCACGCAGTCCGCCGCGTGGATCAAAGGATCTATGGTTTTCCCTCGAGTCTTTCCCACGAGGCTTTCCCACGAGGCTTTCCCACAGGGCTGTCCCACGTGCACACGTGGTGGGAGTCGATCCTCGGGTTGAACGTCAAGGCAGTGCAGGGAAAACAGGTTCCTCTGGAATGGACTGACACATCTGGGGGTCTCTTGGAATGGTGCCACGACCCTGGAGTTCCTCTCGCCTTTCCTGTGGAGAGCGCCACCTCTTGAGATGCGACGGGAACGCCGGGAATTCTTTCCCTACGAAACAGGGAAAGGATCCCTCATCTCGAGCTAGGAGGCGGAAACGGGGCTGCCCTGGATGTGTGCGGGACCCCACGTGCTTCCTCTCGAGTGGAGACGGGTATGTCGCGGAACTGCTTCAGTTGTAGCAAGGGTGTGAAGGACCCTTTGGAAGTTCCAGTGATTAGATGTGATTAGCCTCGAGAAGCCTCAGCGGAAATGGGCCTCATCTCGCCTGGAGGGCAAAACCTCCTGGATTTTCTCGAGTTGCGGCAGATGCTCTCGACTTACGACGGGGACCTCAGGGACCCGCTCTGGTGGCCTCAGGAAAGGCCAGTCCCCATGCGAGTTCCTCGGGGGCCTCTCGGTATTCCTCTCCCGTCGATGCTGGGGCCTAAGACCTTGTGTGGAGTCGGGGCCGGAACCTGAGGATTCCTCTCCAGTGCTGACATGGATCTTGGGGTACTTCTGGAGTCTCCCCAGGGGAGTCAGTCCTCGTCTCGAATGCGGGCATGCACTTGCGCTTTTCTCCAGAGCGGTAGCAGCAGTGTCACGCAGTCCGTCGCGTGGATCAAAGGATCTATGGTTTTCCCTCGAGTCTTTCCCACGAGGCTTTCCCACGAGGCTTTCCCACAGGGCTGTCCCACGTGCACACGTGGTGGGAGTCGATCCTCGGCTTGAACGTCAAGGCAGTGCAGGGAAAACAGGTTCCTCTGGAATGGACTGACACATCTGGGGGACTCTTGGAATGGTGGCACGACCCTGGAGTTCCTCTCGCCTTTCCTGTGGAGAGCGCCTCCTCTTGAGATGCGACGGGAACGCCGGGAATTCTTTCCCTACGAAAAAGGGAAAGGATCCCTCATCTCGAGCTAGGAGGCGGAAACGGGGCTCCCCTGGATGTGTGCGGGACCCCACGTGCTTCCTCTCGAGTGGAGACGGGTATGTCGGGGAACTTCTTGAGTTGCAGCAAGGGTGTGAAGGACCCTTTGGAAGTTCCAGTGGTTAGACGTGATTAGCCTCGAGAAGCCTCAGCGGAAATGGGCCTCATCTCGCCTGGAGGGCAAAACCTCCTGGATTTTCTCGAGTTGCGGCAGGTGATCTCGACTTATGACGCGGACCTCAGGGACCCGCTCTGGTGGCCTCAGGAAAGGCCAGTCCCCATGCGAGTTCCTCGGGGGCCTCTCGGCATTCCTCTCCCGTCGATGCCGGGGCCTAAGACCTTGTGTGGAGTCGGGGCCGGAACCTCAGGATTCCTCTCCAGTGCTGACATGGATCTTGGGGTACTTCTGGAGTCTCCCCAGGGGAGTCAGTCCTCGTCTCGAATGCGGGCATGCACTTGCGCTTTCCTCCAGAGCGGTAGCAGCAGTGTCACCCAGTCCGCCGCGTGGATTAAAGGATCTATGGTTTTCCCTCGAGTCTTTCCCACGAGGCTTTCCCACGAGGCTTTCCCACAGGGCTGTCCCACGTGCACACGTGGTGGGAGTCGATCCTCGGGTTGAACGTCAAGGCAGTGCAGGGAAAACAGGTTCCTCTGGAATGGACTGACACATCTGGGGGTCTCTTGGAATGGTGCCACGACCTTGGAGTTCCTCTCGCCTTTCCTGTGGAGAGCGCCACCTCTTGAGATGCGACGGGAACGCCGGGAATTCTTTCCCTACGAAACAGGGAAAGGATCCCTCATCTCGAGCTAGGAGGCGGAAACGGGGCTCCCCTGGATGTGTGCGGGACCCCACGTGCTTCCTCTCGAGTGGAGACGGGTATGTCGGGGAACTTCTTGAGTTGCAGCAAGGGTGTGAAGGACCCTTTGGAAGTTCCAGTGGTTAGACGTGATTAGCCTCGAGAAGCCTCAGCGGAAATGGGCCTCATCTCGCCTGGAGGGCAAAACCTCCTGGATTTTCTCGAGTTGCGGCAGGTGCTCTCGACTTACGACGGGGAACTCAGGGACCCGCTCTGGTGGCCTCAGGAAAGACCAGTCCCCATGCGAGTTCCTCGGGGGCCTCTCGGGATTCCTCTCCCTTCGATGCCGGGGCCTAAGACCTTGTGTGGAGTCGGGGCCGGAACCTGAGGATTCCTCTCCAGTGCTGACATGGATCTTGGGGTACTTCTGGAGTCTCCCCAGGGGAGTCAGTCTTCGTCTCGAATGCTGGCATGCACTTGCGCTTTCCTCCAGATCGGTAGAAGCAGTGTCACGCAGTCCGCCGCGTGGATCAAAGGATCTATGGTTTTCCCTCGAGTCTTTCCCACGAGGCTTTCCCACGAGGCTTTCCCACAGGGCTGTCCCACGTGCACACGTGGTGGGAGTCGATCCTCGGCTTGAACGTCAAGGCAATGCAGGGAAAACAGGTTCCTCTGGAATGGACTGACACATCTGGGGGTCTCTTGGAATGGTGCCACGACCCTGGAGTTCCTCTCGCCTTTCCTGTGGAGAGCGCCACCTCTTGAGATGCGACGGGAACGCCGGGAATTCTTTCCCTACGAAACAGGGAAAGGATCCCTCATCTCGAGCTAGGAGGCGGAAACGGGGCTCCGCTGGATGTGTGCGGGACCCCACGTGCTTCCTCTCGAGTGGAGACGGGTATGTCGGGGAACTTCTTGAGTTGCAACAAGGGTGTGAAGGACCCTTTGGAAGTTCCAGTGGTTAGACGTGATTAGCCTCGAGAAGCCTCAGCGGAAATGGGCCTCATCTCGCCTGGAGGGCAAAACCTCCTGGATTTTCTCGAGTTGCAGCAGGTGCTCTCGACTTATGACGGGGACCTCAAGGACCTGCTCTGGTGGCCTCAGGAAAGGCCAGTCCCCATGCGAGTTCCTCGGGGGCCTCTCGGCATTCCTCTCCCGTCGATGCCGGGGCCTAAGACCTTGTGTGGAGTCGGGCCCGGAACCTGAGGATTCCTCTCCAGTGCTGACATGGATCTTGGGGTACTTCTGCAGTCTCCCCAGGGGAGTCAGTCCTCGTCTCGAATGCGGGCATGCACTTGCGCTTTCCTCCAGAGCGGTAGGAGCAGTGTCACGCAGTCCGCCGCGTGGATCAAAGGATCTATGGTTTTCCCTCGAGTCTTTCCCACGAGGCTTTCCCACGAGGCTTTCCCACAGGGCTGTCCCACGTGCACACGTGGTGGGAGTCGATCCTCGGCTTGAACGTCAAGGCAATGCAGGGAAAACAGGTTCCTCTGGAATGGACTGACACATCTGGGGGTCTCTTGGAATGGTGCCACGACCCTGGAGTTCCTCTCGCCTTTCCTGTGGAGAGCGCCACCTCTTGAGATGCGACGGGAACGCCGGGAATTCTTTCCCTACGAAACAGGGAAAGGATCCCTCATCTCGAGCTAGGAGGCGGAAACGGGGCTCCCCTGGATGTGTGCGGGACCCCACGTGCTTCCTCTCGAGTGGAGACGGGTATGTCGCGGAACTGCTTCAGTTGTAGCAAGGGTGTGAAGAACCCTTTGGAAGTTCCAGTGATTAGATGTGATTAGCCTCGAGAAGCCTCAGCGGAAATGGGCCTCATCTCGCCTGGAGGGCAAAACCTCCTGGATTTTCTCGAGTTGCGGCAGGTGCTCTCGACTTACGACGGGGACCTCAGGGACCCGCTCTGGTGGCCTCAGGAAAGGCCAGTCCCCATGCGAGTTCCTCGGGGGCCTCTCGGTATTCCTCTCCCGTCGATGCTGGGGCCTAAGACCTTGTGTGGAGTCGGGGCCGGAACCTCAGGATTCCTCTCCAGTGCTGACATGGATCTTGGGGTACTTCTGGAGTCTCCCCAGGGGAGTCAGTCCTCGTCTCGAATGCGGGCATGCACTTGCGCTTTCCTCCAGAGCGGTAGCAGCAGTGTCACGCAGTCCGCCGCGTGGATTAAAGGATCTATGGTTTTCCCTCGAGTCTTTCCCACGAGGCTTTCCCACGAGGCTTTCCCACAGGGCTGTCCCACGTGCACACGTGGTGGGAGTCGATCCTCGGGTTGAACTTCAAGGCAGTGCAGGGAAAACAGGTTCCTCTGGAATGGACTGACACATCTGGGGGTCTCTTGGAATGGTGCCACGACCTTGGAGTTCCTCTCGCCTTTCCTGTGGAGAGCGCCACCTCTTGAGATGCGACGGGAACGCCGGGAATTCTTTCCCTACGCAACAGGGAAAGGATCCCTCATCTCGAGCTAGGAGGCGGAAACGGGGCTCCGCTGGATGTGTGCGGGACCCCACGTGCTTCCTCTCGAGTGGAGACGGGTATGTCGGGGAACTTCTTGAGTTGCAGCAAGGGTGTGAAGGACCCTTTGGAAGTTCCAGTGGTTAGACGTGATTAGCCTCGAGAAGCCTCAGCGGAAATGGGCCTCATCTCGCCTGGAGGGCAAAACCTCCTGGAATTTCTCGAGTTGCGGCAGGTGCTCTCGACTTACGACGGGGACCTCAGGGACCCGCTCTGGTGGCCTCAGGAAAGGCCAGTCCCCATGCGAGTTCCTCGGGGGCCTCTCGGGATTCCTCTCCCTTCGATGCCGGGGCCTAAGACCTTGTGTGGAGTCGGGGCCGGAACCTCAGGATTCCTCTCCAGTGCTGACATGGATCTTGGGGTACTTCTGGAGTCTCCCCAGGGGAGTCAGTCTTCGTCTCGAATGCGGGCATGCACTTGCGCTTTCCTCCAGAGCGGTAGCAGCAGTGTCACGCAGTCCGCCGCGTGGATCAAAGGATCTATGGTTTTCCCTCGAGTCTTTCCCACGAGGCTTTCCCACGAGGCTTTCCCACAGGGCTGTCCCACGTGCACACGTGGTGGGAGTCGATCCTCGGGTTGAACGTCAAGGCAGTGCAGGGAAAACAGGTTCCTCTGGAATGGACTGACACATCTGGGGGACTCTTGGAATGGTGGCACGACCCTGGAGTTCCTCTCGCCTTTCCTGTGGAGAGCGCCTCCTCTTGAGATGCGACGGGAACGCCGGGAATTCTTTCCCTACGAAACAGGGAAAGGATCCCTCATCTCGAGCTAGGAGGCGGAAACGGGGCTCCCCTGGATGTGTGCGGGACCCCACGTGCTTCTTCTCGAGTGGAGACGGGTATGTCGGGGAACTTCTTGAGTTGCAACAAGGGTGTGAAGGACCCTTTGGAAGTTCCAGTGGTTCGACGTGATTAGCCTCGAGAAGCCTCAGCGGAAATGGGCCTCATCTCGCCTGGAGGGCAAAACCTCCTGGATTTTCTCGAGTTGCAGCAGGTGCTCTCGACTTATGACGGGGACCTCAGGGACCCGCTCTGGTGGCCTCAGGAAAGGCCAGTCCCCATGCGAGTTCCTCGGGGGCCTCTCGGCATTCCTCTCCCGTCGATGCCGGGGCCTAAGACCTTGTGTGGAGTCGGGGCCGGAACCTGAGGATTCCTCTCCAGTGCTGACATGGATCTTGGGGTACTTCTGGAGTCTCCCCAAGGGAGTCAGTCCTCGTCTCGAATGCGGGCATGCACTTGCGCTTTCCTCCAGAGCGGTAGCAGCAGTGTCACGCAGTCCGCCGCGTGGATCAAAGGATCTATGGTTTTCCCTCGAGTCTTTCCCACGAGGCTTTCCCACGAGGCTTTCCCACAGGGCTGTCCCACGTGCACACGTGGTGGGAGTCGATCCTCGGCTTGAACGTCAAGGCAGTGCAGGGAAAACAGGTTCCTCTGGAATGGACTGACACATCTGGGGGACTCTTGGAATGGTGGCACGACCCTGGAGTTCCTCTCGCCTTTCCTGTGGAGAGCGCCTCCTCTTGAGATGCGACGGGAACGCCGGGAATTCTTTCCCTACGAAAAAGGGAAAGGATCCCTCATCTCGAGCTAGGAGGCGGAAACGGGGCTCCCCTGGATGTGTGCGGGACCCCACGTGCTTCCTCTCGAGTGGAGACGGGTATGTCGGGGAACTTCTTGAGTTGCAGCAAGGGTGTGAAGGACCCTTTGGAAGTTCCAGTGGTTAGACGTGATTAGCCTCGAGAAGCCTCAGCGGAAATGGGCCTCATCTCGCCTGGAGGGCAAAACCTCCTGGATTTTCTCGAGTTGCGGCAGGTGATCTCGACTTATGACGCGGACCTCAGGGACCCGCTCTGGTGGCCTCAGGAAAGGCCAGTCCCCATGCGAGTTCCTCGGGGGCCTCTCGGCATTCCTCTCCCGTCGATGCCGGGGCCTAAGACCTTGTGTGGAGTCGGGGCCGGAACCTGAGGATTCCTCTCCAGTGCTGACATGGATCTTGGGGTACTTCTGGAGTCTCCCCAGGGGAGTCAGTCCTCGTCTCGAATGCGGGCATGCACTTGCGCTTTCCTCCAGAGCGGTAGCAGCAGTGTCACGCAGTCCGCCTCGTGGATCAAAGGATCTATGTTTTTCCCTCGAGTCTTTCCCACGAGGCTTTCCCACGAGGCTTTCCCACAGGGCTGTCCCACGTGCACACGTGGTGGGAGTCGATCCTCGGCTTGAACGTCAAGGCAGTGCAGGGAAAACAGGTTCCTCTGGAATGGACTGACACATCTGGGGGACTCTTGGAATGGTGGCACGACCCTGGAGTTCCTCTCGCCTTTCCTGTGGAGAGCGCCTCCTCTTGAGATGCGACGGGAACGCCGGGAATTCTTTCCCTACGAAACAGGGAAAGGATCCCTCATCTCGAGCTAGGAGGCGGAAACGGGGCTCCCCTGGATGTGTGCGGAACCCCACGTGCTTCCTCTCGAGTGGAGACGGGTATGTCGGGGAACTTCTTGAGTTGCAGCAAGGGTGTGAAGGACCCGTTGGAAGTTCCAGTGGTTAGACGTGATTAGCCTCGAGAAGCCTCAGCGGAAATGGGCCTCATCTCGCCTGGAGGGCAAAACCTCCTGGATTTTCTCGAGTTGCGGCAGGTGCTCTCGACTTATGACGGGGACCTCAGGGACCCGCTCTGGTGGCCTCAGGAAAGGCCAGTCCCCATGCGAGTTCCTCGGGGGCCTCTGGGGATTCCTCTCCCGTCCATGCCGGGGCCTAAGACCTTGTGTGGAGTCGGGGCCGGAACCTGAGGATTCCTCTCCAGTGCTGACATGGATCTTGAGGTACTTCTGGAGTCTCCCCAGGGGAGTCAGTCCTCGTCTCGAATGCGGGCATGCACTTGCGCTTTCCTCCAGAGCGGTAGCAGCAGTGTCACGCAGTCCGCCGCGTGGATCAAAGGATCTATGGTTTTCCCTCGAGTCTTTCCCACGAGGCTTTCCCACGAGGCTTTCCCACAGGGCTGTCCCACGTGCACACGTGGTGGGAGTCGATCCTCGGGTTGAACGTCAAAGCAGTGCAGGGAAAACAGGTTCCTCTGGAATGGACTGACACATCTGGGGGTCTCTTGGAATGGTGCCACGACCCTGGAGTTCCTCTCGCCTTTCCTGTGGAGAGCGCCACCTCTTGAGATGCGACGGGAACGCCGGGAATTCTTTCCCTACGAAACAGGGAAAGGATCCCTCATCTCGAGCTAGGATGCGGAAACGAGGCTGCCCTGGATGTGTGCGGGACCCCACGTGCTTCCTCTCGAGTGGAGACGGGTATGTCGCGGAACTGCTTCCGTTGCAGCAAGGGTGTGAAGGACCCTTTGGAAGTTCCAGTGGTTAGACGTGATTAGCCTCGAGAAGCCTCAGCGGAAATGGGCCTCATCTCGCCTGGAGGGCAAAACCTCCTGGATTTTCTCGAGTTGCGGCAGGTGCTCTCGACTTATGACGGGGACCTCAGGGACCCGCTCTGGTGGCCTCAGGAAAGGCCAGTCCCCATGCGAGTTCCTCGGGGGCCTCTGGGGATTCCTCTCCCGTCCATGCCGGGGCCTAAGACCTTGTGTGGAGTCGGGGCCGGAACCTGAGGATTCCTCTCCAGTGCTGACATGGATCTTGGGGTACTTCTGGAGTCTCCCCAGGGGAGTCAGTCCTCGTCTCGAATGCGGGCATGCACTTGCGCTTTCCTCCAGAGCGGTAGCAGCAGTGTCACGCAGTCCGCCGCGTGGATCAAAGGATCTATGGTTTTCCCTCGAGTCTTTCCCACGAGGCTTTCCCACGAGGCTTTCCCACAGGGCTGTCCCACGTGCACACGTGGTGGGAGTCGATCCTCGGGTTGAACGTCAAGGCAGTGCAGGGAAAACAGGTTCCTCTGGAATGGACTGACACATCTGGGGGTCTCTTGGAATGGTGCCACGACCCTGGAGTTCCTCTCGCCTTTCCTGTGGAGAGCGCCACCTCTTGAGATGCGACGGGAACGCCGGGAATTCTTTCCCTACGAAACAGGGAAAGGATCCCTCATCTCGAGCTAGGAGGCGGAAACGGGGCTGCCCTGGATGTGTGCGGGACCCCACGTGCTTCCTCTCGAGTGGAGACGGGTATGTCGCGGAACTGCTTCAGTTGTAGCAAGGGTGTGAAGGACCCTTTGGAAGTTCCAGTGATTAGATGTGATTAGCCTCGAGAAGCCTCAGCGGAAATGGGCCTCATCTCGCCTGGAGGGCAAAACCTCCTGGATTTTCTCGAGTTGCGGCAGATGCTCTCGACTTACGACGGGGACCTCAGGGACCCGCTCTGGTGGCCTCAGGAAAGGCCAGTCCCCATGCGAGTTCCTCGGGGGCCTCTCGGTATTCCTCTCCCGTCGATGCTGGGGCCTAAGACCTTGTGTGGAGTCGGGGCCGGAACCTGAGGATTCCTCTCCAGTGCTGACATGGATCTTGGGGTACTTCTGGAGTCTCCCCAGGGGAGTCAGTCCTCGTCTCGAATGCGGGCATGCACTTGCGCTTTTCTCCAGAGCGGTAGCAGCAGTGTCACGCAGTCCGTCGCGTGGATCAAAGGATCTATGGTTTTCCCTCGAGTCTTTCCCACGAGGCTTTCCCACGAGGCTTTCCCACAGGGCTGTCCCACGTGCACACGTGGTGGGAGTCGATCCTCGGCTTGAACGTCAAGGCAGTGCAGGGAAAACAGGTTCCTCTGGAATGGACTGACACATCTGGGGGACTCTTGGAATGGTGGCACGACCCTGGAGTTCCTCTCGCCTTTCCTGTGGAGAGCGCCTCCTCTTGAGATGCGACGGGAACGCCGGGAATTCTTTCCCTACGAAAAAGGGAAAGGATCCCTCATCTCGAGCTAGGAGGCGGAACGGGGCTCCCCTGGATGTGTGCGGGACCCCACGTGCTTCCTCTCGAGTGGAGACGGGTATGTCGGGGAACTTCTTGAGTTGCAGCAAGGGTGTGAAGGACCCTTTGGAAGTTCCAGTGGTTAGACGTGATTAGCCTCGAGAAGCCTCAGCGGAAATGGGCCTCATCTCGCCTGGAGGGCAAAACCTCCTGGATTTTCTCGAGTTGCGGCAGGTGATCTCGACTTATGACGCGGACCTCAGGGACCCGCTCTGGTGGCCTCAGGAAAGGCCAGTCCCCATGCGAGTTCCTCGGGGGCCTCTCGGCATTCCTCTCCCGTCGATGCCGGGGCCTAAGACCTTGTGTGGAGTCGGGGCCGGAACCTCAGGATTCCTCTCCAGTGCTGACATGGATCTTGGGGTACTTCTGGAGTCTCCCCAGGGGAGTCAGTCCTCGTCTCGAATGCGGGCATGCACTTGCGCTTTCCTCCAGAGCGGTAGCAGCAGTGTCACCCAGTCCGCCGCGTGGATTAAAGGATCTATGGTTTTCCCTCGAGTCTTTCCCACGAGGCTTTCCCACGAGGCTTTCCCACAGGGCTGTCCCACGTGCACACGTGGTGGGAGTCGATCCTCGGGTTGAACGTCAAGGCAGTGCAGGGAAAACAGGTTCCTCTGGAATGGACTGACACATCTGGGGGTCTCTTGGAATGGTGCCACGACCTTGGAGTTCCTCTCGCCTTTCCTGTGGAGAGCGCCACCTCTTGAGATGCGACGGGAACGCCGGGAATTCTTTCCCTACGAAACAGGGAAAGGATCCCTCATCTCGAGCTAGGAGGCGGAAACGGGGCTCCCCTGGATGTGTGCGGGACCCCACGTGCTTCCTCTCGAGTGGAGACGGGTATGTCGGGGAACTTCTTGAGTTGCAGCAAGGGTGTGAAGGACCCTTTGGAAGTTCCAGTGGTTAGACGTGATTAGCCTCGAGAAGCCTCAGCGGAAATGGGCCTCATCTCGCCTGGAGGGCAAAACCTCCTGGATTTTCTCGAGTTGCGGCAGGTGCTCTCGACTTACGACGGGGAACTCAGGGACCCGCTCTGGTGGCCTCAGGAAAGACCAGTCCCCATGCGAGTTCCTCGGGGGCCTCTGGGGATTCCTCTCCCTTCGATGCCGGGGCCTAAGACCTTGTGTGGAGTCGGGGCCGGAACCTGAGGATTCCTCTCCAGTGCTGACATGGATCTTGGGGTACTTCTGGAGTCTCCCCAGGGGAGTCAGTCTTCGTCTCGAATGCTGGCATGCACTTGCGCTTTCCTCCAGATCGGTAGAAGCAGTGTCACGCAGTCCGCCGCGTGGATCAAAGGATCTATGGTTTTCCCTCGAGTCTTTCCCACGAGGCTTTCCCACGAGGCTTTCCCACAGGGCTGTCCCACGTGCACACGTGGTGGGAGTCGATCCTCGGCTTGAACGTCAAGGCAATGCAGGGAAAACAGGTTCCTCTGGAATGGACTGACACATCTGGGGGTCTCTTGGAATGGTGCCACGACCCTGGAGTTCCTCTCGCCTTTCCTGTGGAGAGCGCCACCTCTTGAGATGCGACGGGAACGCCGGGAATTCTTTCCCTACGAAACAGGGAAAGGATCCCTCATCTCGAGCTAGGAGGCGGAAACGGGGCTCCCCTGGATGTGTGCGGGACCCCACATGCTTCCTCTCGAGTGGAGACGGGTATGTCGCGGAACTGCTTCAGTTGTAGCAAGGGTGTGAAGGACCCTTTGGAAGTTCCAGTGATTAGATGTGATTAGCCTCGAGAAGCCTCAGCGGAAATGGGCCTCATCTCGCCTGGAGGGCAAAACCTCCTGGATTTTCTCGAGTTGCGGCAGGTGCTCTCGACTTACGACGGGGACCTCAGGGACCCGCTCTGGTGGCCTCAGGAAAGGCCAGTCCCCATGCGAGTTCCTCGGGGGCCTCTCGGCATTCCTCTCCCGTCGATGCCGGGGCCTAAGACCTTGTGTGGAGTCGGGGCCGGAACCTGAGGATTCCTCTCCAGTGCTGACATGGATCTTGGGGTACTTCTGGAGTCTCCCCAGGGGAGTCAGTCCTCGTCTCGAATGCGGGCATGCACTTGCGCTTTCCTCCAGAGCGGTAGCAGCAGTGTCACGCAGTCCGCCGCGTGGATCAAAGGATCTATGGTTTTCCCTCGAGTCTTTCCCACGAGGCTTTCCCACGAGGCTTTCCCACAGGGCTGTCCCACGTGCACACGTGGTGGGAGTCGATCCTCGGGTTGAACGTCAAGGCAGTGCAGGGAAAACAGGTTCCTCTGGAATGGACTGACACATCTGGGGGACTCTTGGAATGGTGGCACGACCCTGGAGTTCCTCTCGCCTTTCCTGTGGGGAGCGCCTCCTCTTGAGATGCGACGGGAACGCCGGGAATTCTTTCCCTACGAAACAGGGAAAGGATCCCTCATCTCGAGCTAGGAGGCGGAAACGGGGCTCCCCTGGATGTGTGCGGGACCCCACGTGCTTCCTCTCGAGTGGAGACGGGTATGTCGGGGAACTTCTTGAGTTGCAACAAGGGTGTGAAGGACCCTTTGGAAGTTCCAGTGGTTAGACGTGATTAGCCTCGAGAAGCCTCAGCGGAAATGGGCCTCATCTCGCCTGGAGAGCAAAACCTCCTGGATTTTCTCGAGTTGCAGCAGGTGCTCTCGACTTATGACGGGGACCTCAGGGACCCGCTCTGGTGGCCTCAGGAAAGGCCAGTCCCCATGCGAGTTCCTCGGGGGCCTCTCGGCATTCCTCTCCCGTCGATGCCGGGGCCTAAGACCTTGTGTGGAGTCGGGGCCGGAACCTCAGGATTCCTCTCCAGTGCTGACATGGATCTTGGGGTACTTCTGGAGACTCCCCAGGGGAGTCAGTCCTCGTCTCGAATGCGGGCATGCACTTGCGCTTTCCTCCAGAGCGGTAGCAGCAGTGTCACCCAGTCCGCCGCGTGGATTAAAGGATCTATGGTTTTCCCTCGAGTCTTTCCCACGAGGCTTTCCCACGAGGCTTTCCCACAGGGCTGTCCCACGTGCACACGTGGTGGGAGTCGATCCTCGGGTTGAACGTCAAGGCAGTGCAGGGAAAACAGGTTCCTCTGGAATGGACTGACACATCTGGGGGTCTCTTGGAATGGTGCCACGACCTTGGAGTTCCTCTCGCCTTTCCTGTGGAGAGCGCCACCTCTTGAGATGCGACGGGAACGCCGGGAATTCTTTCCCTACGATACAGGGAAAGGATCCCTCATCTCGAGCTAGGAGGCGGAAACGGGGCTCCCCTGGATGTGTGCGGGACCCCACGTGCTTCCTCTCGAGTGGAGACGGGTATGTCGGGGAACTTCTTGAGTTGCAGCAAGGGTGTGAAGGACCCTTTGGAAGTTCCAGTGGTTAGACGTGATTAGCCTCGAGAAGCCTCAGCGGAAATGGGCCTCATCTCGCCTGGAGGGCAAAACCTCCTGGATTTTCTCGAGTTGCGGCAGGTGCTCTCGACTTACGACGGGGAACTCAGGGACCCGCTCTGGTGGCCTCAGGAAAGACCAGTCCCCATGCGAGTTCCTCGGGGGCCTCTCGGGATTCCTCTCCCTTCGATGCCGGGGCCTAAGACCTTGTGTGGAGTCGGGGCCGGAACCTGAGGATTCCTCTCCAGTGCTGACATGGATCTTGGGGTACTTCTGGAGTCTCCCCAGGGGAGTCAGTCTTCGTCTCGAATGCGGGCATGCACTTGCGCTTTCCTCCAGATCGGTAGAAGCAGTGTCACGCAGTCCGCCGCGTGGATCAAAGGATCTATGGTTTTCCCTCGAGTCTTTCCCACGAGGCTTTCCCACGAGGCTTTCCCACAGGGCTGTCCCACGTGCACACGTGGTGGGAGTCGATCCTCGGCTTGAACGTCAAGGCAATGCAGGGAAAACAGGTTCCTCTGGAATGGACTGACACATCTGGGGGTCTCTTGGAATGGTGGCACGACCCTGGAGTTCCTCTCGCCTTTCCTGTGGAGAGCGCCACCTCTTGAGATGTGACGGGAACGCCGGGAATTCTTTCCCTACGAAACAGGGAAAGGATCCCTCATCTCGAGCTAGGAGGCGGAAACGGGGCTCCCCTGGATGTGTGCGGGACCCCACGTGCTTCCTCTCGAGTGGAGACGGGTATGTCGCGGAACTGCTTCAGTTGTAGCAAGGGTGTGAAGGACCCTTTGGAAGTTCCAGTGATTAGATGTGATTAGCCTCGAGAAGCCTCAGCGGAAATGGGCCTCATCTCGCCTGGAGGGCAAAACCTCCTGGATTTTCTCGAGTTGCGGCAGGTGCTCTCGACTTACGACGGGGACCTCAGGGACCCGCTCTGGTGGCCTCAGGAAAGGCCAGTCCCCATGCGAGTTCCTCGGGGGCCTCTCGGGATTCCTCTCCCGTCGATGCTGGGGCCTAAGACCTTGTGTGGAGTCGGGGCCGGAACCTGAGGATTCCTCTCCAGTGCTGACATGGATCTTGGGGTACTTCTGGAGTCTCCCCAGGGGAGTCAGTCCTCGTCTCGAATGCGGGCATGCACTTGCGCTTTTCTCCAGAGCGGTAGCAGCAGTGTCACGCAGTCCGTCGCGTGGATCAAAGGATCTATGGTTTTCCCTCGAGTCTTTCCCACGAGGCTTTCCCACGAGGCTTTCCCACAGGGCTGTCCCACGTGCACACGTGGTGGGAGTCGATCCTCGGCTTGAACGTCAAGGCAGTGCAGGGAAAACAGGTTCCTCTGGAATGGACTGACACATCTGGGGGACTCTTGGAATGGTGGCACGACCCTGGAGTTCCTCTCGCCTTTCCTGTGGAGAGCGCCTCCTCTTGAGATGCGACGGGAACGCCGGGAATTCTTTCCCTACGAAACAGGGAAAGGATCCCTCATCTCGAGCTAGGAGGCGGAAACGGGGCTCCCCTGGATGTGTGCGGAACCCCACGTGCTTCCTCTCGAGTGGAGACGGGTATGTCGGGGAACTTCTTGAGTTGCAGCAAGGGTGTGAAGGACCCTTTGGAAGTTCCAGTGGTTAGACGTGATTAGCCTCGAGAAGCCTCAGCGGAAATGGGCCTCATCTCGCCTGGAGGGCAAAACCTCCTGGATTTTCTCGAGTTGCGGCAGGTGCTCTCGACTTATGACGGGGACCTCAGGGACCCGCTCTGGTGGCCTCAGGAAAGGCCAGTCCCCATGCGAGTTCCTCGGGGGCCTCTGGGGATTCCTCTCCCGTCCATGCCGGGGCCTAAGACCTTGTGTGGAGTCGGGGCCGGAACCTGAGGATTCCTCTCCAGTGCTGACATGGATCTTGAGGTACTTCTGGAGTCTCCCCAGGGGAGTCAGTCCTCGTCTCGAATGCGGGCATGCACTTGCGCTTTCCTCCAGAGCGGTAGCAGCAGTGTCACGCAGTCCGCCGCGTGGATCAAAGGATCTATGGTTTTCCCTCGAGTCTTTCCCACGAGGCTTTCCCACGAGGCTTTCCCACAGGGCTGTCCCACGTGCACACGTGGTGGGAGTCGATCCTCGGGTTGAACGTCAAGGCAGTGCAGGGAAAACAGGTTCCTCTGGAATGGACTGACACATCTGGGGGTCTCTTGGAATGGTGCCACGACCCTGGAGTTCCTCTCGCCTTTCCTGTGGAGAGCGCCACCTCTTGAGATGCGACGGGAACGCCGGGAATTCTTTCCCTACGAAACAGGGAAAGGATCCCTCATCTCGAGCTAGGAGGCGGAAACGGGGCTGCCCTGGATGTGTGCGGGACCCCACGTGCTTCCTCTCGAGTGGAGACGGGTATGTCGCGGAACTGCTTCCGTTGCAGCAAGGGTGTGAAGGACCCTTTGGAAGTTCCAGTGGTTAGACGTGATTAGCCTCGAGAAGCCTCAGCGGAAATGGGCCTCATCTCGCCTGGAGGGCAAAACCTCCTGGATTTTCTCGAGTTGCGGCAGGTGCTCTCGACTTATGACGGGGACCTCAGGGACCCGCTCTGGTGGCCTCAGGAAAGGCCAGTCCCCATGCGAGTTCCTCGGGGGCCTCTGGGGATTCCTCTCCCATCCATGCCGGGGCCTAAGACCTTGTGTGGAGTCGGGGCCGGAACCTGAGGATTCCTCTCCAGTGCTGACATGGATCTTGGGGTACTTCTGGAGTCTCCCCAGGGGAGTCAGTCCTCGTCTCGAATGCGGGCATGCACTTGCGCTTTCCTCCAGAGCGGTAGCAGCAGTGTCACGCAGTCCGCCGCGTGGATCAAAGGATCTATGGTTTTCCCTCGAGTCTTTCCCACGAGGCTTTCCCACGAGGCTTTCCCACAGGGCTGTCCCACGTGCACACGTGGTGGGAGTCGATCCTCGGGTTGAACGTCAAGGCAGTGCAGGGAAAACAGGTTCCTCTGGAATGGACTGACACATCTGGGGGTCTCTTGGAATGGTGCCACGACCCTGGAGTTCCTCTCGCCTTTCCTGTGGAGAGCGCCACCTCTTGAGATGCGACGGGAACGCCGGGAATTCTTTCCCTACGAAACAGGGAAAGGATCCCTCATCTCGAGCTAGGAGGCGGAAACGGGGCTGCCCTGGATGTGTGCGGGACCCCACGTGCTTCCTCTCGAGTGGAGACGGGTATGTCGCGGAACTGCTTCCGTTGCAGCAAGGGTGTGAAGGACCCTTTGGAAGTTCCAGTGGTTAGATGTGATTAGCCTCGAGAAGCCTCAGCGGAAATGGGCCTCATCTCGCCTGGAGGGCAAAACCTCCTGGAATTTCTCGAGTTGCGGCAGGTGCTCTCCACTTACGACGGGGACCTCAGGGACCCGCTCTGGTGGCCTCAGGAAAGGCCAGTCCCCATGCGAGTTCCTCGGGGGCCTCTCGGCATTCCTCTGCCGTCGATGCCGGGGCCTAAGACCTTGTGTGGAGTCGGGGCCGGAACCTCAGGATTCCTCTCCAGTGCTGACATGGATCTTGGGGTACTTCTGGAGTCTCCCCAGGGGAGTCAGTCCTCGTCTCGAAAGCGGGCATGCACTTGCGCTTTCCTCCAGATCGGTAGCAGCAGTGTCACCCAGTCCGCCGCGTGGATTAAAGGATCTATGGTTTTCCCTCGAGTCTTTCCCACGAGGCTTTCCCACGAGGCTTTCCCACAGGCCTGTCCCACGTGCACACGTGGTGGGAGTCGATCCTCGGCTTGAACGTCAAGGCAGTGCAGGGAAAACAGGTTCCTCTGGAATGGACTGACACATCTGGGGTACTCTTGGAATGGTGGCACGACCCTGGAGTTCCTCTCGCCTTTCCTGTGGAGAGCGCCTCCTCTTGAGATGCGACGGGAACGCCGGGAATTCTTTCCCTACGAAAAAGGGAAAGGATCCCTCATCTCGAGCTAGGAGGCGGAAATGGGGCTCCCATGGATGTGTGCGGGACCCCACGTGCTTCCTCTCGAGTGGAGACGGGTATGTCGGGGAACTTCTTGAGTTGCAGCAAGGGTGTGAAGGACCCTTTGGAAGTTCCAGTGGTTAGACGTGATTAGCCTCGAGAAGCCTCAGCGGAAATGGGCCTCATCTCGCCTGGAGGGCAAAACCTCCTGGATTTTCTCGAGTTGCGGCAGGTGATCTCGACTTATGACGCGGACCTCAGGGACCCGCTCTGGTGGCCTCAGGAAAGGCCAGTCCCCATGCGAGTTCCTCGGGGCCTCTCGGCATTCCTCTCCCGTCGATGCCGGGGCCTAAGACCTTGTGTGGAGTCGGGGCCGGAACCTGAGGATTCCTCTCCAGTGCTGACATGGATCTTGGGGTACTTCTGGAGTCTCCCCAGGGGAGTCAGTCCTCGTCTCGAATGCGGGCATGCACTTGCGCTTTCCTCCAGAGCGGTAGCAGCAGTGTCACGCAGTCCGCCGCGTGGATCAAAGGATCTATGGTTTTCCCTCGAGTCTTTCCCACGAGGCTTTCCCACGAGGCTTTCCCACAGGGCTGTCCCACGTGCACACGTGGTGGGAGTCGATCCTCGGCTTGAACGTCAAGGCAGTGCAGGGAAAACAGGTTCCTCTGGAATGGACTGACACATCTGGGGTTCTCTTGGAATGGTGGCACGACCCTGGAGTTCCTCTCGCCTTTCCTTTGGAGAGCGCCTCCTCTTGAGATGCGACGGGAACGCCGGGAATTCTTTAACTACGAAACAGGGAAAGGATCCCTCATCTCGAGCTAGGAGGCGGAAACGGGGCTGCCCTGGATGTGTGCGGGACCCCAAGTGCTTCCTCTCGAGTGGAGACGGGTATGTCGCGGAACTGCTTCAGTTGCAGCAAGGGTGTGAAGGACCCTTTGGAAGTTCCAGTGGTTAGACGTGATTAGCCTCGAGAAGCCTCAGCGAAATGGGCCTCATCTCGCCTGGAGGGCAAAACCTCCTGGATTTTCTCGAGTTGCGGCAGGTGCTCTCGACTTACGACGAGGACCTCAGGGACCCGCTCTGGTGGCCTCAGGAAAGGCCAGTCCACATGCGAGTTCCTCGGGGGCCTCTCAGCATTCCTCTCCCATCGATTCCGGGGTCTAAGACCTTGTGTGGATTCGGGGCCGGAACCTGAGGATTCCTCTCCAGAGCTGACATGGATCTTGGGGTACTTCTGGAGTCTCCCCAGGAGAGTCAGTCCTCGTCTCGAATGCGGGCATGCACTTGCGCTTTCCTCCAGAGCGGTAGCAGCAGTGTCACGCAGTCCGCCGCGTGGATCAAAGGATCTATGGTTTTCCCTCGAGTCTTTCCCACGAGGCTTTCCCACGAGGCTTTCCCACAGGGCTGTCCCACGTGCACACGTGGTGGGAGTCAATCCTCGGCTTGAACGTCAAGGCAGTGCAGGGAAAACAGGTTCCTCTGGAATGGACTGACACATCTGGGGGACTCTTGGAATGGTGGCACGACCCTCTAGTTCCTCTCGCCTTTCCTGTGGAGAGCGCCACCTCTTGAGATGCGACGGGAACGCCGGAATTCTTTCCCTACGAAACAGGGAAAGGATCCCTCATCTCGAGCTAGGAGGCGGAAACGGGGCTCCCCTGGATGTGTGCGGGACCCCACGTGCTTCCTCTCGAGTGGAGACGGGTATGTCGCGGAACTGCTTCCGTTGCAGCAAGGGTGTGAAGGACCCTTTGGAAGTTCCAGTGGTTAGATGTGATTAGCCTCGAGAAGCCTCAGCGGAAATGGGCCTCATCTCGCCTGGAGGGCAAAACCTCCTGGATTTTCTCGAGTTGCGGCAGGTGCTCTCGACTTACGTCGGGGACCTCAGGGACCCGCTCTGGTGGCCTCAGGAAAGGCCAGTCCCCATGCGAGTTCCTCGGGGGCCTCTCGGCATTCCTCTCCCGTCGATGCCGGGGCCTAAGACCTTGTGTGGAGTCGGGGCCGGAACCTGAGGATTCCTCTCCAGTGCTGACATGGATCTTGGGGTACTTCTGGAGTCTCCCCAGGGGAGTCAGTCCTCGTCTCGAATGCGGGCATGCACTTGCGCTTTCCTCCAGAGCGGTAGCAGCAGTGTCACGCAGTCCGCCGCGTGGATCAAAGGATCTATGGTTTTCCCTCGAGTATTTCCCACGAGGCTTTCCCACGAGGCTTTCCCACAGGGCTGTCCCACGTGCACACGTGGTGGGAGTCGATCCTCGGCTTGAACGTCAAGGCAGTGCAGGGAATACAGGTTCCTCTCGAATGGACTGACACATCTGGGGGACTCTTGGAATGGTGGCACGACCCTGGAGTTCCTCTCGCCTTTCCTGTGGAGAGCGCCACCTCTTGAGATGCGACGGGAACGCCGGGATTTCTTTCCCTACGAAACAGGGATAGGATCCCTCATCTCGAGCTAGGAGGCGGAAACGAGGCTCCTCTGGATGTGTGCGGGACCCCACGTGCTTCCTCTCGAGTGGAGACGGGTATGTCGCGGAACTGCTTCAGTTGCAGCAAGGGTGTGAAGGACCCTTTGGAAGTTCCAGTGGTTAGACGTGATTAGCCTCGAGAAGCCTCAGCGGAAATGGGCCTCATCTCGCCTGGAGGGCAAAACCTCCTGGATTTTCTCGAGTTGCGGCAGGTGCTCTCGACTTACGACGGGGACTTCAGGGACCCGCTCTGGTGGCCTCAGGAAAGGCCAGTCCCCATGCGAGTTCCTCGGGGGCCTCTCGGCATTCCTCTCCCGTCGATGCCGGGGCCTAAGACCTTGTGTGGAGTCGGGGCCGGAACCTGAGGATTCCTCTCCAGTGCTGACATGGATCTTGGGGTACTTCTGGAGTCTCCCCAGGGGAGTCAGTCCTCGTCTCGAATGCGGGCATGCACTTGCGCTTTCCTCCAGAGCGGTAGCAGCAGTGTCACGCAGTCCGCCGCGTGGATCAAAGGATCTATGGTTTTCCCTCGAGTCTTTCCCACGAGGCTTTCCCACGAGGCTTTCCCACAGGGCTGTCCCACGTGCACACGTGGTGGGAGTCGATCCTCGGCTTGAACGTCAAGGCAGTGCAGGGAAAACAGGTTCCTCTGGAATGGACTGACACATCTGGGGGACTCTTGGAATGGTGGCACGACCCTGGAGTTCCTCTCGCCTTTCCTGTGGAGAGCGCCACCTCTTGAGATGCGACGGGAACGCCGGGAATTCTTTCCCTACGAAACAGGGAAAGGATCCCTCATCTCGAGCTAGGAGGCGGAAACGGGGCTCCCCTGGATGTGTGCGGAACCCCACGTGCTTCCTCTCGAGTGGAGACGGGTATGTCGCGGAACTGCTTCCGTTGCAGCAAGGGTGTGAAGGACCCTTTGGAAGTTCCAGTGGTTAGACGTGATTAGCCTCGAGAAGCCTCAGCGGAAATGGGCCTCATCTCGCCTGGAGGGCAAAACCTCCTGGATTTTCTCGAGTTGCGGCAGGTGCTCTCGACTTATGACGGGGACCTCAGGGACCCGCTCTGGTGGCCTCAGGAAAGGCCAGTCCCCATGCGAGTTCCTCGGGGGCCTCTGGGGATTCCTCTCCCGTCCATGCCGGGGCCTAAGACCTTGTGTGGAGTCGGGGCCGGAACCTGAGGATTCCTCTCCAGTGCTGACATGGATCTTGAGGTACTTCTGGAGTCTCCCCAGGGGAGTCAGTCCTCGTCTCGAATGCGGGCATGCACTTGCGCTTTCCTCCAGAGCGGTAGCAGCAGTGTCACGCAGTCCGCCGCGTGGATCAAAGGATCTATGGTTTTCCCTCGAGTCTTTCCCACGAGGCTTTCCCACGAGGCTTTCCCACAGGGCTGTCCCACGTGCACACGTGGTGGGAGTCGATCCTCGGGTTGAACGTCAAGGCAGTGCAGGGAAAACAGGTTCCTCTGGAATGGACTGACACATCTGGGGGTCTCTTGGAATGGTGCCACGACCCTGGAGTTCCTCTCGCCTTTCCTGTGGAGAGCGCCACCTCTTGAGATGCGACGGGAACGCCGGGAATTCTTTCCCTACGAAACAGGGAAAGGATCCCTCATCTCGAGCTAGGAGGCGGAAACGGGGCTGCCCTGGATGTGTGCGGGACCCCACGTGCTTCCTCTCGAGTGGAGACGGGTATGTCGCGGAACTGCTTCCGTTGCAGCAAGGGTGTGAAGGACCCTTTGGAAGTTCCAGTGGTTAGACGTGATTAGCCTCGAGAAGCCTCAGCGGAAATGGGCCTCATCTCGCCTGGAGGGCAAAACCTCCTGGATTTTCTCGAGTTGCGGCAGGTGATCTCGACTTATGACGCGGACCTCAGGGACCCGCTCTGGTGGCCTCAGGAAAGGCCAGTCCCCATGCGAGTTCCTCGGGGCCTCTCGGCATTCCTCTCCCGTCGATGCCGGGGCCTAAGACCTTGTGTGGAGTCGGGGCCGGAACCTGAGGATTCCTCTCCAGTGCTGACATGGATCTTGGGGTACTTCTGGAGTCTCCCCAGGGGAGTCAGTCCTCGTCTCGAATGCGGGCATGCACTTGCGCTTTCCTCCAGAGCGGTAGCAGCAGTGTCACGCAGTCCGCCGCGTGGATCAAAGGATCTATGGTTTTCCCTCGAGTCTTTCCCACGAGGCTTTCCCACGAGGCTTTCCCACAGGGCTGTCCCACGTGCACACGTGGTGGGAGTCGATCCTCGGCTTGAACGTCAAGGCAGTGCAGGGAAAACAGGTTCCTCTGGAATGGACTGACACATCTGGGGTTCTCTTGGAATGGTGGCACGACCCTGGAGTTCCTCTCGCCTTTCCTTTGGAGAGCGCCTCCTCTTGAGATGCGACGGGAACGCCGGGAATTCTTTAACTACGAAACAGGGAAAGGATCCCTCATCTCGAGCTAGGAGGCGGAAACGGGGCTGCCCTGGATGTGTGCGGGACCCCAAGTGCTTCCTCTCGAGTGGAGACGGGTATGTCGCGGAACTGCTTCAGTTGCAGCAAGGGTGTGAAGGACCCTTTGGAAGTTCCAGTGGTTAGACGTGATTAGCCTCGAGAAGCCTCAGCGAAATGGGCCTCATCTCGCCTGGAGGGCAAAACCTCCTGGATTTTCTCGAGTTGCGGCAGGTGCTCTCGACTTACGACGAGGACCTCAGGGACCCGCTCTGGTGGCCTCAGGAAAGGCCAGTCCACATGCGAGTTCCTCGGGGGCCTCTCAGCATTCCTCTCCCATCGATTCCGGGGTCTAAGACCTTGTGTGGATTCGGGGCCGGAACCTGAGGATTCCTCTCCAGAGCTGACATGGATCTTGGGGTACTTCTGGAGTCTCCCCAGGAGAGTCAGTCCTCGTCTCGAATGCGGGCATGCACTTGCGCTTTCCTCCAGAGCGGTAGCAGCAGTGTCACGCAGTCCGCCGCGTGGATCAAAGGATCTATGGTTTTCCCTCGAGTCTTTCCCACGAGGCTTTCCCACGAGGCTTTCCCACAGGGCTGTCCCACGTGCACACGTGGTGGGAGTCAATCCTCGGCTTGAACGTCAAGGCAGTGCAGGGAAAACAGGTTCCTCTGGAATGGACTGACACATCTGGGGGACTCTTGGAATGGTGGCACGACCCTCTAGTTCCTCTCGCCTTTCCTGTGGAGAGCGCCACCTCTTGAGATGCGACGGGAACGCCGGAATTCTTTCCCTACGAAACAGGGAAAGGATCCCTCATCTCGAGCTAGGAGGCGGAAACGGGGCTCCCCTGGATGTGTGCGGGACCCCACGTGCTTCCTCTCGAGTGGAGACGGGTATGTCGCGGAACTGCTTCCGTTGCAGCAAGGGTGTGAAGGACCCTTTGGAAGTTCCAGTGGTTAGATGTGATTAGCCTCGAGAAGCCTCAGCGGAAATGGGCCTCATCTCGCCTGGAGGGCAAAACCTCCTGGATTTTCTCGAGTTGCGGCAGGTGCTCTCGACTTACGTCGGGGACCTCAGGGACCCGCTCTGGTGGCCTCAGGAAAGGCCAGTCCCCATGCGAGTTCCTCGGGGGCCTCTCGGCATTCCTCTCCCGTCGATGCCGGGGCCTAAGACCTTGTGTGGAGTCGGGGCCGGAACCTGAGGATTCCTCTCCAGTGCTGACATGGATCTTGGGGTACTTCTGGAGTCTCCCCAGGGGAGTCAGTCCTCGTCTCGAATGCGGGCATGCACTTGCGCTTTCCTCCAGAGCGGTAGCAGCAGTGTCACGCAGTCCGCCGCGTGGATCAAAGGATCTATGGTTTTCCCTCGAGTATTTCCCACGAGGCTTTCCCACGAGGCTTTCCCACAGGGCTGTCCCACGTGCACACGTGGTGGGAGTCGATCCTCGGCTTGAACGTCAAGGCAGTGCAGGGAATACAGGTTCCTCTCGAATGGACTGACACATCTGGGGGACTCTTGGAATGGTGGCACGACCCTGGAGTTCCTCTCGCCTTTCCTGTGGAGAGCGCCTCCTCTTGAGATGCGACGGGAACGCCGGGAATTCTTTCCCTACGAAACAGGGAAAGGATCCCTCATCTCGAGCTAGGAGGCGGAAACGGGTCTCCCCTGGATGTGTGCGGGACCCCACGTGCTTCCTCTCGAGTGGAGACGGGTATGTCGGGGAACTTCTTGAGTTGCAGCAAGGGTGTGAAGGAGCCTTTGGAAGTTCCAGTGGTTAGACGTGATTAGCCTCGAGAAGCCTCAGCGGAAATGGGCCTCATCTCGCCTGGAGGGCAAAACCTCCTGGAATTTCTCGAGTTGCGGCAGGTGCTCTCGACTTACGACGGGGACCTCAGGGACCCGCTCTGGTGGCCTCAGGAAAGGCCAGTCCCCATGCGAGTTCCTCGGGGGCCTCTCGGGATTCCTCTCCCTTCGATGCCGGGGCCTAAGACCTTGTGTGTAGTCGGGGCCGGAACCTGAGGATTCCTCTCCAGTGCTGACATGGATCTTGGGGTACTTCTGGAGTCTCCCCAGGGGAGTCAGTCTTCGTCTCGAATGCGGGCATGCACTTGCGCTTTCCTCCAGAGCGGTAGCAGCAGTGTCACGCAGTCCGCCGCGTGGATCAAAGGATCTATGGTTTTCCCTCGAGTCATAAACACGAGGCTTTCCCACGAGGCTTTCCCACAGGGCTGTCCCACGTGCACACGTGGTGGGAGTCGATCCTCGGCTTGAACGTCAAGGCAGTGCAGGGAAAACAGGTTCCTCTGGAATGGACTGACACATCTGGGGGTGTCTTGGAAAGGTGCCACGACCCTGGAGTTCCTCTCGCCTTTCCTGTGGAGATCGCCACCTCTTGAGATGCGACGGGAACGCCGGGAATTCTTTCCCTACGAAACAGGGAAAGGATCCCTCATCTCGAGCTAGTAGGCGGAAACGGGGCTCCCCTGGATGTGTGCGGGACCCCACGTGCTTCCTCTCGAGTGGAGACGGGTATGTCGCGGAATTGCTTCAGTTGCAGCAAGGGTGTGAAGGACCCATTGGAAGTTCCAGTGGTTAGACGTGATTAGCCTCGAGAAGCCTCAGCGGAAATGGGCCTCATCTCGCCTGGAGGGCAAAACCTCCTGGATTTTCTCGAGTTGCGGCAGGTGCTCTCGACTTACGACGGGGACCTCAGGGACCCGCTCTGGTGGCCTCAGGAAAGGCCAGTCCCCATGCGAGTTCCTCGGGGGCCTCTCGGGATTCCTCTCCCGTCGATGCCGGGGCCTAAGACCTTGTTTGGAGTCGGGGCCGGAACCTGAGGATTCCTCTCCAGTGCTGACATGGATCTTGGGGTACTTCTGGAGTCTCCCCAGGGGAGTCAGTCCTCGTCTCGAATGCGGGCATGCACTTGCGCTTTCCTCCAGATCGGTAGCAGCAGTGTCACGCAGTCCGCCGCGTGGATCAAAGGATCTATGGTTTTCCCTCGAGTCTTTCCCACGAGGCTTTCCCACGAGGCTTTCCCACAGGGCTGTCCCACGTGCACACGTGGTGGGAGTCGATCCTCGGCTTGAACGTCAAGGCAGTGCAGGGAAAACAGGTTCCTCTGGAATGGACTGACACATCTGGGGGACTCTTGGAATGGTGGCACGACCCTGGAGTTCCTCTCGCCTTTCCTGTGGAGAGCGCCACCTCTTGAGATGCGACGGGAACGCCGGGAATTCTTTCCCTACGAAACAGGGAAAGGATCCCTCATCTCGAGCTAGGAGGCGGAAACGGGGCTCCGCTGGATGTGTGCGGGACCCCACGTGCTTCCTCTCGAGTGGAGACGGGTATGTCGGGGAACTTCTTGAGTTGCAGCAAGGGTGTGAAGGACCATTTGGAAGTTCCAGTGGTTAGACGTGATTAGCCTCGAGAAGCCTCAGCGGAAATGGGCCTCATCTCGCCTGGAGGGCAAAACCTCCTGGATTTTCTCGAGTTGCGGCAGGTGCTCTCGACTTATGACGGGGACCTCAGGGACCCGCTCTGGTGGCCTCAGGAAAGGCCAGTCCCCATGCGAGTTCCTCGGGGGCCTCTGGGGATTCCTCTCCCGTCGATGCCGGGGCCTAAGACCTTGTGTGGAGTCGGGGCCGGAACCTGAGGATTCCTCTCCAGTGCTGACATGGATCGTGGGGTACTTCTGGAGTCTCCCCAGGGGAGTGAGTCCTCGTCTCGAATGCGGGCATGCACTTGCGCTTTCCTCCAGAGCGTAGGAGCAGTGTCACGCAGTCCGCCGCGTGGATCAAAGGATCTATGGTTTTCCCTCGAGTCTTTCCCACGAGGCTTTCCCACGAGGCTTTCCCACAGGGCTGTCCCACGTGCACACGTGGTGGGAGTCGATCCTCGGGTTGAACGTCAAGGCAGTGCAGGGAAAACAGGTTCCTCTGGAATGGACTGACACATCTGGGGGTCTCTTGGAATGGTGCCACGACCCTGGAGTTCCTCTCGCCTTTCCTGTGGAGAGCGCCACCTCTTGAGATGCGACGGGAACGCCGGGAATTCTTTCCCTACGAAACAGGGAAAGGATCCCTCATCTCGAGCTAGGAGGCGGAAACGGGGCTGCCCTGGATGTGTGCGGGACCCCACGTGCTTCCTCTCGAGTGGAGACGGGTATGTCGCGGAACTGCTTCCGTTGCAGCAAGGGTGTGAAGGACCCTTTGGAAGTTCCAGTGGTTAGATGTGATTAGCCTCGAGAAGCCTCAGCGGAAATGGGCCTCATCTCGCCTGGAGGGCAAAACCTCCTGGATTTTCTCGAGTTGCGGCAGGTGCTCTCCACTTACGACGGGGACCTCAGGGACCCGCTCTGGTGGCCTCAGGAAAGGCCAGTCCCCATGCGAGTTCTTCGGGGGCCTCTCGGCATTCCTCTCCCGTCGATGCCGGGGCCTAAGACCTTGTGTGGAGTCGGGGCCGGAACCTCAGGATTCCTCTCCAGTGCTGACATGGATCTTGGGGTACTTCTGGAGTCTCCCCAGGGGAGTCAGTCCTCGTCTCGAATGCGGGCATGCACTTGCGCTTTCCTCCAGAGTGGTAGCAGCAGTGTCACGCAGTCCGCCGCGTGGATTAAAGGATCTATGGTTTTCCCTCGAGTCTTTCCCACGAGGCTTTCCCCCGAGGCTTTCCCACAGGGCTGTCCCACGTGCACACGTGGTGGGAGTCGATCCTCGGGTTGAACGTCAAGGCAGTGCAGGGAAAACAGGTTCCTCTGGAATGGACTGACACATCTGGGGGTCTCTTGGAATGGTGCCACGACCTTGGAGTTCCTCTCGCCTTTCCTGTGGAGAGCGCCACCTCTTGAGATGCGACGAGAACGCCGGGAATTCTTTCCCTACGAAACAGGGAAAGGATCCCTCATCTCGAGCTAGGAGGCGGAAACGGGGCTCCCCTGGATGTGTGCGGGACCCCACGTGCTTCCTCTCGAGTGGAGACGGGTATGTCGCGGAACTGCTTCAGTTGCAGCAAGGGTGTGAAGGACCCTTTGGAAGTTCCAGTGGTTAGACGTGATTAGCCTCGAGAAGCCTCAGCGGAAATGGGCCTCATCTCGCCTGGAGGGCAAAACCTCCTGGAATTTCTCGAGTTGCGGCAGGTGCTCTCGACTTACGACGGGGACCTCAGGGACCCGCTCTGGTGGCCTCAGGAAAGGCCAGTCCCCATGTGAGTTCCTCGGGGGCCTCTCGGGATTCCTCTCCCTTCGATGCCGGGGCCTAAGACCTTGTGTGGAGTCGGGGCCGGAACCTGAGGATTCCTCTCCAGTGCTGACATGGATCTTGGGGTACTTCTGGAGTCTCCCCAGGGGAGTCAGTCTTCGTCTCGAATGCGGGCATGCACTTGCGCTTTCCTCCAGAGCGGTAGCAGCAGTGTCACGCAGTCCGCCGCGTGGATCAAAGGATCTATGGTTTTCCCTCGAGTCTTTCCCACGAGGCTTTCCCACGAGGCTTTCCCACAGGGCTGTCCCACGTGCACACGTGGTGGGAGTCGATCCTCGGGTTGAACGTCAAGGCAGTGCAGGGAAAACAGGTTCCTCTGGAATGGACTGACACATCTGGGGGACTCTTGGAATGGTGGCACGACCCTGGAGTTCCTCTCGCCTTTCCTGTGGAGAGCGCCTCCTCTTGAGATGCGACGGGAACGCCGGGAATTCTTTCCCTACGAAACAGGGAAAGGATCCCTCATCTCGAGCTAGGAGGCGGAAACGGGGCTCCGCTGGATGTGTGCGGGACCCCACGTGCTTCCTCTCGAGTGGAGACGGGTATGTCGGGGAACTTCTTGAGTTGCAACAAGGGTGTGAAGGACCCTTTGGAAGTTCCAGTGGTTAGACGTGATTAGCCTCGAGAAGCCTCAGCGGAAATGGGCCTCATGTCGCCTGGAGTGCAAAACCTCCTGGATTTTCTCGAGTTGCAGCAGGTGCTCTCGACTTATGATGGGGACCTCAGGGACCCTCTCTGGTGGCCTCAGGAAAGGCCAGTCCCCATGCGAGTTCCTCGGGGGCCTCTCGGCATTCCTCTCCCGTCGATGCCGGGGCCTAAGACCTTGTGTGGAGTCGGGACCGGAACCTGAGGATTCCTCTCCAGTGCTGACATGGATCTTGGGGTACTTCTGCAGTCTCCCCAGGGGAGTCAGTCCTCGTCTCGAATGCGGGCATGCACTTGCGCTTTCCTCCAGAGCGGTAGGAGCAGTGTCACGCAGTCCGCCGCGTGGATCAAAGGATCTATGGTTTTCCCTCGAGTCTTTCCCACGAGGCTTTCCCACGAGGCTTTCCCACAGGGCTGTCCCACGTGCACACGTGGTGGGAGTCGATCCTCGGCTTGAACGTCAAGGCAGTGCAGGGAAAACAGGTTCCTCTGGAATGGACTGACACATCTTGGGGACTCTTGGAATGGTGGCACGACCCTGGAGTTCCTCTCGCCTTTCCTGTGGAGAGCGCCTCCTCTTGAGATGCGACGGGAACGCCGGGAATTCTTTCCCTACGAAACAGGGAAAGGATCCCTCATCTCGAGCTAGGAGGCGGAAACGGGGCTCCCCTGGATGTGTGCGGGACCCCACGTGCTTCCTCTCGAGTGGAGACGGGTATGTCGCGGAACTGCTTCAGTTGCAGCAAGGGTGTGAAGGACCCTTTGGAAGTTCCAGTGGTTAGACGTGATTAGCCTCGAGAAGCCTCAGCGGAAATAGGCCTCATCTCGCCTGGAGGGCAAAACCTCCTGGATTTTCTCGAGTTGCGGCAGGTGCTCTCGACTTATGACGGGGACCTCAGGGACCCGCTCTGGTGGCCTCAGGAAAGGCCAGTCCCCATGCGAGTTCCTCGGGGGCCTCTCGGGATTCCTCTCCCGTCGATGCCGGGGCCTAAGAACTTGTGTGGAGTCGGGGCCGGAACCTGAGGATTCCTCTCCAGTGCTGACATGGATCTTGGGGTACTTCTGGAGTCTCCCCAGGGGAGTCAGTCCTCGTCTCGAATGCGGGCATGCACTTGCGCTTTCCTCCAGAGCGGTAGCAGCAGTGTCACGCAGTCCGCCGCGTGGATCAAAAGATCTATGGTTTTACCTCGAGTCTTTCCCACGAGGCTTTCCCACGAGGCTTTCCCACAGGGCTGTCCCACGTGCACACGTGGTGGGAGTCGATCCTCGGCTTGAACGTCAAGGCAATACAGGGAAAACAGGTTCCTCTGGAATGGACTGACACATCTGGGGGTCTCTTGGAATGGTGCCACGACCCTGGAGTTCCTCTCGCCTTTCCTGTGAAGAGCGCCTCCTTTTGAGATGCGACGGGAACGCCGGGAATTCTTTCCCTACGAAAAAGGGAAAGGATCCCTCATCTCGAGCTAGGAGGCGGAAACGGGGCTCCCCTGGATGTGTGCGGGACCCCACGTGCTTCCTCTCGAGTGGAGACGGGTATGTCGGGGAACTTCTTAAGTTGCAGCAAGGGTGTGAAGGACCCTTTGGAAGTTCCAGTGGTTAGACGTGATTAGCCTCGAGAAGCCTCAGCGGAAATGGGCCTCATCTCGCCTGGAGGGCAAAACCTCCTGGATTTTCTCGAGTTGCGGCAGGTGACCTCGACTTATGACGCGGACCTCAGGGACGCGCTCTGGTGGCCTCAGGAAAGGCCAGTCCCCATGCGAGTTCCTCGGGGGCCTCTCGGGATTCCTCTCCCGTCGATGCCGGGGCCTAAGACCTTGTGTGGAGTCGGGGCCGGAACCTGAGGATTCCTCTCCAGTGCTGACATGGATCTTGGGGTACTTCTGGAGTCTCCCCAGGGGAGTCAGTCCTCGTCTCGAATGCGGGCATGCACTTGCGCTTTCCTCCAGAGCGGTAGCAGCAGTGTCACGCAGTCCGCCGCGTGGATCAAAGGATCTATGGTTTTCCCTCGAGTCTTTCCCACGAGGCTTTCCCACGAGGCTTTCCCACAGGGCTGTCCCACGTGCACACGTGGTGGGAGTCGATCCTCGGCTTGAACGTCAAGGCAGTGCAGGGAAAACAGGTTCCTCTGGAATGGACTGACACATCTGGGGGACTCTTGGAATGGTGGCACGACCCTGGAGTACCTCTCGCCTTTCCTGTGGAGAGCGCCTCCTCTTGAGATGCGACGGGAACGCCGGGAATTCTTTCCCTACGAAACAGGGAAAGGATCCCTCATCTCGAGCTAGGAGGCGGAAACCGGGCTCCGCTGGATGTGTGCGGGACCCAACGTGCTTCCTCTCGAGTGGAGACGGGTATGTCGGGGAACTTCTTGAGTTGCAGCAAGGGTGTGAAGGACCCTTTGGAAGTTCCAGTGGTTAGACGTGATTAGCCTCGAGAAGCCTCAGCGGAAATGGGCCTCATCTCGCCTGGAGGGCAAAACCTCCTGGATTTTCTCGAGTTGCGGCAGGTGCTCTCGACTTACGACGGGGACCTCAGGGACCCGCTCTGGTGGCCTCAGGAAAGGCCAGTCCCCATGCGAGTTCCTCGGGGGCCTCTCGGCATTCCTCTCCCGTCGATGCCGGGGCCTAAGACCTTGTGTGGAGTCGGGGCCGGAACCTGAGGATTCCTCTCCAGTGCTGACATGGATCTTGGGGTACTTCTGGAGTCTCCCCAGGGGAGTCAGTCTTCGTCTCGAATGCGGGCATGCACTTGCGCTTTCCTCCAGAGCGGTAGCAGCAGTGTCACGCAGTCCGCCGCGTGGATCAAAGGATCTATGGTTTTCCCTCGAGTCTTTCCCACGAGGCTTTCCCACGAGGCTTTCCCACAGGGCTGTCCCACGTGCACACGTGGTGGGAGTCGATCCTCGGGTTGAACGTCAAGGCAGTGCAGGGAAAACAGGTTCCTCTGGAATGGACTGACACATCTGGGGGTCTCTTGGAATGGTGCCACGACCCTGGAGTTCCTCTCGCCTTTCCTGTGGAGAGCGCCACCTCTTGAGATGCGACGGGAACGCCGGGAATTCTTTCCCTACGAAACAGGGAAAGGATCCCTCATCTCGAGCTAGGAGGCGGAAACGGGGCTGCCCTGGATGTGTGCGGGACCCCACGTGCTTCCTCTCGAGTGGAGACGGGTATGTCGCGGAACTGCTTCAGTTGTAGCAAGGGTGTGAAGGACCCTTTGGAAGTTCCAGTGATTAGATGTGATTAGCCTCGAGAAGCCTCAGCGGAAATGGGCCTCATCTCGCCTGGAGGGCAAAACCTCCTGGATTTTCTCGAGTTGCGGCAGATGCTCTCGACTTACGACGGGGACCTCAGGGACCCGCTCTGGTGGCCTCAGGAAAGGCCAGTCCCCATGCGAGTTCCTCGGGGGCCTCTCGGTATTCCTCTCCCGTCGATGCTGGGGCCTAAGACCTTGTGTGGAGTCGGGGCCGGAACCTGAGGATTCCTCTCCAGTGCTGACATGGATCTTGGGGTACTTCTGGAGTCTCCCCAGGGGAGTCAGTCCTCGTCTCGAATGCGGGCATGCACTTGCGCTTTTCTCCAGAGCGGTAGCAGCAGTGTCACGCAGTCCGTCGCGTGGATCAAAGGATCTATGGTTTTCCCTCGAGTCTTTCCCACGAGGCTTTCCCACGAGGCTTTCCCACAGGGCTGTCCCACGTGCACACGTGGTGGGAGTCGATCCTCGGCTTGAACGTCAAGGCAGTGCAGGGAAAACAGGTTCCTCTGGAATGGACTGACACATCTGGGGGACTCTTGGAATGGTGGCACGACCCTGGAGTTCCTCTCGCCTTTCCTGTGGAGAGCGCCTCCTCTTGAGATGCGACGGGAACGCCGGGAATTCTTTCCCTACGAAAAAGGGAAAGGATCCCTCATCTCGAGCTAGGAGGCGGAAACGGGGCTCCCCTGGATGTGTGCGGGACCCCACGTGCTTCCTCTCGAGTGGAGACGGGTATGTCGGGGAACTTCTTGAGTTGCAGCAAGGGTGTGAAGGACCCTTTGGAAGTTCCAGTGGTTAGACGTGATTAGCCTCGAGAAGCCTCAGCGGAAATGGGCCTCATCTCGCCTGGAGGGCAAAACCTCCTGGATTTTCTCGAGTTGCGGCAGGTGATCTCGACTTATGACGCGGACCTCAGGGACCCGCTCTGGTGGCCTCAGGAAAGGCCAGTCCCCATGCGAGTTCCTCGGGGGCCTCTCGGCATTCCTCTCCCGTCGATGCCGGGGCCTAAGACCTTGTGTGGAGTCGGGGCCGGAACCTCAGGATTCCTCTCCAGTGCTGACATGGATCTTGGGGTACTTCTGGAGTCTCCCCAGGGGAGTCAGTCCTCGTCTCGAATGCGGGCATGCACTTGCGCTTTCCTCCAGAGCGGTAGCAGCAGTGTCACCCAGTCCGCCGCGTGGATTAAAGGATCTATGGTTTTCCCTCGAGTCTTTCCCACGAGGCTTTCCCACGAGGCTTTCCCACAGGGCTGTCCCACGTGCACACGTGGTGGGAGTCGATCCTCGGGTTGAACGTCAAGGCAGTGCAGGGAAAACAGGTTCCTCTGGAATGGACTGACACATCTGGGGGTCTCTTGGAATGGTGCCACGACCTTGGAGTTCCTCTCGCCTTTCCTGTGGAGAGCGCCACCTCTTGAGATGCGACGGGAACGCCGGGAATTCTTTCCCTACGAAACAGGGAAAGGATCCCTCATCTCGAGCTAGGAGGCGGAAACGGGGCTCCCCTGGATGTGTGCGGGACCCCACGTGCTTCCTCTCGAGTGGAGACGGGTATGTCGGGGAACTTCTTGAGTTGCAGCAAGGGTGTGAAGGACCCTTTGGAAGTTCCAGTGGTTAGACGTGATTAGCCTCGAGAAGCCTCAGCGGAAATGGGCCTCATCTCGCCTGGAGGGCAAAACCTCCTGGATTTTCTCGAGTTGCGGCAGGTGCTCTCGACTTACGACGGGGAACTCAGGGACCCGCTCTGGTGGCCTCAGGAAAGACCAGTCCCCATGCGAGTTCCTCGGGGGCCTCTCGGGATTCCTCTCCCTTCGATGCCGGGGCCTAAGACCTTGTGTGGAGTCGGGGCCGGAACCTGAGGATTCCTCTCCAGTGCTGACATGGATCTTGGGGTACTTCTGGAGTCTCCCCAGGGGAGTCAGTCTTCGTCTCGAATGCTGGCATGCACTTGCGCTTTCCTCCAGATCGGTAGAAGCAGTGTCACGCAGTCCGCCGCGTGGATCAAAGGATCTATGGTTTTCCCTCGAGTCTTTCCCACGAGGCTTTCCCACGAGGCTTTCCCACAGGGCTGTCCCACGTGCACACGTGGTGGGAGTCGATCCTCGGCTTGAACGTCAAGGCAATGCAGGGAAAACAGGTTCCTCTGGAATGGACTGACACATCTGGGGGTCTCTTGGAATGGTGGCACGACCCTGGAGTTCCTCTCGCCTTTCCTGTGGAGAGCGCCACCTCTTGAGATGTGACGGGAACGCCGGGAATTCTTTCCCTACGAAACAGGGAAAGGATCCCTCATCTCGAGCTAGGAGGCGGAAACGGGGCTCCCCTGGATGTGTGCGGGACCCCACGTGCTTCCTCTCGAGTGGAGACGGGTATGTCGCGGAACTGCTTCATTTGTAGCAAGGGTGTGAAGGACCCTTTGGAAGTTCCAGTGATTAGATGTGATTAGCCTCGAGAAGCCTCAGCGGAAATGGGCCTCATCTCGCCTGGAGGGCAAAACCTCCTGGATTTTCTCGAGTTGCGGCAGGTGCTCTCGACTTACGACGGGGACCTCAGGGACCCGCTCTGGTGGCCTCAGGAAAGGCCAGTCCCCATGCGAGTTCCTCGGGGGCCTCTCGGCATTCCTCTCCCGTCGATGCCGGGGCCTAAGACCTTGTGTGGAGTCGGGGCCGGAACCTGAGGATTCCTCTCCAGTGCTGACATGGATCTTGGGGTACTTCTGGAGTCTCCCCAGGGGAGTCAGTCCTCGTCTCGAATGCGGGCATGCACTTGCGCTTTCCTCCAGAGCGGTAGCAGCAGTGTCACGCAGTCCGCCGCGTGGATCAAAGGATCTATGGTTTTCCCTCGAGTCTTTCCCACGAGGCTTTCCCACGAGGCTTTCCCACAGGGCTGTCCCACGTGCACACGTGGTGGGAGTCGATCCTCGGGTTGAACGTCAAGGCAGTGCAGGGAAAACAGGTTCCTCTGGAATGGACTGACACATCTGGGGGACTCTTGGAATGGTGGCACGACCCTGGAGTTCCTCTCGCCTTTCCTGTGGGGAGCGCCTCCTCTTGAGATGCGACGGGAACGCCGGGAATTCTTTCCCTACGAAACAGGGAAAGGATCCCTCATCTCGAGCTAGGAGGCGGAAACGGGGCTCCCCTGGATGTGTGCGGGACCCCACGTGCTTCCTCTCGAGTGGAGACGGGTATGTCGGGGAACTTCTTGAGTTGCAACAAGGGTGTGAAGGACCCTTTGGAAGTTCCAGTGGTTAGACGTGATTAGCCTCGAGAAGCCTCAGCGGAAATGGGCCTCATCTCGCCTGGAGGGCAAAACCTCCTGGATTTTCTCGAGTTGCAGCAGGTGCTCTCGACTTATGACGGGGACCTCAGGGACCCGCTCTGGTGGCCTCAGGAAAGGCCAGTCCCCATGCGAGTTCCTCGGGGGCCTCTCGGCATTCCTCTCCCGTCGATGCCGGGGCCTAAGACCTTGTGTGGAGTCGGGGCCGGAACCTCAGGATTCCTCTCCAGTGCTGACATGGATCTTGGGGTACTTCTGGAGTCTCCCCAGGGGAGTCAGTCCTCGTCTCGAATGCGGGCATGCACTTGCGCTTTCCTCCAGAGCGGTAGCAGCAGTGTCACGCAGTCCGCCGCGTGGATCAAAGGATCTATGGTTTTCCCTCGAGTCTTTCCCACGAGGCTTTCCCACGAGGCTTTCCCACAGGGCTGTCCCACGTGCACACGTGGTGGGAGTCGATCCTCGGGTTGAACGTCAAGGCAGTGCAGGGAAAACAGGTTCCTCTGGAATGGACTGACACATCTGGGGGTCTCTTGGAATGGTGCCACGACCCTGGAGTTCCTCTCGCCTTTCCTGTGGAGAGCGCCACCTCTTGAGATGCGACGGGAACGCCGGGAATTCTTTCCCTACGAAACAGGGAAAGGATCCCTCATCTCGAGCTAGGAGGCGGAAACGGGGCTGCCCTGGATGTGTGCGGGACCCCACGTGCTTCCTCTCGAGTGGAGACGGGTATGTCGCGGAACTGCTTCCGTTGCAGCAAGGGTGTGAAGGACCCTTTGGAAGTTCCAGTGGTTAGACGTGATTAGCCTCGAGAAGCCTCAGCGGAAATGGGCCTCATCTCGCCTGGAGGGCAAAACCTCCTGGATTTTCTCGAGTTGCGGCAGGTGCTCTCGACTTATGACGGGGACCTCAGGGACCCGCTCTGGTGGCCTCAGGAAAGGCCAGTCCCCATGCGAGTTCCTCGGGGGCCTCTGGGGATTCCTCTCCCATCCATGCCGGGGCCTAAGACCTTGTGTGGAGTCGGGGCCGGAACCTGAGGATTCCTCTCCAGTGCTGACATGGATCTTGGGGTACTTCTGGAGTCTCCCCAGGGGAGTCAGTCCTCGTCTCGAATGCGGGCATGCACTTGCGCTTTCCTCCAGAGCGGTAGCAGCAGTGTCACGCAGTCCGCCGCGTGGATCAAAGGATCTATGGTTTTCCCTCGAGTCTTTCCCACGAGGCTTTCCCACGAGGCTTTCCCACAGGGCTGTCCCACGTGCACACGTGGTGGGAGTCGATCCTCGGGTTGAACGTCAAGGCAGTGCAGGGAAAACAGGTTCCTCTGGAATGGACTGACACATCTGGGGGTCTCTTGGAATGGTGCCACGACCCTGGAGTTCCTCTCGCCTTTCCTGTGGAGAGCGCCACCTCTTGAGATGCGACGGGAACGCCGGGAATTCTTTCCCTACGAAACAGGGAAAGGATCCCTCATCTCGAGCTAGGAGGCGGAAACGGGGCTGCCCTGGATGTGTGCGGGACCCCACGTGCTTCCTCTCGAGTGGAGACGGGTATGTCGCGGAACTGCTTCCGTTGCAGCAAGGGTGTGAAGGACCCTTTGGAAGTTCCAGTGGTTAGATGTGATTAGCCTCGAGAAGCCTCAGCGGAAATGGGCCTCATCTCGCCTGGAGGGCAAAACCTCCTGGAATTTCTCGAGTTGCGGCAGGTGCTCTCCACTTACGACGGGGACCTCAGGGACCCGCTCTGGTGGCCTCAGGAAAGGCCAGTCCCCATGCGAGTTCCTCGGGGGCCTCTCGGCATTCCTCTGCCGTCGATGCCGGGGCCTAAGACCTTGTGTGGAGTCGGGGCCGGAACCTCAGGATTCCTCTCCAGTGCTGACATGGATCTTGGGGTACTTCTGGAGTCTCCCCAGGGGAGTCAGTCCTCGTCTCGAAAGCGGGCATGCACTTGCGCTTTCCTCCAGATCGGTAGCAGCAGTGTCACCCAGTCCGCCGCGTGGATTAAAGGATCTATGGTTTTCCCTCGAGTCTTTCCCACGAGGCTTTCCCACGAGGCTTTCCCACAGGCCTGTCCCACGTGCACACGTGGTGGGAGTCGATCCTCGGCTTGAACGTCAAGGCAGTGCAGGGAAAACAGGTTCCTCTGGAATGGACTGACACATCTGGGGTACTCTTGGAATGGTGGCACGACCCTGGAGTTCCTCTCGCCTTTCCTGTGGAGAGCGCCTCCTCTTGAGATGCGACGGGAACGCCGGGAATTCTTTCCCTACGAAAAAGGGAAAGGATCCCTCATCTCGAGCTAGGAGGCGGAAATGGGGCTCCCATGGATGTGTGCGGGACCCCACGTGCTTCCTCTCGAGTGGAGACGGGTATGTCGGGGAACTTCTTGAGTTGCAGCAAGGGTGTGAAGGACCCTTTGGAAGTTCCAGTGGTTAGACGTGATTAGCCTCGAGAAGCCTCAGCGGAAATGGGCCTCATCTCGCCTGGAGGGCAAAACCTCCTGGATTTTCTCGAGTTGCGGCAGGTGATCTCGACTTATGACGCGGACCTCAGGGACCCGCTCTGGTGGCCTCAGGAAAGGCCAGTCCCCATGCGAGTTCCTCGGGGCCTCTCGGCATTCCTCTCCCGTCGATGCCGGGGCCTAAGACCTTGTGTGGAGTCGGGGCCGGAACCTGAGGATTCCTCTCCAGTGCTGACATGGATCTTGGGGTACTTCTGGAGTCTCCCCAGGGGAGTCAGTCCTCGTCTCGAATGCGGGCATGCACTTGCGCTTTCCTCCAGAGCGGTAGCAGCAGTGTCACGCAGTCCGCCGCGTGGATCAAAGGATCTATGGTTTTCCCTCGAGTCTTTCCCACGAGGCTTTCCCACGAGGCTTTCCCACAGGGCTGTCCCACGTGCACACGTGGTGGGAGTCGATCCTCGGCTTGAACGTCAAGGCAGTGCAGGGAAAACAGGTTCCTCTGGAATGGACTGACACATCTGGGGTTCTCTTGGAATGGTGGCACGACCCTGGAGTTCCTCTCGCCTTTCCTTTGGAGAGCGCCTCCTCTTGAGATGCGACGGGAACGCCGGGAATTCTTTAACTACGAAACAGGGAAAGGATCCCTCATCTCGAGCTAGGAGGCGGAAACGGGGCTGCCCTGGATGTGTGCGGGACCCCAAGTGCTTCCTCTCGAGTGGAGACGGGTATGTCGCGGAACTGCTTCAGTTGCAGCAAGGGTGTGAAGGACCCTTTGGAAGTTCCAGTGGTTAGACGTGATTAGCCTCGAGAAGCCTCAGCGAAATGGGCCTCATCTCGCCTGGAGGGCAAAACCTCCTGGATTTTCTCGAGTTGCGGCAGGTGCTCTCGACTTACGACGAGGACCTCAGGGACCCGCTCTGGTGGCCTCAGGAAAGGCCAGTCCACATGCGAGTTCCTCGGGGGCCTCTCAGCATTCCTCTCCCATCGATTCCGGGGTCTAAGACCTTGTGTGGATTCGGGGCCGGAACCTGAGGATTCCTCTCCAGAGCTGACATGGATCTTGGGGTACTTCTGGAGTCTCCCCAGGAGAGTCAGTCCTCGTCTCGAATGCGGGCATGCACTTGCGCTTTCCTCCAGAGCGGTAGCAGCAGTGTCACGCAGTCCGCCGCGTGGATCAAAGGATCTATGGTTTTCCCTCGAGTCTTTCCCACGAGGCTTTCCCACGAGGCTTTCCCACAGGGCTGTCCCACGTGCACACGTGGTGGGAGTCAATCCTCGGCTTGAACGTCAAGGCAGTGCAGGGAAAACAGGTTCCTCTGGAATGGACTGACACATCTGGGGGACTCTTGGAATGGTGGCACGACCCTCTCGTTCCTCTCGCCTTTCCTGTGGAGAGCGCCACCTCTTGAGATGCGACGGGAACGCCGGAATTCTTTCCCTACGAAACAGGGAAAGGATCCCTCATCTCGAGCTAGGAGGCGGAAACGGGGCTCCCCTGGATGTGTGCGGGACCCCACGTGCTTCCTCTCGAGTGGAGACGGGTATGTCGCGGAACTGCTTCCGTTGCAGCAAGGGTGTGAAGGACCCTTTGGAAGTTCCAGTGGTTAGATGTGATTAGCCTCGAGAAGCCTCAGCGGAAATGGGCCTCATCTCGCCTGGAGGGCAAAACCTCCTGGATTTTCTCGAGTTGCGGCAGGTGCTCTCGACTTACGTCGGGGACCTCAGGGACCCGCTCTGGTGGCCTCAGGAAAGGCCAGTCCCCATGCGAGTTCCTCGGGGGCCTCTCGGCATTCCTCTCCCGTCGATGCCGGGGCCTAAGACCTTGTGTGGAGTCGGGGCCGGAACCTGAGGATTCCTCTCCAGTGCTGACATGGATCTTGGGGTACTTCTGGAGTCTCCCCAGGGGAGTCAGTCCTCGTCTCGAATGCGGGCATGCACTTGCGCTTTCCTCCAGAGCGGTAGCAGCAGTGTCACGCAGTCCGCCGCGTGGATCAAAGGATCTATGGTTTTCCCTCGAGTATTTCCCACGAGGCTTTCCCACGAGGCTTTCCCACAGGGCTGTCCCACGTGCACACGTGGTGGGAGTCGATCCTCGGCTTGAACGTCAAGGCAGTGCAGGGAATACAGGTTCCTCTCGAATGGACTGACACATTTGGGGGACTCTTGGAATGGTGGCACGACCCTGGAGTTCCTCTCGCCTTTCCTGTGGAGAGCGCCACCTCTTGAGATGCGACGGGAACGCCGGGATTTCTTTCCCTACGAAACAGGGATAGGATCCCTCATCTCGAGCTAGGAGGCGGAAACGAGGCTCCTCTGGATGTGTGCGGGACCCCACGTGCTTCCTCTCGAGTGGAGACGGGTATGTCGCGGAACTGCTTCAGTTGCAGCAAGGGTGTGAAGGACCCTTTGGAAGTTCCAGTGGTTAGACGTGATTAGCCTCGAGAAGCCTCAGCGGAAATGGGCCTCATCTCGCCTGGAGGGCAAAACCTCCTGGATTTTCTCGAGTTGCGGCAGGTGCTCTCGACTTACGACGGGGACTTCAGGGACCCGCTCTGGTGGCCTCAGGAAAGGCCAGTCCCCATGCGAGTTCCTCGGGGGCCTCTCGGCATTCCTCTCCCGTCGATGCCGGGGCCTAAGACCTTGTGTGGAGTCGGGGCCGGAACCTGAGGATTCCTCTCCAGTGCTGACATGGATCTTGGGGTACTTCTGGAGTCTCCCCAGGGGAGTCAGTCCTCGTCTCGAATGCGGGCATGCACTTGCGCTTTCCTCCAGAGCGGTAGCAGCAGTGTCACGCAGTCCGCCGCGTGGATCAAAGGATCTATGGTTTTCCCTCGAGTCTTTCCCACGAGGCTTTCCCACGAGGCTTTCCCACAGGGCTGTCCCACGTGCACACGTGGTGGGAGTCGATCCTCGGCTTGAACGTCAAGGCAGTGCAGGGAAAACAGGTTCCTCTGGAATGGACTGACACATCTGGGGGACTCTTGGAATGGTGGCACGACCCTGGAGTTCCTCTCGCCTTTCCTGTGGAGAGCGCCACCTCTTGAGATGCGACGGGAACGCCGGGAATTCTTTCCCTACGAAACAGGGAAAGGATCCCTCATCTCGAGCTAGGAGGCGGAAACGGGGCTCCCCTGGATGTGTGCGGAACCCCACGTGCTTCCTCTCGAGTGGAGACGGGTATGTCGCGGAACTGCTTCCGTTGCAGCAAGGGTGTGAAGGACCCTTTGGAAGTTCCAGTGGTTAGACGTGATTAGCCTCGAGAAGCCTCAGCGGAAATGGGCCTCATCTCGCCTGGAGGGCAAAACCTCCTGGATTTTCTCGAGTTGCGGCAGGTGCTCTCGACTTATGACGGGGACCTCAGGGACCCGCTCTGGTGGCCTCAGGAAAGGCCAGTCCCCATGCGAGTTCCTCGGGGGCCTCTGGGGATTCCTCTCCCGTCCATGCCGGGGCCTAAGACCTTGTGTGGAGTCGGGGCCGGAACCTGAGGATTCCTCTCCAGTGCTGACATGGATCTTGAGGTACTTCTGGAGTCTCCCCAGGGGAGTCAGTCCTCGTCTCGAATGCGGGCATGCACTTGCGCTTTCCTCCAGAGCGGTAGCAGCAGTGTCACGCAGTCCGCCGCGTGGATCAAAGGATCTATGGTTTTCCCTCGAGTCTTTCCCACGAGGCTTTCCCACGAGGCTTTCCCACAGGGCTGTCCCACGTGCACACGTGGTGGGAGTCGATCCTCGGGTTGAACGTCAAGGCAGTGCAGGGAAAACAGGTTCCTCTGGAATGGACTGACACATCTGGGGGTCTCTTGGAATGGTGCCACGACCCTGGAGTTCCTCTCGCCTTTCCTGTGGAGAGCGCCACCTCTTGAGATGCGACGGGAACGCCGGGAATTCTTTCCCTACGAAACAGGGAAAGGATCCCTCATCTCGAGCTAGGAGGCGGAAACGGGGCTGCCCTGGATGTGTGCGGGACCCCACGTGCTTCCTCTCGAGTGGAGACGGGTATGTCGCGGAACTGCTTCCGTTGCAGCAAGGGTGTGAAGGACCCTTTGGAAGTTCCAGTGGTTAGACGTGATTAGCCTCGAGAAGCCTCAGCGGAAATGGGCCTCATCTCGCCTGGAGGGCAAAACCTCCTGGATTTTCTCGAGTTGCGGCAGGTGCTCTCGACTTATGACGGGGACCTCAGGGACCCGCTCTGGTGGCCTCAGGAAAGGCCAGTCCCCATGCGAGTTCCTCGGGGGCCTCTGGGGATTCCTCTCCCATCCATGCCGGGGCCTAAGACCTTGTGTGGAGTCGGGGCCGGAACCTGAGGATTCCTCTCCAGTGCTGACATGGATCTTGGGGTACTTCTGGAGTCTCCCCAGGGGAGTCAGTCCTCGTCTCGAATGCGGGCATGCACTTGCGCTTTCCTCCAGAGCGGTAGCAGCAGTGTCACGCAGTCCGCCGCGTGGATCAAAGGATCTATGGTTTTCCCTCGAGTCTTTCCCACGAGGCTTTCCCACGAGGCTTTCCCACAGGGCTGTCCCACGTGCACACGTGGTGGGAGTCGATCCTCGGGTTGAACGTCAAGGCAGTGCAGGGAAAACAGGTTCCTCTGGAATGGACTGACACATCTGGGGGTCTCTTGGAATGGTGCCACGACCCTGGAGTTCCTCTCGCCTTTCCTGTGGAGAGCGCCACCTCTTGAGATGCGACGGGAACGCCGGGAATTCTTTCCCTACGAAACAGGGAAAGGATCCCTCATCTCGAGCTAGGAGGCGGAAACGGGGCTGCCCTGGATGTGTGCGGGACCCCACGTGCTTCCTCTCGAGTGGAGACGGGTATGTCGCGGAACTGCTTCCGTTGCAGCAAGGGTGTGAAGGACCCTTTGGAAGTTCCAGTGGTTAGATGTGATTAGCCTCGAGAAGCCTCAGCGGAAATGGGCCTCATCTCGCCTGGAGGGCAAAACCTCCTGGAATTTCTCGAGTTGCGGCAGGTGCTCTCCACTTACGACGGGGACCTCAGGGACCCGCTCTGGTGGCCTCAGGAAAGGCCAGTCCCCATGCGAGTTCCTCGGGGGCCTCTCGGCATTCCTCTGCCGTCGATGCCGGGGCCTAAGACCTTGTGTGGAGTCGGGGCCGGAACCTCAGGATTCCTCTCCAGTGCTGACATGGATCTTGGGGTACTTCTGGAGTCTCCCCAGGGGAGTCAGTCCTCGTCTCGAAAGCGGGCATGCACTTGCGCTTTCCTCCAGATCGGTAGCAGCAGTGTCACCCAGTCCGCCGCGTGGATTAAAGGATCTATGGTTTTCCCTCGAGTCTTTCCCACGAGGCTTTCCCACGAGGCTTTCCCACAGGCCTGTCCCACGTGCACACGTGGTGGGAGTCGATCCTCGGCTTGAACGTCAAGGCAGTGCAGGGAAAACAGGTTCCTCTGGAATGGACTGACACATCTGGGGTACTCTTGGAATGGTGGCACGACCCTGGAGTTCCTCTCGCCTTTCCTGTGGAGAGCGCCTCCTCTTGAGATGCGACGGGAACGCCGGGAATTCTTTCCCTACGAAAAAGGGAAAGGATCCCTCATCTCGAGCTAGGAGGCGGAAATGGGGCTCCCATGGATGTGTGCGGGACCCCACGTGCTTCCTCTCGAGTGGAGACGGGTATGTCGGGGAACTTCTTGAGTTGCAGCAAGGGTGTGAAGGACCCTTTGGAAGTTCCAGTGGTTAGACGTGATTAGCCTCGAGAAGCCTCAGCGGAAATGGGCCTCATCTCGCCTGGAGGGCAAAACCTCCTGGATTTTCTCGAGTTGCGGCAGGTGATCTCGACTTATGACGCGGACCTCAGGGACCCGCTCTGGTGGCCTCAGGAAAGGCCAGTCCCCATGCGAGTTCCTCGGGGCCTCTCGGCATTCCTCTCCCGTCGATGCCGGGGCCTAAGACCTTGTGTGGAGTCGGGGCCGGAACCTGAGGATTCCTCTCCAGTGCTGACATGGATCTTGGGGTACTTCTGGAGTCTCCCCAGGGGAGTCAGTCCTCGTCTCGAATGCGGGCATGCACTTGCGCTTTCCTCCAGAGCGGTAGCAGCAGTGTCACGCAGTCCGCCGCGTGGATCAAAGGATCTATGGTTTTCCCTCGAGTCTTTCCCACGAGGCTTTCCCACGAGGCTTTCCCACAGGGCTGTCCCACGTGCACACGTGGTGGGAGTCGATCCTCGGCTTGAACGTCAAGGCAGTGCAGGGAAAACAGGTTCCTCTGGAATGGACTGACACATCTGGGGTTCTCTTGGAATGGTGGCACGACCCTGGAGTTCCTCTCGCCTTTCCTTTGGAGAGCGCCTCCTCTTGAGATGCGACGGGAACGCCGGGAATTCTTTAACTACGAAACAGGGAAAGGATCCCTCATCTCGAGCTAGGAGGCGGAAACGGGGCTGCCCTGGATGTGTGCGGGACCCCAAGTGCTTCCTCTCGAGTGGAGACGGGTATGTCGCGGAACTGCTTCAGTTGCAGCAAGGGTGTGAAGGACCCTTTGGAAGTTCCAGTGGTTAGACGTGATTAGCCTCGAGAAGCCTCAGCGAAATGGGCCTCATCTCGCCTGGAGGGCAAAACCTCCTGGATTTTCTCGAGTTGCGGCAGGTGCTCTCGACTTACGACGAGGACCTCAGGGACCCGCTCTGGTGGCCTCAGGAAAGGCCAGTCCACATGCGAGTTCCTCGGGGGCCTCTCAGCATTCCTCTCCCATCGATTCCGGGGTCTAAGACCTTGTGTGGATTCGGGGCCGGAACCTGAGGATTCCTCTCCAGAGCTGACATGGATCTTGGGGTACTTCTGGAGTCTCCCCAGGAGAGTCAGTCCTCGTCTCGAATGCGGGCATGCACTTGCGCTTTCCTCCAGAGCGGTAGCAGCAGTGTCACGCAGTCCGCCGCGTGGATCAAAGGATCTATGGTTTTCCCTCGAGTCTTTCCCACGAGGCTTTCCCACGAGGCTTTCCCACAGGGCTGTCCCACGTGCACACGTGGTGGGAGTCAATCCTCGGCTTGAACGTCAAGGCAGTGCAGGGAAAACAGGTTCCTCTGGAATGGACTGACACATCTGGGGGACTCTTGGAATGGTGGCACGACCCTCTAGTTCCTCTCGCCTTTCCTGTGGAGAGCGCCACCTCTTGAGATGCGACGGGAACGCCGGAATTCTTTCCCTACGAAACAGGGAAAGGATCCCTCATCTCGAGCTAGGAGGCGGAAACGGGGCTCCCCTGGATGTGTGCGGGACCCCACGTGCTTCCTCTCGAGTGGAGACGGGTATGTCGCGGAACTGCTTCCGTTGCAGCAAGGGTGTGAAGGACCCTTTGGAAGTTCCAGTGGTTAGATGTGATTAGCCTCGAGAAGCCTCAGCGGAAATGGGCCTCATCTCGCCTGGAGGGCAAAACCTCCTGGATTTTCTCGAGTTGCGGCAGGTGCTCTCGACTTACGTCGGGGACCTCAGGGACCCGCTCTGGTGGCCTCAGGAAAGGCCAGTCCCCATGCGAGTTCCTCGGGGGCCTCTCGGCATTCCTCTCCCGTCGATGCCGGGGCCTAAGACCTTGTGTGGAGTCGGGGCCGGAACCTGAGGATTCCTCTCCAGTGCTGACATGGATCTTGGGGTACTTCTGGAGTCTCCCCAGGGGAGTCAGTCCTCGTCTCGAATGCGGGCATGCACTTGCGCTTTCCTCCAGATCGGTAGCAGCAGTGTCACGCAGTCCGCCGCGTGGATCAAAGGATCTATGGTTTTCCCTCGAGTATTTCCCACGAGGCTTTCCCACGAGGCTTTCCCACAGGGCTGTCCCACGTGCACACGTGGTGGGAGTCGATCCTCGGCTTGAACGTCAAGGCAGTGCAGGGAATACAGGTTCCTCTCGAATGGACTGACACATCTGGGGGACTCTTGGAATGGTGGCACGACCCTGGAGTTCCTCTCGCCTTTCCTGTGGAGAGCGCCTCCTCTTGAGATGCGACGGGAACGCCGGGAATTCTTTCCCTACGAAACAGGGAAAGGATCCCTCATCTCGAGCTAGGAGGCGGAAACGGGTCTCCCCTGGATGTGTGCGGGACCCCACGTGCTTCCTCTCGAGTGGAGACGGGTATGTCGGGGAACTTCTTGAGTTGCAGCAAGGGTGTGAAGGAGCCTTTGGAAGTTCCAGTGGTTAGACGTGATTAGCCTCGAGAAGCCTCAGCGGAAATGGGCCTCATCTCGCCTGGAGGGCAAAACCTCCTGGAATTTCTCGAGTTGCGGCAGGTGCTCTCGACTTACGACGGGGACCTCAGGGACCCGCTCTGGTGGCCTCAGGAAAGGCCAGTCCCCATGCGAGTTCCTCGGGGGCCTCTCGGGATTCCTCTCCCTTCGATGCCGGGGCCTAAGACCTTGTGTGTAGTCGGGGCCGGAACCTGAGGATTCCTCTCCAGTGCTGACATGGATCTTGGGGTACTTCTGGAGTCTCCCCAGGGGAGTCAGTCTTCGTCTCGAATGCGGGCATGCACTTGCGCTTTCCTCCAGAGCGGTAGCAGCAGTGTCACGCAGTCCGCCGCGTGGATCAAAGGATCTATGGTTTTCCCTCGAGTCATAAACACGAGGCTTTCCCACGAGGCTTTCCCACAGGGCTGTCCCACGTGCACACGTGGTGGGAGTCGATCCTCGGCTTGAACGTCAAGGCAGTGCAGGGAAAACAGGTTCCTCTGGAATGGACTGACACATCTGGGGGTGTCTTGGAAAGGTGCCACGACCCTGGAGTTCCTCTCGCCTTTCCTGTGGAGATCGCCACCTCTTGAGATGCGACGGGAACGCCGGGAATTCTTTCCCTACGAAACAGGGAAAGGATCCCTCATCTCGAGCTAGTAGGCGGAAACGGGGCTCCCCTGGATGTGTGCGGGACCCCACGTGCTTCCTCTCGAGTGGAGACGGGTATGTCGCGGAATTGCTTCAGTTGCAGCAAGGGTGTGAAGGACCCTTTGGAAGTTCCAGTGGTTAGACGTGATTAGCCTCGAGAAGCCTCAGCGGAAATGGGCCTCATCTCGCCTGGAGGGCAAAACCTCCTGGATTTTCTCGAGTTGCGGCAGGTGCTCTCGACTTACGACGGGGACCTCAGGGACCCGCTCTGGTGGCCTCAGGAAAGGCCAGTCCCCATGCGAGTTCCTCGGGGGCCTCTCGGGATTCCTCTCCCGTCGATGCCGGGGCCTAAGACCTTGTTTGGAGTCGGGGCCGGAACCTGAGGATTCCTCTCCAGTGCTGACATGGATCTTGGGGTACTTCTGGAGTCTCCCCAGGGGAGTCAGTCCTCGTCTCGAATGCGGGCATGCACTTGCGCTTTCCTCCAGATCGGTAGCAGCAGTGTCACGCAGTCCGCCGCGTGGATCAAAGGATCTATGGTTTTCCCTCGAGTCTTTCCCACGAGGCTTTCCCACGAGGCTTTCCCACAGGGCTGTCCCACGTGCACACGTGGTGGGAGTCGATCCTCGGCTTGAACGTCAAGGCAGTGCAGGGAAAACAGGTTCCTCTGGAATGGACTGACACATCTGGGGGACTCTTGGAATGGTGGCACGACCCTGGAGTTCCTCTCGCCTTTCCTGTGGAGAGCGCCACCTCTTGAGATGCGACGGGAACGCCGGGAATTCTTTCCCTACGAAACAGGGAAAGGATCCCTCATCTCGAGCTAGGAGGCGGAAACGGGGCTCCGCTGGATGTGTGCGGGACCCCACGTGCTTCCTCTCGAGTGGAGACGGGTATGTCGGGGAACTTCTTGAGTTGCAGCAAGGGTGTGAAGGACCATTTGGAAGTTCCAGTGGTTAGACGTGATTAGCCTCGAGAAGCCTCAGCGGAAATGGGCCTCATCTCGCCTGGAGGGCAAAACCTCCTGGATTTTCTCGAGTTGCGGCAGGTGCTCTCGACTTATGACGGGGACCTCAGGGACCCGCTCTGGTGGCCTCAGGAAAGGCCAGTCCCCATGCGAGTTCCTCGGGGGCCTCTGGGGATTCCTCTCCCGTCGATGCCGGGGCCTAAGACCTTGTGTGGAGTCGGGGCCGGAACCTGAGGATTCCTCTCCAGTGCTGACATGGATCGTGGGGTACTTCTGGAGTCTCCCCAGGGGAGTGAGTCCTCGTCTCGAATGCGGGCATGCACTTGCGCTTTCCTCCAGAGCGTAGGAGCAGTGTCACGCAGTCCGCCGCGTGGATCAAAGGATCTATGGTTTTCCCTCGAGTCTTTCCCACGAGGCTTTCCCACGAGGCTTTCCCACAGGGCTGTCCCACGTGCACACGTGGTGGGAGTCGATCCTCGGGTTGAACGTCAAGGCAGTGCAGGGAAAACAGGTTCCTCTGGAATGGACTGACACATCTGGGGGTCTCTTGGAATGGTGCCACGACCCTGGAGTTCCTCTCGCCTTTCCTGTGGAGAGCGCCACCTCTTGAGATGCGACGGGAACGCCGGGAATTCTTTCCCTACGAAACAGGGAAAGGATCCCTCATCTCGAGCTAGGAGGCGGAAACGGGGCTGCCCTGGATGTGTGCGGGACCCCACGTGCTTCCTCTCGAGTGGAGACGGGTATGTCGCGGAACTGCTTCCGTTGCAGCAAGGGTGTGAAGGACCCTTTGGAAGTTCCAGTGGTTAGATGTGATTAGCCTCGAGAAGCCTCAGCGGAAATGGGCCTCATCTCGCCTGGAGGGCAAAACCTCCTGGAATTTCTCGAGTTGCGGCAGGTGCTCTCCACTTACGACGGGGACCTCAGGGACCCGCTCTGGTGGCCTCAGGAAAGGCCAGTCCCCATGCGAGTTCCTCGGGGGCCTCTCGGCATTCCTCTGCCGTCGATGCCGGGGCCTAAGACCTTGTGTGGAGTCGGGGCCGGAACCTCAGGATTCCTCTCCAGTGCTGACATGGATCTTGGGGTACTTCTGGAGTCTCCCCAGGGGAGTCAGTCCTCGTCTCGAAAGCGGGCATGCACTTGCGCTTTCCTCCAGATCGGTAGCAGCAGTGTCACCCAGTCCGCCGCGTGGATTAAAGGATCTATGGTTTTCCCTCGAGTCTTTCCCACGAGGCTTTCCCACGAGGCTTTCCCACAGGCCTGTCCCACGTGCACACGTGGTGGGAGTCGATCCTCGGCTTGAACGTCAAGGCAGTGCAGGGAAAACAGGTTCCTCTGGAATGGACTGACACATCTGGGGGTCTCTTGGAATGGTGGCACGACCCTGGAGTTCCTCTCGCCTTTCCTGTGGAGAGCGCCTCCTCTTGAGATGCGACGGGAACGCCGGGAATTCTTTCCCTACGAAAAAGGGAAAGGATCCCTCATCTCGAGCTAGGAGGCGGAAATGGGGCTCCCATGGATGTGTGCGGGACCCCACGTGCTTCCTCTCGAGTGGAGACGGGTATGTCGGGGAACTTCTTGAGTTGCAGCAAGGGTGTGAAGGACCCTTTGGAAGTTCCAGTGGTTAGACGTGATTAGCCTCGAGAAGCCTCAGCGGAAATGGGCCTCATCTCGCCTGGAGGGCAAAACCTCCTGGATTTTCTCGAGTTGCGGCAGGTGATCTCGACTTATGACGCGGACCTCAGGGACCCGCTCTGGTGGCCTCAGGAAAGGCCAGTCCCCATGCGAGTTCCTCGGGGCCTCTCGGCATTCCTCTCCCGTCGATGCCGGGGCCTAAGACCTTGTGTGGAGTCGGGGCCGGAACCTGAGGATTCCTCTCCAGTGCTGACATGGATCTTGGGGTACTTCTGGAGTCTCCCCAGGGGAGTCAGTCCTCGTCTCGAATGCGGGCATGCACTTGCGCTTTCCTCCAGAGCGGTAGCAGCAGTGTCACGCAGTCCGCCGCGTGGATCAAAGGATCTATGGTTTTCCCTCGAGTCTTTCCCACGAGGCTTTCCCACGAGGCTTTCCCACAGGGCTGTCCCACGTGCACACGTGGTGGGAGTCGATCCTCGGCTTGAACGTCAAGGCAGTGCAGGGAAAACAGGTTCCTCTGGAATGGACTGACACATCTGGGGTTCTCTTGGAATGGTGGCACGACCCTGGAGTTCCTCTCGCCTTTCCTTTGGAGAGCGCCTCCTCTTGAGATGCGACGGGAACGCCGGGAATTCTTTAACTACGAAACAGGGAAAGGATCCCTCATCTCGAGCTAGGAGGCGGAAACGGGGCTGCCCTGGATGTGTGCGGGACCCCAAGTGCTTCCTCTCGAGTGGAGACGGGTATGTCGCGGAACTGCTTCAGTTGCAGCAAGGGTGTGAAGGACCCTTTGGAAGTTCCAGTGGTTAGACGTGATTAGCCTCGAGAAGCCTCAGCGAAATGGGCCTCATCTCGCCTGGAGGGCAAAACCTCCTGGATTTTCTCGAGTTGCGGCAGGTGCTCTCGACTTACGACGAGGACCTCAGGGACCCGCTCTGGTGGCCTCAGGAAAGGCCAGTCCACATGCGAGTTCCTCGGGGGCCTCTCAGCATTCCTCTCCCATCGATTCCGGGGTCTAAGACCTTGTGTGGATTCGGGGCCGGAACCTGAGGATTCCTCTCCAGAGCTGACATGGATCTTGGGGTACTTCTGGAGTCTCCCCAGGAGAGTCAGTCCTCGTCTCGAATGCGGGCATGCACTTGCGCTTTCCTCCAGAGCGGTAGCAGCAGTGTCACGCAGTCCGCCGCGTGGATCAAAGGATCTATGGTTTTCCCTCGAGTCTTTCCCACGAGGCTTTCCCACGAGGCTTTCCCACAGGGCTGTCCCACGTGCACACGTGGTGGGAGTCAATCCTCGGCTTGAACGTCAAGGCAGTGCAGGGAAAACAGGTTCCTCTGGAATGGACTGACACATCTGGGGGACTCTTGGAATGGTGGCACGACCCTCTAGTTCCTCTCGCCTTTCCTGTGGAGAGCGCCACCTCTTGAGATGCGACGGGAACGCCGGAATTCTTTCCCTACGAAACAGGGAAAGGATCCCTCATCTCGAGCTAGGAGGCGGAAACGGGGCTCCCCTGGATGTGTGCGGGACCCCACGTGCTTCCTCTCGAGTGGAGACGGGTATGTCGCGGAACTGCTTCCGTTGCAGCAAGGGTGTGAAGGACCCTTTGGAAGTTCCAGTGGTTAGATGTGATTAGCCTCGAGAAGCCTCAGCGGAAATGGGCCTCATCTCGCCTGGAGGGCAAAACCTCCTGGATTTTCTCGAGTTGCGGCAGGTGCTCTCGACTTACGTCGGGGACCTCAGGGACCCGCTCTGGTGGCCTCAGGAAAGGCCAGTCCCCATGCGAGTTCCTCGGGGGCCTCTCGGCATTCCTCTCCCGTCGATGCCGGGGCCTAAGACCTTGTGTGGAGTCGGGGCCGGAACCTGAGGATTCCTCTCCAGTGCTGACATGGATCTTCGGGTACTTCTGGAGTCTCCCCAGGGGAGTCAGTCCTCGTCTCGAATGCGGGCATGCACTTGCGCTTTCCTCCAGAGCGGTAGCAGCAGTGTCACGCAGTCCGCCGCGTGGATCAAAGGATCTATGGTTTTCCCTCGAGTATTTCCCACGAGGCTTTCCCACGAGGCTTTCCCACAGGGCTGTCCCACGTGCACACGTGGTGGGAGTCGATCCTCGGCTTGAACGTCAAGGCAGTGCAGGGAATACAGGTTCCTCTCGAATGGACTGACACATCTGGGGGACTCTTGGAATGGTGGCACGACCCTGGAGTTCCTCTCGCCTTTCCTGTGGAGAGCGCCTCCTCTTGAGATGCGACGGGAACGCCGGGAATTCTTTCCCTACGAAACAGGGAAAGGATCCCTCATCTCGAGCTAGGAGGCGGAAACGGGTCTCCCCTGGATGTGTGCGGGACCCCACGTGCTTCCTCTCGAGTGGAGACGGGTATGTCGGGGAACTTCTTGAGTTGCAGCAAGGGTGTGAAGGAGCCTTTGGAAGTTCCAGTGGTTAGACGTGATTAGCCTCGAGAAGCCTCAGCGGAAATGGGCCTCATCTCGCCTGGAGGGCAAAACCTCCTGGAATTTCTCGAGTTGCGGCAGGTGCTCTCGACTTACGACGGGGACCTCAGGGACCCGCTCTGGTGGCCTCAGGAAAGGCCAGTCCCCATGCGAGTTCCTCGGGGGCCTCTCGGGATTCCTCTCCCTTCGATGCCGGGGCCTAAGACCTTGTGTGTAGTCGGGGCCGGAACCTGAGGATTCCTCTCCAGTGCTGACATGGATCTTGGGGTACTTCTGGAGTCTCCCCAGGGGAGTCAGTCTTCGTCTCGAATGCGGGCATGCACTTGCGCTTTCCTCCAGAGCGGTAGCAGCAGTGTCACGCAGTCCGCCGCGTGGATCAAAGGATCTATGGTTTTCCCTCGAGTCATAAACACGAGGCTTTCCCACGAGGCTTTCCCACAGGGCTGTCCCACGTGCACACGTGGTGGGAGTCGATCCTCGGCTTGAACGTCAAGGCAGTGCAGGGAAAACAGGTTCCTCTGGAATGGACTGACACATCTGGGGGTGTCTTGGAAAGGTGCCACGACCCTGGAGTTCCTCTCGCCTTTCCTGTGGAGATCGCCACCTCTTGAGATGCGACGGGAACGCCGGGAATTCTTTCCCTACGAAACAGGGAAAGGATCCCTCATCTCGAGCTAGTAGGCGGAAACGGGGCTCCCCTGGATGTGTGCGGGACCCCACGTGCTTCCTCTCGAGTGGAGACGGGTATGTCGCGGAATTGCTTCAGTTGCAGCAAGGGTGTGAAGGACCCTTTGGAAGTTCCAGTGGTTAGACGTGATTAGCCTCGAGAAGCCTCAGCGGAAATGGGCCTCATCTCGCCTGGAGGGCAAAACCTCCTGGATTTTCTCGAGTTGCGGCAGGTGCTCTCGACTTACGACGGGGACCTCAGGGACCCGCTCTGGTGGCCTCAGGAAAGGCCAGTCCCCATGCGAGTTCCTCGGGGGCCTCTCGGGATTCCTCTCCCGTCGATGCCGGGGCCTAAGACCTTGTTTGGAGTCGGGGCCGGAACCTGAGGATTCCTCTCCAGTGCTGACATGGATCTTGGGGTACTTCTGGAGTCTCCCCAGGGGAGTCAGTCCTCGTCTCGAATGCGGGCATGCACTTGCGCTTTCCTCCAGATCGGTAGCAGCAGTGTCACGCAGTCCGCCGCGTGGATCAAAGGATCTATGGTTTTCCCTCGAGTCTTTCCCACGAGGCTTTCCCACGAGGCTTTCCCACAGGGCTGTCCCACGTGCACACGTGGTGGGAGTGGATCCTCGGCTTGAACGTCAAGGCAGTGCAGGGAAAACAGGTTCCTCTGGAATGGACTGACACATCTGGGGGACTCTTGGAATGGTGGCACGACCCTGGAGTTCCTCTCGCCTTTCCTGTGGAGAGCGCCACCTCTTGAGATGCGACGGGAACGCCGGGAATTCTTTCCCTACGAAACAGGGAAAGGATCCCTCATCTCGAGCTAGGAGGCGGAAACGGGGCTCCGCTGGATGTGTGCGGGACCCCACGTGCTTCCTCTCGAGTGGAGACGGGTATGTCGGGGAACTTCTTGAGTTGCAGCAAGGGTGTGAAGGACCATTTGGAAGTTCCAGTGGTTAGACGTGATTAGCCTCGAGAAGCCTCAGCGGAAATGGGCCTCATCTCGCCTGGAGGGCAAAACCTCCTGGATTTTCTCGAGTTGCGGCAGGTGCTCTCGACTTATGACGGGGACCTCAGGGACCCGCTCTGGTGGCCTCAGGAAAGGCCAGTCCCCATGCGAGTTCCTCGGGGGCCTCTGGGGATTCCTCTCCCGTCGATGCCGGGGCCTAAGACCTTGTGTGGAGTCGGGGCCGGAACCTGAGGATTCCTCTCCAGTGCTGACATGGATCGTGGGGTACTTCTGGAGTCTCCCCAGGGGAGTGAGTCCTCGTCTCGAATGCGGGCATGCACTTGCGCTTTCCTCCAGAGCGTAGGAGCAGTGTCACGCAGTCCGCCGCGTGGATCAAAGGATCTATGGTTTTCCCTCGAGTCTTTCCCACGAGGCTTTCCCACGAGGCTTTCCCACAGGGCTGTCCCACGTGCACACGTGGTGGGAGTCGATCCTCGGGTTGAACGTCAAGGCAGTGCAGGGAAAACAGGTTCCTCTGGAATGGACTGACACATCTGGGGGTCTCTTGGAATGGTGCCACGACCCTGGAGTTCCTCTCGCCTTTCCTGTGGAGAGCGCCACCTCTTGAGATGCGACGGGAACGCCGGGAATTCTTTCCCTACGAAACAGGGAAAGGATCCCTCATCTCGAGCTAGGAGGCGGAAACGGGGCTGCCCTGGATGTGTGCGGGACCCCACGTGCTTCCTCTCGAGTGGAGACGGGTATGTCGCGGAACTGCTTCCGTTGCAGCAAGGGTGTGAAGGACCCTTTGGAAGTTCCAGTGGTTAGATGTGATTAGCCTCGAGAAGCCTCAGCGGAAATGGGCCTCATCTCGCCTGGAGGGCAAAACCTCCTGGATTTTCTCGAGTTGCGGCAGGTGCTCTCCACTTACGACGGGGACCTCAGGGACCCGCTCTGGTGGCCTCAGGAAAGGCCAGTCCCCATGCGAGTTCTTCGGGGGCCTCTCGGCATTCCTCTCCCGTCGATGCCGGGGCCTAAGACCTTGTGTGGAGTCGGGGCCGGAACCTCAGGATTCCTCTCCAGTGCTGACATGGATCTTGGGGTACTTCTGGAGTCTCCCCAGGGGAGTCAGTCCTCGTCTCGAATGCGGGCATGCACTTGCGCTTTCCTCCAGAGTGGTAGCAGCAGTGTCACGCAGTCCGCCGCGTGGATTAAAGGATCTATGGTTTTCCCTCGAGTCTTTCCCACGAGGCTTTCCCCCGAGGCTTTCCCACAGGGCTGTCCCACGTGCACACGTGGTGGGAGTCGATCCTCGGGTTGAACGTCAAGGCAGTGCAGGGAAAACAGGTTCCTCTGGAATGGACTGACACATCTGGGGGTCTCTTGGAATGGTGCCACGACCTTGGAGTTCCTCTCGCCTTTCCTGTGGAGAGCGCCACCTCTTGAGATGCGACGAGAACGCCGGGAATTCTTTCCCTACGAAACAGGGAAAGGATCCCTCATCTCGAGCTAGGAGGCGGAAACGGGGCTCCCCTGGATGTGTGCGGGACCCCACGTGCTTCCTCTCGAGTGGAGACGGGTATGTCGCGGAACTGCTTCAGTTGCAGCAAGGGTGTGAAGGACCCTTTGGAAGTTCCAGTGGTTAGACGTGATTAGCCTCGAGAAGCCTCAGCGGAAATGGGCCTCATCTCGCCTGGAGGGCAAAACCTCCTGGAATTTCTCGAGTTGCGGCAGGTGCTCTCGACTTACGACGGGGACCTCAGGGACCCGCTCTGGTGGCCTCAGGAAAGGCCAGTCCCCATGTGAGTTCCTCGGGGGCCTCTCGGGATTCCTCTCCCTTCGATGCCGGGGCCTAAGACCTTGTGTGGAGTCGGGGCCGGAACCTGAGGATTCCTCTCCAGTGCTGACATGGATCTTGGGGTACTTCTGGAGTCTCCCCAGGGGAGTCAGTCTTCGTCTCGAATGCGGGCATGCACTTGCGCTTTCCTCCAGAGCGGTAGCAGCAGTGTCACGCAGTCCGCCGCGTGGATCAAAGGATCTATGGTTTTCCCTCGAGTCTTTCCCACGAGGCTTTCCCACGAGGCTTTCCCACAGGGCTGTCCCACGTGCACACGTGGTGGGAGTCGATCCTCGGGTTGAACGTCAAGGCAGTGCAGGGAAAACAGGTTCCTCTGGAATGGACTGACACATCTGGGGGACTCTTGGAATGGTGGCACGACCCTGGAGTTCCTCTCGCCTTTCCTGTGGAGAGCGCCTCCTCTTGAGATGCGACGGGAACGCCGGGAATTCTTTCCCTACGAAACAGGGAAAGGATCCCTCATCTCGAGCTAGGAGGCGGAAACGGGGCTCCGCTGGATGTGTGCGGGACCCCACGTGCTTCCTCTCGAGTGGAGACGGGTATGTCGGGGAACTTCTTGAGTTGCAACAAGGGTGTGAAGGACCCTTTGGAAGTTCCAGTGGTTAGACGTGATTAGCCTCGAGAAGCCTCAGCGGAAATGGGCCTCATGTCGCCTGGAGTGCAAAACCTCCTGGATTTTCTCGAGTTGCAGCAGGTGCTCTCGACTTATGATGGGGACCTCAGGGACCCTCTCTGGTGGCCTCAGGAAAGGCCAGTCCCCATGCGAGTTCCTCGGGGGCCTCTCGGCATTCCTCTCCCGTCGATGCCGGGGCCTAAGACCTTGTGTGGAGTCGGGACCGGAACCTGAGGATTCCTCTCCAGTGCTGACATGGATCTTGGGGTACTTCTGCAGTCTCCCCAGGGGAGTCAGTCCTCGTCTCGAATGCGGGCATGCACTTGCGCTTTCCTCCAGAGCGGTAGGAGCAGTGTCACGCAGTCCGCCGCGTGGATCAAAGGATCTATGGTTTTCCCTCGAGTCTTTCCCACGAGGCTTTCCCACGAGGCTTTCCCACAGGGCTGTCCCACGTGCACACGTGGTGGGAGTCGATCCTCGGCTTGAACGTCAAGGCAGTGCAGGGAAAACAGGTTCCTCTGGAATGGACTGACACATCTTGGGGACTCTTGGAATGGTGGCACGACCCTGGAGTTCCTCTCGCCTTTCCTGTGGAGAGCGCCTCCTCTTGAGATGCGACGGGAACGCCGGGAATTCTTTCCCTACGAAACAGGGAAAGGATCCCTCATCTCGAGCTAGGAGGCGGAAACGGGGCTCCCCTGGATGTGTGCGGGACCCCACGTGCTTCCTCTCGAGTGGAGACGGGTATGTCGCGGAACTGCTTCAGTTGCAGCAAGGGTGTGAAGGACCCTTTGGAAGTTCCAGTGGTTAGACGTGATTAGCCTCGAGAAGCCTCAGCGGAAATAGGCCTCATCTCGCCTGGAGGGCAAAACCTCCTGGATTTTCTCGAGTTGCGGCAGGTGCTCTCGACTTATGACGGGGACCTCAGGGACCCGCTCTGGTGGCCTCAGGAAAGGCCAGTCCCCATGCGAGTTCCTCGGGGGCCTCTCGGGATTCCTCTCCCGTCGATGCCGGGGCCTAAGAACTTGTGTGGAGTCGGGGCCGGAACCTGAGGATTCCTCTCCAGTGCTGACATGGATCTTGGGGTACTTCTGGAGTCTCCCCAGGGGAGTCAGTCCTCGTCTCGAATGCGGGCATGCACTTGCGCTTTCCTCCAGAGCGGTAGCAGCAGTGTCACGCAGTCCGCCGCGTGGATCAAAAGATCTATGGTTTTACCTCGAGTCTTTCCCACGAGGCTTTCCCACGAGGCTTTCCCACAGGGCTGTCCCACGTGCACACGTGGTGGGAGTCGATCCTCGGCTTGAACGTCAAGGCAATACAGGGAAAACAGGTTCCTCTGGAATGGACTGACACATCTGGGGGTCTCTTGGAATGGTGCCACGACCCTGGAGTTCCTCTCGCCTTTCCTGTGAAGAGCGCCTCCTTTTGAGATGCGACGGGAACGCCGGGAATTCTTTCCCTACGAAAAAGGGAAAGGATCCCTCATCTCGAGCTAGGAGGCGGAAACGGGGCTCCCCTGGATGTGTGCGGGACCCCACGTGCTTCCTCTCGAGTGGAGACGGGTATGTCGGGGAACTTCTTAAGTTGCAGCAAGGGTGTGAAGGACCCTTTGGAAGTTCCAGTGGTTAGACGTGATTAGCCTCGAGAAGCCTCAGCGGAAATGGGCCTCATCTCGCCTGGAGGGCAAAACCTCCTGGATTTTCTCGAGTTGCGGCAGGTGACCTCGACTTATGACGCGGACCTCAGGGACGCGCTCTGGTGGCCTCAGGAAAGGCCAGTCCCCATGCGAGTTCCTCGGGGGCCTCTCGGGATTCCTCTCCCGTCGATGCCGGGGCCTAAGACCTTGTGTGGAGTCGGGGCCGGAACCTGAGGATTCCTCTCCAGTGCTGACATGGATCTTGGGGTACTTCTGGAGTCTCCCCAGGGGAGTCAGTCCTCGTCTCGAATGCGGGCATGCACTTGCGCTTTCCTCCAGAGCGGTAGCAGCAGTGTCACGCAGTCCGCCGCGTGGATCAAAGGATCTATGGTTTTCCCTCGAGTCTTTCCCACGAGGCTTTCCCACGAGGCTTTCCCACAGGGCTGTCCCACGTGCACACGTGGTGGGAGTCGATCCTCGGCTTGAACGTCAAGGCAGTGCAGGGAAAACAGGTTCCTCTGGAATGGACTGACACATCTGGGGGACTCTTGGAATGGTGGCACGACCCTGGAGTACCTCTCGCCTTTCCTGTGGAGAGCGCCTCCTCTTGAGATGCGACGGGAACGCCGGGAATTCTTTCCCTACGAAACAGGGAAAGGATCCCTCATCTCGAGCTAGGAGGCGGAAACCGGGCTCCGCTGGATGTGTGCGGGACCCAACGTGCTTCCTCTCGAGTGGAGACGGGTATGTCGGGGAACTTCTTGAGTTGCAGCAAGGGTGTGAAGGACCCTTTGGAAGTTCCAGTGGTTAGACGTGATTAGCCTCGAGAAGCCTCAGCGGAAATGGGCCTCATCTCGCCTGGAGGGCAAAACCTCCTGGATTTTCTCGAGTTGCGGCAGGTGCTCTCGACTTATGACGGGGACCTCAGGGACCCGCTCTGGTGGCCTCAGGAAAGGCCAGTCCCCATGCGAGTTCCTCGGGGGCCTCTCGGCATTCCTCTCCCGTCGATGCCGGGGCCTAAGACCTTGTGTGGAGTCGGGGCCGGAACCTGAGGATTCCTCTCCAGTGCTGACATGGATCTTGGGGTACTTCTGGAGTCTCCCCAGGGGAGTCAGTCCTCGTCTCCAATGCGGGCATGCACTTGCGCTTTCCTCCAGAGCGGTAGCAGCAGTGTCACGCAGTCCGCCGCGTGGATCAAAGGATCTATGGTTTTCCCTCGAGTCTTTCCCACGAGGCTTTCCCACGAGGCTTTCCCACAGGGCTGTCCCACGTGCACACGTGGTGGGAGTCGATCCTCGGCTTGAACGTCAAGGCAGTGCAGGGAAAACAGGTTCCTCTGGAATGGACTGACACATCTGGGGGACTCTTGGAATGGTGGCACGACCCTGGAGTTCCTCTCGCCTTTCCTATGGAGAGCGCCTCCTCTTGAGATGCGACGGGAACGCCGGGAATTCTTTCCCTACGAAACAGGGAAAGGATCCCTCATCTCGAGCTAGGAGGCGGAAACGGGGCTCCCCTGGATGTGTGCGGGACCCAACGTGCTTCCTCTCGAGTGGAGACGGGTATGTCGCGGAACTGCTTCCGTTGCAGCAAGGGTGTGAAGGACCCTTTGGAAGTTCCAGTGGTTAGACGTGATTAGCCTCGAGAAGCCTCAGCGGAAATGGGCCTCATCTCGCCTGGAGGGCAAAATCTCCTGTAATTTCTCGAGTTGCGGCAGGTGCTCTCGACTTACGACGGGGACCTCAGGGACCCGCTCTGGTGGCCTCAGGAAAGGCCAGTCCCCATGCGAGTTCCTCGGGGGCCTCTCGGGATTCCTCTCCCTTCGATGCCGGGGCCTAAGACCTTGTGTGGAGTCGGGGCCGGAACCTGAGGATTCCTCTCCAGTGCTGACATGGATCTTGGGGTATTTCTGGAGTCTCCCCAGGGGAGTCAGTCTTCGTCTCGAATGCGGGCATGCACTTGCGCTTTCCTCCAGAGCGGTAGCAGCAGTGTCACGCAGTCCGCCGCGTGGATCAAAGGATCTATGGTTTTCCCTCGAGTCTTTCCCACGAGGCTTTCCCACGAGGCTTTCCCACAGGGCTGTCCCACGTGCACACGTGGTGGGAGTCGATCCTCGGCTTGAACGTCAAGGCAATACAGGGAAAACAGGTTCCTCTGGAATGGACTGACACATCTGGGGGTCTCTTGGAATGGTGCCACGACCCTGGAGTTCCTCTCGCCTTTCCTGTGAAGAGCGCCTCCTTTTGAGATGCGACGGGAACGCCGGGAATTCTTTCCCTACGAAACAGGGAAAGGATCCCTCATCTCGAGCTAGGAGGCGGAAACGGGGCTCCCCTGGATGTGTGCGGGACCCCACGTGCTTCCTCTCGAGTGGAGACGGGTATGTCGGGGAACTTCTTGAGTTGCAGCAAGGGTGTGAAGGACCCATGGAAGTTCCAGTGGTTAGACGTGATTAGCCTCGAGAAGCCTCAGCGGAAATGGGCCTCATCTCGCCTGGAGGGCAAAACATCCTGGATTTTCTCGAGTTGCGGCAGGTGCTCTCAACTTACGACGGTGACCTCAGGGACCCGCTCTGGTGGCCTCAGGAAAGGCCAGTCCCCATGCGAGTTCCTCGGGGGCCTCTCGGCATTCCTCTCCCGTCGATGCCGGGGCCTAAGACCTTGTGTGGAGTCGGGGCCGGAACCTGAGGATTCCTCTCCAGTGCTGACATGGATCTTGGGGTACTTCTGGAGTCTCCCCAGGGGAGTCAGTCCTCGTCTCGAATGCGGGCATGCACTTGCGCTTTCCTCCAGAGCGGTAGCAGCAGTGTCACGCAGTCCGCCGCGTGGATCAAAGGATCTATGGTTTTCCCTCGAGTCTTTCCCACGAAGCTTTCCCACGAGGCTTTCCCACAGGGCTGTCCCACGTGCACCCGTGGTGGGAGTCGATCCTCGGCTTGAACGTCAAGGCAGTGAAAGGAAAACAGGTTCCTCTGGAATGGACTGACACATCTGGGGGACTCTTGGAATGGTGGCACGACCCTGGAGTTCCTCTCGCCTTTCATGTGGAGAGAGCCTCCTCTTGAGATGCGACGGGAATGCCGGGAATTCTTTCCCTACGAAACAGGGAAAGGATCCCTCATCTCGAGCTAGGATTCGGAAATGGGGCTCTACTGGATGTGTGCGGGACCCCACGTGCTTCCTCTCGAGTGGAGACGGGTATGTCGGGGAACTTCTTGAGTTGCAGCAAGGGTGTGAAGGACCCATGGAATTCCAGTGGTTAGACGTGATTAGCCTCGAGAAGCCTCAGCGGAAATGGGCCTCATCTCGCCTGGAGGGCAAAACCTCCTGGATTTTCTCGAGTTGCGGCAAGTGCTCTCGACTTACGACGGTGACCTCAGGGACCCGCTCTGGTGGCCTCAGGAAAGGCCAGTCCCCATGCGAGTTCCTCGGGGGCCTCTCGGGATTCCTCTCCCGTCCATGCCGGGGCCTAAGACCTTGTGTGGAGTCGGGGCCGGAACCTGAGGATTCCTCTCCAGTGCTGACATGGATCTTGGGGTACTTCTGGAGTCTCCCCAGGGGAGTCAGTCCTCGTCTCGAATGCGGGCATGCACTTGGGCTTTCCTCCAGAGCGGTAGCAGCAGTGTCACGCAGTCCGCCGTGTGGATCAAAGGATCTATGTTTTTCCCTCGAGTCTTTCCCACGAGGCTTTCCCACGAGGCTTTCCCACAGGGCTGTTCCACGTGCACACGTGGCGGGAGTCGATCCTCGGCTTGAACGTCAAGGCAGTGCAGGGAAAACAGGTTCTTCTGGAATGGACTGACACATCTGGGGGTGTCTTGGAATGGTGGCACGACCCTGGAGTTCCTCTCGCCTTTCCTGTGGAGAGCGCCACCTCTTGAGATGCGACGGGAACGCCGGGAATTCTTTCCCTACGAAACAGGGAAAGGATTCCTCATCTCGAGCTAGGAGGCGGAAACGGGGCTCCCCTGGATGTGTGCGGGACCCCACGTGCTTCCTCTCGAGTGGAGACGGGTATGTCGGGGAACTTCTTGAGTTGCAGCAAGGGTGTGAAGGACCCTTTGGAAGTTCCAGTGGTTAGATGTGATTAGCCTCGAGAAGCATCAGCGGAAATGGGCCTCATCTCGCCTGGAGGGCAAAACCTCCTGGATTTTCTCGAGTTGCGGCAGGTGCTCTCGATTTATGACGGGGACCTCACGGACCCGCTCTGGTGGCCTCAGGAAAGGCCAGTCCCCATGCGAGTTCCTCGGGGGCCTCTCGGGATTCCTCTCCCGTCGATGCCGGGGCCTAAGACCTTGTGTGGAGTCGGGGCCGGAACCTGAGGATAACTCTCCAGTGCTGACATGGATCTTGGGGTACTTCTGGAGTCTCCCCAGGGGAGTCAGTCCTCGTCTCGAATGCGGGCATGCACTTGCGCTTTCCTCCAGAGCGGTAGCAGCAGTGTCACGCAGTCCGCCGTGTGGATCAAAGGATCTATGGTTTTCCCTCGAGTCTTTCACACGAGGCTTTCCCACGAGGCTTTCCCACAGGGTTGTCCCACGTGCACAGGTGGTGGGAGTCGATCCTCGACTTGAACGTCAAGGCAGTGCAGGGAAAACAGGTTCCTCTGGAATGGACTGACACATCTGGGGGTCTCTTGGAATGGTGTCACGACCCTGGAGTTCCTCTCTCCTTTCCTGTGGAGAGCGCCACCTATTGAGATGCGACGGGAACGCCGGGAATTCTTTCCCTACGAAACAGGGAAAGGATCCCTCATCTCGAGCTAGGAGGCGGAAACGGGGCTCCCCTGGATGTGTGTGGGACCCCACGTGCTTCCTTTCGAGTGGAGACGGGTATGTCGCAGAAGTGCTTCTGTTGCAGCAAGGGTGTGAAGGACCCTTTGGAAGTTCCAGTGGTTAGACGTGATTAGCCTCGAGAAGCCTCAGCGGAAATGGGCCTCATCTCGCCTGGAGGGCAAAACCTCCTGGATTTTCTCGAGTTGCGGCAGGTGCTCTCGACTTACGACGGGGACCTCAGGGACCCGCTCTGGTGGCCTCAGGAAAGGCCAGTCCCCATGCGAGTTCCTCGGGGGCCTCTCGGGATTCCTCTCCCGTCGATGCTGGGGCCTAAGACCTTGTGTGGAGTCGGGGCCGGAAACTGAGGATTCCTCTCCAGTGCTGACATGGATCTTGGGGTACTTCTGGAGTCTCCCCAGGGGAGTCAGTCCTCGTCTCGAATGCGGGCATGCACTTGCGCTTTCCTCCAGAGCGGTAGCAGCAGTGTCACGCAGTCCGCCGCGTGGATCAAAGGATCTATGGTTTTCCCTCGAGTCTTTCCCACGAGGCTTTCCCACGAGGCTTTCCCACAGGGCTGTCCCACGTGCACACGTGGTGGGAGTCGATCCTCGGCTTGAACGTCAAGGCAGTGCAGGGAAAACAGGTTCCTCTGGAATGGACTGACACATCTTGGGGACTCTTGGAATGGTGGCACGACCCTGGAGTTCCTCTCGCCTTTCCTGTGGAGAGCGCCTCCTCTTGAGATGCGACGGGAACGCCGGGAATTCTTTCCCTACGAAACAGGGAAAGGATCCCTCATCTCGAGCTACGAGGCGGAAACGGGGCTCCCCTGGATGTGTGCGGGACCCCCCGTGCTTCCTCTCGAGTGGAGACGGGTATGTCGGGGAACTTCTTGAGTTGCAGCAAGGGTGTGAAGGACCCTTTGGAAGTTCCAGTGGTTAGACGTGATTAGGCTCGAGAAGCCTCAGCGGAAATGGGCCTCATCTCGCCTGGAGGGCAAAACCTCCTGGATTTTCTCGAGTTGCGGCAGGTGCTCTCGACTTACGACGGGGACCTCAGGGACCCGCTCTGGTGGCCTCAGGAAAGGCCAGTCCCCATGCGAGTTCCTCGGGGGCCTCTCGGGATTCCTCCCCCGTCGATGCCGGGGCCTAAGACCTTGTGTGGAGTCGGGGCCGGAACCTGAGGATTCCTCTCCAGTGCTGACATGGATCTTGGGGTACTTCTGGAGTCTCCCCAGGGGAGTCAGTCCTCGTCTCGAATGCGGGCATGCACTTGCGCTTTCCTCCAGAGCGGTAACAGCAGTGTCACGCAGTCCGCCGCGTGGATCAAAGGATCTATGGTTTTCCCTCGAGTCTTTCCCACGAGGCTTTCCCACGAGGCTTTCCCACAGGGCTGTCCCACGTGCACACGTGGTGGGAGTCGATCCTCGGCTTGAACGTCAAGGCAGTGCAGGGAAAACAGTTTCCTCTGGAATGGACTGACACATCTGGGGGACTCTTGGAATGGTGGCACGACCCTGGTGTTCCTCTCGCCTTTCCTGTGGAGAGCGCCTCCTCTTGAGATGCGACGGGAACGCCGGGAATTCTTTCCCTACGAAACAGGGAAAGGATCCCTCATCTCGAGCTAGGAGGCGGAAACGGGGCTCCCCTGGATGTGTGCGGGACCCCACGTGCTTCCTCTCGAGTGGAGACGGGTATGTCGGGGAACTTCTTGAGTTGCAGCAAGGGTGTGAAGGACCCATGGAAGTTCCAGTGGTTAGACGTGATTAGCCTCGAGAAGCCTCAGCGGAAATGGGCCTCATCTCGCCTGGAGGGCAAAACCTCCTGGATTTTCTCGAGTTGCCGCAGGTGCTCTCAACTTACGACGGTGACCTCAGGGACCCGCTCTGGTGGCCTCAGGAAAGGCCAGTCCCCATGCGAGTTCCTCGGGGGCCTCTCGGCATTCCTCTCCCGTCGATGCCGGGGCCTAAGACCTTGTGTGGAGTCGGGGCCGGAACCTGAGGATTCCTCTCCAGTGCTGACATGGATCTTGGGGTACTTCTGGAGTCTCCCCAGGGGAGTCAGTCCTCGTCTCGAATGCGGGCATGCACTTGCGCTTTCCTCCAGAGCGGTAGCAGCAGTGTCACGCAGTCCGCCGCGTGGATCAAAGGATCTATGGTTTTCCCTCGAGTCTTTCCCACGAGGCTTTCCCACGAGGCTTTCCCACAGGGCTGTCCCACGTGCACACGTGGTGGGAGTCGATCCTCGGCTTGAACGTCAAGGCAGTGCAGGGAAAACAGGTTCCTCTGGAATGGACTGACACATCTGGGGACTCTTGGAATGGTGGCACGACCCTGGAGTTCCTCTCCCCTTTCCTGTGGAGAGCGCCTCCTCTTGAGATGCGACGGGAACGCCGGGAATTCTTTCCCTATGAAACAGGGAAAGGATCCCTCATCTCGAGCTAGGAGGCGGAAACGGGGCTCCCCTGGATGTGTGCGGGACCCCACGTGCTTCCTCTCGAGTGGAGACGGGTATGTCGGGGAACTTCTTGAGTTGCAGCAAGGGTGTGAAGGACCCTTTGGAAGTTCCAGTGGTTAGACGTGATTAGCCTCGAGAAGCCTCAGCGGAAATGGGCCTCATCTCGCCTGGAGGGCAAAACCTCCTGGATTTTCTCGAGTTACGGCAGGTGTTCTCGACTTACGACGGGGACCTCAGGGAACCGCTCTGGTGGCCTCAGGAAAGGCCAGTCCCCATGCGAGTTCCTCGGGGGCCTCTCGGGATTCCTCTCCCGTCGATGCCGGGGCCTAAGACCTTGTGTGGAGTCGGGGCCGGAACCTGAGGATTCCTCTCCAGTGCTGACATGGATCTTGGGGTACTTCTGGAGTCTCCCCAGGGGAGTCAGTCCTCGTCTCGAATGCGGGCATGCACTTGCGCTTTCCTCCAGAGCGGTAGCAGCAGTGTCACGCAGTCCGCCGCGTGGATCAAAGGATCTATGGTTTTCCCTCGAGTCTTTCCCACGAGGCTTTCCCACGAGGCTTTCCCACAGGGCTGTCCCACGTGCACACGTGGTGGGAGTCGATCCTCGGCTTGAACGTCAAGGCAGTGCAGGGAAAACAGGTTCCTCTGGAATGGACTGACACATCTGGGGACTCTTGGAATGGTGGCACGACCCTGGAGTTCCTCTCCCCTTTCCTGTGGAGAGCGCCTCCTCTTGAGATGCGACGGGAACGCCGGGAATTCTTTCCCTATGAAACAGGGAAAGGATCCCTCATCTCGAGCTAGGAGGCGGAAACGGGGCTCCCCTGGATGTGTGCGGGACCCCACGTGCTTCCTCTCGAGTGGAGACGGGTATGTCGGGGAACTTCTTGAGTTGCAGCAAGGGTGTGAAGGACCCTTTGGAAGTTCCAGTGGTTAGACGTGATTAGCCTCGAGAAGCCTCAGCGGAAATGGGCCTCATCTCGCCTGGAGGGCAAAACCTCCTGGATTTTCTCGAGTTACGGCAGGTGCTCTCGACTTACGACGGGGACCTCAGGGAACCGCTCTGGTGGCCTCAGGAAAGGCCAGTCCCCATGCGAGTTCCTCGGGGGCCTCTCGGGATTCCTCTCCCGTCGATGCCGGGGCCTAAGACCTTGTGTGGAGTCGGGGCCGGAACCTGAGGATTCCTCTCCAGTGCTGACATGGATCTTGGGGTACTTCTGGAGTCTCCCCAGGGGAGTCAGTCCTCGTCTCGAATGCGGGCATGCACTTGGGCTTTCCTCTAGAGCGGTAGGAGCAGTGTCACGCAGTCCGCCGCGTGGATCAAAGGATCTATGGTTGTCCCTCGAGTCTTTCCCACGAGGCTTTCCCACGAGGCTTTCCCACAGGGCTATCCCACGTGCACACGTGGTGGGAGTCGATCCTCGGCTTGAACGTCAAGGCAGTGCAGGGAAAACAGGTTCCTCTGGAATGGACTGACACATCTGGGGGTCTCTTGGAATGGTGGCACGACCCTGGAGTTCCTCTCGCCTTTCCTGTGGAGAGCGCCGCCTCTTGAGATGCCACGGGAACGCCGGGAATTCTTTCCCTACGAAACAGGGAAAGGATTCCTCATCTCGAGCTAGGAGGCGGAAACGGGGCTCACCTGGATGTGTGCGGGACCCCACGTGCTTCCTCTCGAGTGGAGACGGGTATGTCGCGGAAATGCTTCAGTTGCAGCAAGGGTGTAGGACCCTTTGGAAGTTCCAGTGGTTAGACGTGATTAGCCTCGAGAAGCCTCAGCGGAAATGGGCCTCATCTCGCCTGGAGGGCAAAACCTCCTGGATTTTCTCGAGTTGCGGCAGGTGCTCTCGACTTACGACGGGGACCTCAGGGACCCGCTCTGTTGGCCTCAGGAAAGGTCAGTCCCCATGCGAGTTCCTCGGGGGCCTCTCGGGATTCCTCTCCCGTCGATGCCGGGGCCTAAGACCTTGTGTGGAGTCGGGGCCGGAACCTGAGGATTCCTCTCCAGTGCTGACCTGGATCTTGGGGTACTTCTGGAGTCTCCCCAGGGGAGTCAGTCCTCGTCTCCAATGCGGGCATGCACTTGCGCTTTCCTCCAGAGCGGTAGCAGCAGTGTCACGCAGTCCGCCGCGTGGATCAAAGGATCTATGGTTTTCCCTCGAGTCTTTCCCACGAGGCTTTCCCACGAGGCTTTCCCACAGGGCTGTCCCACGTGCACACGTGGTGGGAGTCGATCCTCGGCTTGAACGTCAAGGCAGTGCAGGGAAAACAGGTTCCTCTGGAATGGACTGACACATCTGGGGGACTCTTGGAATGGTGGCACGACCCTGGAGTTCCTCTCGCCTTTCCTGTGGAGAGCGCCTCCTCTTGAGATGCGACGGGAACGCCGGGAATTCTTTCCCTACGAAACAGGGAAAGGATCCCTCATCTCGAGCTAGGAGGCGGAAACGGGGCTCCCCTGGATGTGTGCGGGACCCCACGTGCTTCCTCTCGAGTGGAGACGGGTATGTCGGGGAACTTCTTGAGTTGCAGCAAGGGTGTGAAGGACCCTTTGGAAGTTCCAGTGGTTAGACGTGATTAGCCTCGAGAAGCCTCAGCGGAAATGGGCCTCATCTCGCCTGGAGGGCAAAACCTCCTGGATTTTCTCGAGTTGCGGCAGGTGTTCTCGACTTATGACGGGGACCTCAGGGACCCGCTCTGGTGGCCTCAGGAAAGGCCAGTCCCCATGCGAGTTCCTCGGGGGCCTCTCGGGATTCCTCTCCCGTCGATGCCGGGGCCTAAGACCTTGTGTGGAGTCGGGGCCGGAAACTGAGGATTCCTCTCCAGTGCTGACATGGATCTTGGGGTACTTCTGGAGTCTCCCCAGGGGAGTCAGTCCTCGTCTCGAATGCGGGCATGCACTTGCGCTTTCCTCCAGAGCGGTAGCAGCAGTGTCACGCAGTCCGCCGCGTGGATCAAAGGATCTATGGTTTTCCCTCGAGTCTTTCCCACGAGGCTTTCCCACGAGGCTTTCCCACAGGGCTGTCCCACGTGCACACGTGTTGGGAGTCGATCCTCGGCTTGAACGTCAAGGCAGTGCAGGGAAAACAGGTTCCTCTGGAATGGACTGACACATCTGGGGGTCTCTTGGAATGGTGGCACGACCCTGGAGTTCCTCTCGCCTTTCCTGTGGAGAGCGCCTCCTCTTGAGATGCGACGGGAACGCCGGGAATTCTTTCCCTACGAAACAGGGAAAGGATCCCTCATCTCGAGCTTGGAGGCGGAAATGGGGCTCCCCGGATGTGTGCGGGACCACACGTGCTTCCTCTCGAGTGGAGACGGGTATGTCGGGGAACTTCTTGAGTTGCAGCAAGGGTGTGAAGGACCCTTTGGAAGTTCCAGTGGTTAGACGTGATTAGCCTCGAGAAGCCTCAGCGGAAATGGGCCTCATCTCGCCTGGAGGGCAAAACCTCCTGGATATTCTCGAGTTGCGGCAGGTGCTCTCGACTTACGACGGGGACCTCAGGGACCCGCTCTGGTGGCCTCAGGAAAGGCCAGTCCCCATGCGAGTTCCTCGGGGGCCTCTCGGCATTCCTCTCCCGTCGATGCCGGGGCCTAAGACCTTGTGTGGAGTCGGGGCCGGAAACTGAGGATTCCTCTCCAGTGCTGACATGGATCTTGGGGTACTTCTGGAGTCTCCCCAGGGGAGTCAGTCCTCGTCTCGAATGCGGGCATGCACTTGCGCTTTCCTCCAGAGCGGTAGCAGCAGTGTCACGCAGTCCGCCGCGTGGATCAAAGGATCTATGGTTTTCCCTCGAGTCTTTCCCACGAGGCTTTTCCACGAGGCTTTCCCACAGGGCTGTCCCACGTGCACACGTGGTGGGAGTCGATCCTCGGCTTGAACGTCAATGCAGTGCAGGGAAAACAGGTTCCTCTGGAATGGACTGACACATCTGGGGGACTCTTGGAATGGTGGCACGACCCTGGAGTTCCTCTCGCCTTTCCTGTGGAGAGCGCCTCCTCTTGAGATGCGACGGGAACGCCGGGAATTCTTTCCCTACGAAACAGGGAAAGGATCCCTCATCTCGAGCTAGGAGGCGGAAACGGGGCTCCCCTGGATGTGTGCGGGACCCCACGTGCTTCCTCTCGAGTGGAGACGGGTATGTCGCGGAACTGCTTCAGTTGCAGCAAGGGTGTGAAGGACCCTTTGGAAGTTCCAGTGGTTAGATGTGATTAGCCTCGAGAAGCCTCAGCGGAAATGGGCCTTATCTCGCCTGGAGGGCAAAACCTCCTGGATTTTCTCGAGTTGCGGCAGGTGCTCTCGACTTACGACGGGGACCTCAGGGACCCGCTCTGGTGGCCTCAGGAAAGGCCAGTCCCCATGCGAGTTCCTCGGGGGCCTCTCGGGATTCCTCTCCCGTCGATGCCGGGGCCTAAGACCTTGTGTGGAGTCGGGGCCGGAACCTGAGGATTCCTCTCCAGTGCTGACATGGATCTTGGGGTACTTCTGGAGTCTCCCCAGGGGAGTCAGTCCTCGTCTCGAATGCGGGCATGCACTTGCGCTTTCCTCCAGAGCGGTAGCAGCCGTGTCACGCAGTCCGCCGCGTGGATCAAAGGATCTATGGTTTTCCCTCGAGTCTTTCCCATGAGGCTTTCCCACGAGGCTTTCCCACAGGGCTGTCCCACGTGCACACGTGTTGGGAGTCGATCCTCGGCTTGAACGTCAAGGCAGTGCAGGGAAAACAGGTTCCTCTGGAATGGACTGACACATCTGGGGGTCTCTTGGAATGGTGGCACGACCCTGGAGTTCCTCTCGCCTTTCCTGTGGAGAGCGCCTCCTCTTGAGATGCGACGGGAACGCCGGGAATTCTTTCCCTACGAAACAGGGAAAGGATCCCTCATCTCGAGCTAGGAGGCGGAAATGGGGCTCCCCGGATGTGTGCGGGACCCCACGTGCTTCCTCTCGAGTGGAGACGGGTATGTCGGGGAACTTCTTGAGTTGCAGCAAGGGTGTGAAGGACCCTTTGGAAGTTCCAGTGGTTAGACGTGATTAGCCTCGAGAAGCCTCAGCGGAAATGGGCCTCATCTCGCCTGGAGGGCAAAACCTCCTGGATATTCTCGAGTTGCGGCAGGTGCTCTCGACTTACGACGGGGACCTCAGGGACCCGCTCTGGTGGCCTCAGGAAAGGCCAGTCCCCATGCGAGTTCCTCGGGGGCCTCTCGGCATTCCTCTCCCGTCGATGCCGGGGCCTAAGACCTTGTGTGGAGTCGGGGCCGGAACCTGAGGATTCCTCTCCAGTGCTGACATGGATCTTGGGGTACTTCTGGAGTCTCCCCAGGGGAGTCAGTCCTCGTCTCGAATGCGGGCATGCACTTGCGCTTTCCTCCAGAGCGGTAGCAGCAGTGTCACGCAGTCCGCCGCGTGGATCAAAGGATCTATGGTTTTCCCTCGAGTCTTTCCCACGAGGCTTTTCCACGAGGCTTTCCCACAGGGCTGTCCCACGTGCACACGTGGTGGGAGTCGATCCTCGGCTTGAACGTCAATGCAGTGCAGGGAAAACAGGTTCCTCTGGAATGGACTGACACATCTGGGGGACTCTTGGAATGGTGGCACGACCCTGGAGTTCCTCTCGCCTTTCCTGTGGAGAGCGCCTCCTCTTGAGATGCGACGGGAACGCCGGGAATTCTTTCCCTACGAAACAGGGAAAGGATCCCTCATCTCGAGCTAGGAGGCGGAAACGGGGCTCCCCTGGATGTGTGCGGGACCCCACGTGCTTCCTCTCGAGTGGAGACGGGTATGTCGCGGAACTGCTTCAGTTGCAGCAAGGGTGTGAAGGACCCTTTGGAAGTTCCAGTGGTTAGATGTGATTAGCCTCGAGAAGCCTCAGCGGAAATGGGCCTCATCTCGCCTGGAGGGCAAAACCTCCTGGATTTTCTCGAGTTGCGGCAGGTGCTCTCGACTTACGACGGGGACCTCAGGGACCCGCTCTGGTGGCCTCAGGAAAGGCCAGTCCCCATGCGAGTTCCTCGGGGGCCTCTCGGGATTCCTCTCCCGTCGATGCCGGGGCCTAAGACCTTGTGTGGAGTCGGGGCCGGAACCTGAGGATTCCTCTCCAGTGCTGACATGGATCTTGGGGTACTTCTGGAGTCTCCCCAGGGGAGTCAGTCCTCGTCTCGAATGCGGGCATGCACTTGCGCTTTCCTCCAGAGCGGTAGCAGCAGTGTCACGCAGTCCGCCGCGTGGATCAAAGGATCTATGGTTTTCCCTCGAGTCTTTCCCACGAGGCTTTCCCACGAGGCTTTCCCACAGGGCTGTCCCACGTGCACACGTGGTGGGAGTCGATCCTCGGCTTGAACGTCAAGGCAGTGCAGGGAAAACAGGTTCCTCTGGAATGGACTGACACATCTGGGGGACTCTTGGAATGGTGGCACGACCCTGGAGATCCTCTCGCCTTTCCTGTGGAGAGCGCCTCCTCTTGAGATGCGACGGGAACGCCGGGAATTCTTTCCCTACGAAACAGGGAAAGGATCCCTCATCTTGAGCTAGGAGGCGGAAACGGGGCTCCCCTGGATGTGTGCGGGACCCCACGTGCTTCCTCTCGAGTGGAGACGGGTATGTCGGGGAACTTCTTGAGTTGCAGCAAGGGTGTGAAGGACCCTTTGGAAGTTCCAGTGGTTAGACGTGATTAGCCTCGAGAAGCCTCAGCGGAAATGGGCCTCATCTCGCCTGGAGGGCAAAACCTCCTGGATTTTCTCGAGTTGCGGCAGGTGTTCTCTACTTATGACGGGGACCTCAGGGACCCGCTCTGGTGGCCTCAGGAAAGGCCAGTCCCCATGCGAGTTCCTCGGGGGCCTCTTGGGATTCCTCTCCCGTCGATGCCGGGGCCTAAGACCTTGTGTGGAGTCGGGGCCGGAAACTGAGGATTCCTCTCCAGTGCTGACATGGATCTTGGGGTACTTCTGGAGTCTCCCCAGGGGAGTCAGTCCTCGTCTCGAATGCGGGCATGCACTTGCGCTTTCCTCCAGAGCCGTAGCAGCAGTGTCACGCAGTCCGCCGCGTGGATCAAAGGATCTATGGTTTTCCCTCGAGTCTTTCCCACGAGGCTTTCCCACGAGGCTTTCCCACAGGGCTGTCCCACGTGCACACGTGTTGGGAGTCGATCCTCGGCTTGAACGTCAAGGCAGTGCAGGGAAAACAGGTTCCTCTGGAATGGACTGACACATCTGGGGGTCTCTTGGAATGGTGGCACGACCCTGGAGTTCCTCTCGCCTTTCCTGTGGAGAGCGCCTCCTCTTGAGATGCGACGGGAACGCCGGGAATTCTTTCCCTACGAAACAGGGAAAGGATCCCTCATCTCGAGCTAGGAGGCGGAAATGGGGCTCCCCGGATGTGTGCGGGACCCCACGTGCTTCCTCTCGAGTGGAGACGGGTATGTCGGGGAACTTCTTGAGTTGCAGCAAGGGTGTGAAGGACCCTTTGGAAGTTCCAGTGGTTAGACGTGATTAGCCTCGAGAAGCCTCAGCGGAAATGGGCCTCATCTCGCCTGGAGGGCAAAACCTCCTGGATATTCTCGAGTTGCGGCAGGTGCTCTCGACTTACGACGGGGACCTCAGGGACCCGCTCTGGTGGCCTCAGGAAAGGCCAGTCCCCATGCGAGTTCCTCGGGGGCCTCTCGGGATTCCTCTCCCGTCGATGCCGGGGCCTAAGACCTTGTGTGGAGTCGGGGCCGGAACCTGAGGATTCCTCTCCAGTGCTGACATGGATCTTGGGGTACTTCTGGAGTCTCCCCAGGGGAGTCAGTCCTCGTCTCGAATGCGGGCATGCACTTGCGCTTTCCTCCAGAGCGGTAGCAGCAGTGTCACGCAGTCCGCCGCGTGGATCAAAGGATCTATGGTTTTCCCTCGAGTCTTTCCCACGAGGCTTTTCCACGAGGCTTTCCCACAGGGCTGTCCCACGTGCACACTTGGTGGGAGTTGATCCTCGGCTTGAACGTCAATGCAGTGCAGGGAAAACAGGTTCCTCTGGAATGGACTGACACATCTGGGGGACTCTTGGAATGGTGGCACGACCCTGGAGTTCCTCTCGCCTTTCCTGTGGAGAGCGCCTCCTCTTGAGATGCGACGGGAACGCCGGGAATTCTTTCCCTACGAAACAGGGAAAGGATCCCTCATCTCGAGCTAGGAGGCGGAAACGGGGCTCCCCTGGATGTGTGCGGGACCCCACGTGCTTCCTCTCGAGTGGAGACGGGTATGTCGCGGAACTGCTTCAGTTGCAGCAAGGGTGTGAAGGACCCTTTGGAAGTTCCAGTGGTTAGATGTGATTAGCCTCGAGAAGCCTCAGCGGAAATGGGCCTCATCTCGCCTGGAGGGCAAAACCTCCTGGATTTTCTCGAGTTGCGGCAGGTGCTCTCGACTTACGACGGGGACCTCAGGGACCCGCTCTGGTGGCCTCAGGAAAGGCCAGTCCCCATGCGAGTTCCTCGGGGGCCTCTCGGGATTCCTCTCCCGTCGATGCCGGGGCCTAAGACCTTGTGTGGAGTCGGGGCCGGAAACTGAGGATTCCTCTCCAGTGCTGACATGGATCTTGGGGTACTTCTGGAGTCTCCCCAGGGGAGTCAGTCCTCGTCTCGAATGCGGGCATGCACTTGCGCTTTCCTCCAGAGCGGTAGCAGCCGTGTCACGCAGTCCGCCGCGTGGATCAAAGGATCTATGGTTTTCCCTCGAGTCTTTCCCATGAGGCTTTCCCACGAGGCTTTCCCACAGGGCTGTCCCACGTGCACACGTGTTGGGAGTCGATCCTCGGCTTGAACGTCAAGGCAGTGCAGGGAAAACAGGTTCCTCTGGAATGGACTGACACATCTGGGGGTCTCTTGGAATGGTGGCACGACCCTGGAGTTCCTCTCGCCTTTCCTGTGGAGAGCGCCTCCTCTTGAGATGCGACAGGAACGCCGGGAATTCTTTCCCTACGAAACAGGGAAAAGATCCCTCATCTCGAGCTAGGAGGCGGAAACGGGGCTCCCCGGATGTGTGCGGGACCCCACGTGCTTCCTCTCGAGTGGAGACGGGTATGTCGGGGAACTTCTTGAGTTGCAGCAAGGGTGTGAAGGACCCTTTGGAAGTTCCAGTGGTTAGACGTGATTAGCCTCGAGAAGCCTCAGCGGAAATGGGCCTCATCTCGCCTGGAGGGCAAAACCTCCTGGATATTCTCGAGTTGCGGCAGGTGCTCTCGACTTACGACGGGGACCTCAGGGACCCGCTCTGGTGGCCTCAGGAAAGGCCAGTCCCCATGCGAGTTCCTCGCGGGCCTCTCGGCATTCCTCTCCCGTCGATGCCGGGGCCTAAGACCTTGTGTGGAGTCGGGGCCAGAACCTGAGGATTCCTCTCCAGTGCTGACATGGATCTTGGGGTACTTCTGGAGTCTCCCCAGGGGAGTCAGTCCTCGTCTCGAATGCGGGCATGCACTTGCGCTTTCCTCCAGAGCGGTAGCAGCAGTGTCACGCAGTCCGCCGCGTGGATCAAAGGATCTATGGTTTTCCCTCGAGTCTTTCCCACGAGGCTTTTCCACGAGGCTTTCCCACAGGGCTGTCCCACGTGCACACGTGGTGGGAGTCGATCCTCGGCTTGAACGTCAAGGCAGTGCAGGGAAAACAGGTTCCTCTGGAATGGACTGACACATCTGGGGGACTCTTGGAATGGTGGCACGACCCTGGAGTTCCTCTCGCCTTTCCTGTGGAGAGCGCCTCCTCTTGAGATGCGACGGGAACGCCGGGAATTCTTTCCCTACGAAACAGGGAAAGGATCCCTCATCTCGAGCTAGGAGGCGGAAACGGGGCTCCCCTGGATGTGTGCGGGACCCCACGTGCTTCCTCTCGAGTGGAGACGGGTATGTCGCGGAACTGCTTCAGTTGCAGCAAGGGTGTGAAGGACCCTTTGGAAGTTCCAGTGGTTAGATGTGATTAGCCTCGAGAAGCCTCAGCGGAAATGGGCCTCATCTCGCCTGGAGGGCAAAACCTCCTGGATTTTCTCGAGTTGCGGCAGGTGCTCTCGACATACGACGGGGACCTCAGGGACCCGCTCTGTTGGCCTCAGGAAAGGCCAGTCCCCATGCGAGTTCCTCGGGGGCCTCTCGGGATTCCTCTCCCGTCGATGCCGGGGCCTAAGACCTTGTGTGGAGTCGGGGCCGGAACCTGAGGATTCCTCTCCAGTGCTGACATGGATCTTGGGGTACTTCTGGAGTCTCCCCAGGGGAGTCAGTCCTCGTCTCGAATGCGGGCATGCACTTGCGCTTTCCTCCAGAGCGGTAGCAGCAGTGTCACGCAGTCCGCCGCGTGGATCAAAGGATCTATGGTTTTCCCTCGAGTCTTTCCCACGAGGCTTTCCCACGAGGCTTTCCCACAGGGCTGTCCCACGTGCACACGTGGTGGGAGTCGATCCTCGGCTTGAACGTCAAGGCAGTGCAGGGAAAACAGGTTCCTCTGGAATGGACTGACACATCTGGGGGACTCTTGGAATGGTGGCACGACCCTGGAGTTCCTCTCGCCTTTCCTGTGGAGAGCGCCTCCTCTTGAGATGCGACGGGAACGCCGGGAATTCTTTCCCTACGAAACAGGGAAAGGATCCCTCATCTCGAGCTAGGAGGCGGAAACGGGGCTCCCCTGGATGTGTGCGGGACCCCACGTGCTTCCTCTCGAGTGGAGACGGGTATGTCGGGGAACTTCTTGAGTTGCAGCAAGGGTGTGAAGGACCCTTTGGAAGTTCCAGTGGTTAGACGTGATTAGCCTCGAGAAGCCTCAGCGGAAATGGGCCTCATCTCGCCTGGAGGGCAAAACCTCCTGGATTTTCTCGAGTTGCGGCAGGTGCTCTCGACTTACGACGGGGACCTCAGGGACCCGCTCTGGTGGCCTCAGGAAAGGCCAGTCCCCATGCGAGTTCCTCGGGGGCCTCTCGGCATTCCTCTCCCGTCGATGCCGGGGCCTAAGACCTTGTGTGGAGTCGGGGCCGGAACCTGAGGATTCCTCTCCAGTGCTGACATGGATCTTGGGGTACTTCTGGAGTCTCCCCAGGGGAGTCAGTCCTCGTCTCGAATGCGGGCATGCACTTGCGCTTTCCTCCAGAGCGGTAGCAGCAGTGTCACGCAGTCCGCCGCGTGGATCAAAGGATCTATGGGTTTCCCTCGAGTCTTTCCCACGAGGCTTTTCCACGAGGCTTTCCCACAGGGCTGTCCCACGTGCACACGTGGTGGGAGTCGATCCTCGGCTTGAACGTCAATGCAGTGCAGGGAAAACAGGTTCCTCTGGAATGGACTGACACATCTGGGGGACTCTTGGAATGGTGGCACGACCCTGGAGTTCCTCTCGCCTTTCCTGTGGAGAGCGCCTCCTCTTGAGATGCGACGGGAACGCCGGGAATTCTTTCCCTACGAAACAGGGAAAGGATCCCTCATCTCGAGCTAGGAGGCGGAAACGGGGCTCCCCTGGATGTGTGCGGGACCCCACGTGCTTCCTCTCGAGTGGAGACGGGTATGTCGGGGAACTTCTTGAGTTGCAGCAAGGGTGTGAAGGACCCTTTGGAAGTTCCAGTGGTTAGATGTGATTAGCCTCGAGAAGCCTCAGCGGAAATGGGCCTCATCTCGCCTGGAGGGCAAAACCTCCTGGATTTTCTCGAGTTGCGGCAGGTGCTCTCGACTTACGACGGGGACCTCAGGGACCCGCTCTGGTGGCCTCAGGAAAGGCCAGTCCCCATGCGAGTTCCTCGGGGGCCTCTCGGGATTCCTCTCCCGTCGATGCCGGGGCCTAAGACCTTGTGTGGAGTCGGGGCCGGAACCTGAGGATTCCTCTCCAGTGCTGACATGGATCTTGGGGTACTTCTGGAGTCTCCCCAGGGGAGTCAGTCCTCGTCTCGAATGCGGGCATGCACTTGCGCTTTCCTCCAGAGCGGTAGCAGCAGTGTCACGCAGTCCGCCGCGTGGATCAAAGGATCTATGGGTTTCCCTCGAGTCTTTCCCACGAGGCTTTCCCACGAGGCTTTCCCACAGGGCTGTCCCACGTGCACACGTGGTGGGAGTCGATCCTCGGTTCGAACGTCAAGGCAGTGCAGGGAAAACAGGTTCCTCTGGAATGGACTGACACATCTGGGGGACTCTTGGAATGGTGGCACGACCCTGGAGTTCCTCTCGCCTTTCCTGTGGAGAGCGCCTCCTCTTGAGATGCGACGGGAACGCCGGGAATTCTTTCCCTACGAAACAGGGAAAGGATCCCTCATCTCGAGCTAGGAGGCGGAAACGGGGCTCCCCTGGATGTGTGCGGGACCCCACGTGCTTCCTCTCGAGTGGAGACGGGTATGTCGGGGAACTTCTTGAGTTGCAGCAAGGGTGTGAAGGACCCTTTGGAAGTTCCAGTGGTTAGACGTGATTAGCCTCGAGAAGCCTCAGCGGAAATGGGCCTCATCTCGCCTGGAGGGCAAAACCTCCTGGATTTTCTCGAGTTGCGGCAGGTGCTCTCGACTTACGACGGGGACCTCAGGGACCCGCTCTGGTGGCCTCAGGAAAGGCCAGTCCCCATGCGAGTTCCTCGGGGGCCTCTCGGGATTCCTCTACCGTCGATGCCGGGGCCTAAGACCTTGTGTGGAGTCGGGGCCGGAACCTGAGGATTCCTCTCCAGTGCTGACATGGATCTTGGGGTACTTCTGGAGTCTCCCCAGGGGAGTCAGTCCTCGTCTCGAATGCGGGCATGCACTTGCGCTTTCCTCCAGAGCGGTAGCAGCCGTGTCACGCAGTCCGCCGCGTGGATCAAAGGATCTATGGGTTTCCCTCGAGTCTTTCCCACGAGGCTTTTCCACGAGGCTTTCCCACAGGGCTGTCCCACGTGCACACGTGGTGGGAGTCGATCCTCGGCTTGAACGTCAATGCAGTGCAGGGAAAACAGGTTCCTCTGGAATGGACTGACACATCTGGGGGACTCTTGGAATGGTGGCACGACCCTGGAGTTCCTCTCGCCTTTCCTGTGGAGAGCGCCTCCTCTTGAGATGCGACGGGAACGCCGGGAATTCTTTCCCTACGAAACAGGGAAAGGATCCCTCATCTCGAGCTAGGAGGCGGAAACGGGGCTCCCCTGGATGTGTGCGGGACCCCACGTGCTTCCTCTCGAGTGGAGACGGGTATGTCGGGGAACTTCTTGAGTTGCAGCAAGGGTGTGAAGGACCCTTTGGAAGTTCCAGTGGTTAGATGTGATTAGCCTCGAGAAGCCTCAGCGGAAATGGGCCTCATCTCGCCTGGAGGGCGAAACCTCGTGGAATTTCTCGAGTTGCGGCAGGTGCTCTCGACTTACGACGGGGACCTCAGGGACCCGCTCTGGTGGCCTCAGGAAAGGCCAGTCCCCATGCGAGTTCCTCGGGGGCCTCTCGGGATTCCTCTCCCGTCGATGCCGGGGCCTAAGACCTTGTGTGGAGTCGGGGCCGGAACCTGAGGATTGCTCTCCAGTGCTGACATGGATCTTGGGGTACTTCTGGAGTCTCCCCAGGGGAGTCAGTCCTCGTCTCGAATGCGGGCATGCACTTGCGCTTTCCTCCAGAGCGGTAGCAGCAGTGTCACGCAGTCCGCCGTGTGGATCAAAGGATCTATGGTTTTCCCTCGAGTCTTTCCCACGAGGCTTTCCCACGAGGCTTTCCCACAGGGCTGTCCCACGTGCACACGTGGTGGGAGTCGATCCTCGGCTTGAACGTCAAGGCAGTGCAGGGAAAACAGGTTCCTCTGGAATGGACTGACACATCTGGGGACTCTTGGAATGGTGGCACGACCCTGGAGTTCCTCTCCCCTTTCCTGTGGAGAGCGCCTCCTCTTGAGATGCGACGGGAACGCCGGGAATTCTTTCCCTATGAAACAGGGAAAGGATCCCTCATCTCGAGCTAGGAGGCGGAAACGGGGCTCCCCTGGATGTGTGCGGGACCCCACGTGCTTCCTCTCGAGTGGAGACGGGTATGTCGGGGAACTTCTTGAGTTGCAGCAAGGGTGTGAAGGACCCTTTGGAAGTTCCAGTGGTTAGACGTGATTAGCCTCGAGAAGCCTCAGCGGAAATGGGCCTCATCTCGCCTGGAGGGCAAAACCTCCTGGATTTTCTCGAGTTACGGCAGGTGTTCTCGACTTACGACGGGGACCTCAGGGAACCGCTCTGGTGGCCTCAGGAAAGGCCAGTCCCCATGCGAGTTCCTCGGGGGCCTCTCGGGATTCCTCTCCCGTCGATGCCGGGGCCTAAGACCTTGTGTGGAGTCGGGGCCGGAACCTGAGGATTCCTCTCCAGTGCTGACATGGATCTTGGGGTACTTCTGGAGTCTCCCCAGGGGAGTCAGTCCTCGTCTCGAATGCGGGCATGCACTTGCGCTTTCCTCCAGAGCGGTAGCAGCAGTGTCACGCAGTCCGCCGCGTGGATCAAAGGATCTATGGTTTTCCCTCGAGTCTTTCCCACGAGGCTTTCCCACGAGGCTTTCCCACAGGGCTGTCCCAC